>NW_005871135.1:3446415-3598015 GCF_000147115.1 Myotis lucifugus
CCACAGAGAGCTACTGGCGCACAGATTCATGCACAGGGCGTGCTAGTGTGTGTGTGTGTGTGTGTGTGTGTGTGTGTGTGTGTGTGTGTATACACACAATTAAGGAATAACTCCACTGTTAACACAATCAATATAATATCTTCCCCCAAATAAAAGAAAAATAACTAGGTAAATGCATAAATGAGTGAATTAGCAAACAAATTAATTTTTACATTGCTTAAAATAAACAAGCAAAAAGAGCACAACCTCTTGTGTTTGGGGGAGGAGGGTTCTAGGTTCTAAGTGGTGAGAATTTGTTTGGGGTGCTTATTCTAGTTTTAATTTTGATCCCAAATGTTTTCCTTTCTGAATGTTTTTTAGTTTCTTAGTTCTTTCTTCCTTGTTCAAAGAAATTCAAGCCTAGGAAACATAGCAGAATATAGGGGAGAGAAATGGGAACTTAGGGGAAATGAATCATTTTAAAATTCTTCTGTCACAGACTTTTATGAAAGTAAAAATACAAAAACTCAGAGGTTGCCCATCCAGTCTTTTCCTGTGCTGCTACTATACATGTCCATACCCATATCCCCAAACCCCCGTCAATTGATGGCACTTTTGTTCCATGAATGTAATTTCTATCACAGTCATATGCTTTTAAAGTGCTTAACTCTACATCTGAAAGAACAAGAAAGGATGGACTTGTGCTTTGGGGAATAACACAGCGGTTCTCAACCTGTGGGTCACGAACAATGAAAATACATCCTGTATATCAGATATTTACATTACGATTCATAACAGTAGCAAAATTACAGTTATGAAGTAGCAACGAAAATAATTTTATGGTTGGGGGTTATCACAACATGAGGAACTGTATTAAAGGGTCGCGGCATTAGGAAGGTTGAGAACCACTGGAATAACATGACAATGGCTTACCTTCCTAAGAATCACTGTTAGAGTATAGATTTTGATTATGGAAAAACAGGCCTATTCTTCCCTTAATTCTTCCCTCACAACCTACCTGGGGGGGCCGTACTTTTTTGAAGCACTGCACAGAGCCACCCATGCACCATAACCAAGGTTATGCACTACTTAACTTTTTCTAGGGACTTCTTGGCCTTCCTTTGGACTCCATATATAGCACTGTCCACTGCTGCTAACGCCACCCAGGAGTCTGAGTGAGTTGCCAAATTAAGAGATACATGTTCACCTGGAGAGTATGATTCTGTACCTGGAGACAGATAAACCTAAAAAATCATTTGAAAAGGAAAAAAAAAAGGTCATTTTTGTGAGATAAAATTTCATAGATTGCTGTTTATAGTCTCCTTTATTCAGAAAAAAAATTTGATTGTGACATAATTTGTGGCTTACCTGAAGCTGGTTGCCACATTTTTCTTCAATATTTAACCAGATTGAGTCAGACACTAATTCTGCTGTCTGCTCTCCTGTGACGATGTAATAAACCAGGATACGGGCTGAAGGAACCATGTTTAGTGTCACCGGAGCATTTATACTTTGATAAGGGGAATTTGGAAGTTTCTCCCTTGTGCCAAAGTGAACGATTTTGCCCTTGGATAAAATCTAAAAATAAAGAGTGGTAACAACAATAACTATAAAAACAAAACCTTTGTTTCAGGATGGAGCTTGGAGCTGGAATAGAAATTACATTAAGGAAAAAGAAAGTTAAATTGTATGAGCCTACTGTGTGTTAGAAACTTTTATATTTACTTTAACACCTTTAATTGTTATAGTAACCAGTAGGATAGAAATATTATTTCCATTGTGCAAATGAAGGGACTGAGGCTCAGGAATTAACAAAATGTCATACTGGTTTTAGTTCAAAATCACATAATTAGGAAAATAGAGAACTAACAAATCTGTTTAAAGTCACTAAAATGTCCTTTGTTTTAAGAATTTAAAAAATAGACAAGTGGAGTACATCTTAAGGAATTAACTTTTAAAAGCAGAGGTTAGCTTCTAAGTTGGAAGCATAAGTTCTTTTTTTTAAATTACAAATTACATAAAGCCAAAATGTCCTAAAAGATCTCTTACGTTGTCCTTATCAGGACTGCATATAGTAGACAGCAAGTTTTGGTCCCTAAATAGGTCCCCTACTTCTTCATCAGCCAATATGATCTTTGATCCTCACTTATTTTTTAATTTCTTTCTAAAAAGTGTTAAAAAAAATCCATCACCACCATCTGTTTAGCTTGCCCATTGGAATAATTCATTCCATTTCTTTGACAATTGTCAGGAAGCCCTTAACATTTTTCACACATTCTTTCCTAGATTTCACAGACAGGCATGACTGACCACCTCTGCTAACATAAGTGATTTAATAAGGAATGTTATAGAGCTATAGAACTGGAGCAGGTATGATATAACTCAACACTTAATAACAGGATTTGGGTTCTCCTTTTATGCCACTGAAAAGCATATATTTTAAATAGGTCTAGGCATGTAATCTTTGGCCATGATATAGAGCATAGGTAACATGAGAATTTAATTAGGCTCTCTCTGAGCCAGCTGTCTTTGGTGAAAGGAGATCAGACAAGGAATTAGAGGTTCCCAGTTCAAATCAAAATCTTCCTTTTCTAATCTGAGTGACCATGGCAAGTCTTTTAACTTCTTTGTCTCTCAGTTTCCTCATCAATGAAATGGTCATGAAAATCATGCCCAATCTCAAAGGTTTTTTAAAAACTGGTTATCAAATTAGATGATGTTGTTGAAGTGCTTTGTTAAAACAAATTTTAGGGATCGTTCTAATGTTTCTCTATGAGCAAAGGAAAATGTCCAGGTGGGGGAATAAATAGATGCAATTTTATCATTATTTACTTACCAAGTAATTATAGTGAGTTATTTTGTCAATATATGGACTTTTGGGGGTAACCATAATATTCAGATTTTCTCCTACGAGCATAGGTTTATAGTTTCCAGTCCAGTCAATATAAAGGTAACTTTGGCTGAGAGATGAATATGTTACTGCTCTGTAATCTTTGCTGGCCTGATTTTCTTCTGGAAGATCTGGATCATTGGTCCTGACCTAAAAGGGAACATTTCAAAGAAGACTTGTTGATTGTGATAAAATGTTTTATGTAAAATATACCTTTTAAATATGACAAATTTGCTTTCTAAATTCCACACCACCAAATGCTGAAGAAAGGAACACCTCCACTACTTCCATGTTTATACTGCTGTGGTATTAAGTAACTTTATAAAGTCTATGGACAATCATTAGAATCATATGGAATTATGGGCTGTGGTGGGCAAGTCTGGTGAAGTGAAGATAGAAAGATGCTCCAGGAACAAATATTGGTACCCTTCCTGAAATGTAATGGCAAGTTGGGGATTCCTCTTCTTATGTGTTGGGATGGCAGAAATTTGGAGTAGTGGTGGGGAGGTCATGAGGACTGGAGGATAGGAGTTGTGAATGCACATCACAGAGATTCTCTGGCCCAATTTCATTGTGAAGTAATAGTACAGGTGTAGTGCTTTATGCAGCTAGAAACTTAGACATTATTTGCTAGGAGAGATGACTATTAAGTGAGCTCCAAGGTGTAGTGCTTCATGCAGCTAGAAAATATTTCTGGGGTGGGGCAGAAATGATGTCATATCCACCTTTGACAGCAAAAGGGCTAGTAGTTCATGCTCTGGAGTGGTTTGCATCCCAGTGCTGCCATTTATTAACTCTTGATAAGTTATTAAGAGAAGTTTGAAGCCTCTGTTTCTTCAGCTGAAAAATGGCAAAGATAATATTCTTTCACTCATAGAGCTGATTAAGTGGATATTAAAAGTGATCTACAGCCCTGACCAGTTTGGCTCAGTGGATAGAGCATAGGCCTGCGGACTGAAGGGTCCCAGGTTCGATTCTGGTCAAGGGCATGTATCTTGGTTACGGGCACATCCCCAGTAGGAGGTGTGCAGGAAGCAGCTGAATCGATGTTTCTCTCTCATTGATGTTTCTAACTCTCTGTCCTTCTCCCTTCCTCTCTGTAAAATAAATCAATAAAAATATATTTTAAAAAATAAAAATAAAAAAATAAAAGTGATCTACATAAAACTCTTAGCCCAATGTTTAGCAGTTCATAAGTGCTCAGTAGATCACAGTGAATGGATGCATGCTGTAGTCATTAACGTGATGAACGTAATCATTTTTTTTTTTACCTGGAAATGAGAACTTAGACATTATTTGCTAGGAGAGATGACTATTAAGTGAGCTCCAAGGTGTAGTGCTTCATGCAGCTAGAAAAAAAGGGAGGCTCCCACATTTAACCCTTTTATGGCCCTGAAAAGATAAAAATTGGGGGAAAGAATATTCCAACCACTGACTTCCACTGCTGTACCTATTCTGAAGCTTCTAGATTCTAATATAGTCTTACTAAAGTAAGAGAAAATAATTAATTCCCAAATAAAAAAAGTGATAGATTTATCCTCCTCTAGTGCTATTTTTATTTATTTTTGGGTGCAAAATTGTGGAATTGTTCACTGGACTTAAGTATAAAATCTGCTGCATCAGTTCTGCACACTAGCCAAAGCATACAGTCAAAAGTGGACATTGTCCTTGAAAATTTAACCGAATTCAGCTCACGGTAAACTCCAGCGCTGTCACTCCAGATGGGAGATTCACCACAAATGAAGCTACTCCATCACTGGAACCTGTTTTACTTTCCTTTGACTCCAACTCAGCCGTCTCTTGGTTGTCACTGACCGTTTGTGCACTCAGGGTCACTGGCACCCCTCCTATTAACTCATCAAGTGAATCCTTAACTTGCACCTGTTTGTCAGAACAGTCCAAATTCAATTCAACAGCTCGGCATTTGTTTTAAAGTATAACAATTCTGAAATAATTTTTCTCCTCCCCATCAAAGTGTACGTTATTCATGTTTAATTCAGTAAAGAGAAGTGTATTCTCAGCTTATAAAAAGGTTTAATTCTATTTAGTTAAATTATTTTTGAATAGATTCTCTTGTATTTCAAGCAGACTCAAAACACAAATATTATTTTTTAATTATGCCACGTAGATGTGATAGGTCTTCTGTTATCTAACGTCTGTGTTGGTTTAGGACTAAATAAAAGAGAAAAATGAGACAGTCACTTCTGGGAATGATTCTCTTGGATATGAGAAACAAGAAATGCATCCTTCTTTCTCTTAACCTGTACCTCTCACTGTCATGCATATAATCATATATACTTTCCACAAATATATACCTTATATTATTTTATTTTTATATTGATATTAAAAGCCAGTGTCCTACAGTAAGTAATAAGTAAAACATTTTAATTATACTAAATTTGATTTTTAAAAGCACATTTTCAAAGAATAAAAAGACCATCCCGACTTTCTAAACTAAGGACAGGGAACAAAAATTTCTACTTTAAAAACATAATGTAACAAAAACCCCACAAAAAAACAAACAAAAGCACAATGTATCATATTACATGTAATAAAATATATATACTAAATATAATAAGAAGTCAAGTGAATATTTTAATTCCATACTATCAGTATTTTAAAAATGAAAAATGGAGGAAGGAAAGAAAACATTAAATAGGAAGGAGGAAGCAAAAAAGACAGAGAAAAGATAGTTAGGGACAGGATGAGTCAAGATGGAAAGGATGGAGAACAATACAGACAGTTATGCACAAGGAGAATACAGAGTTTAAAGCACAGAAGTACAAACTCAGACACACAGGAAATAAAAAATTACAAGAGACAGGGGTTTCTTTTCAAAGAAAGATATCTCCATCTTAAGGCTTTTTAGGAACATGACACAACATAGCAGTGGTTCTCAACCTTCTGGCCCTTTAAATACAGTTCCTCATGTTGTGACCCAACCATAAAATTATTTTCGTTGCTACTTCGTAACTGTAATGTTGCTACTGTAATGGAAATATCTGATATGCAGGATGGTCTTAGGCGACCCCTGTGAAAGGGTCGTTTGACACCAAAGGGGTCGCGACCCACAGGTTGAGAACCGCTGCCATATAGTTTTAAATATTAGTTTTTTTAAACTATAGACTTATGGGGGTTTATCTATATAATAAAAGCCTAAGCAACCATTTGCTATGATGCACACTGACCACCAGGGGGCAGAAGCTCAATGCAGGAGCTCCCCCCTGGTGGTCAGTGTGCTCTCATAGGGGGAGCACCAGCTCAGCCAGAAGCCGGGCTCACAGCTGGCAAGCATAGCTGCAGTGGTGGGAACCTCTCCCTCTGCAGCAGCACTAAGGAGCAGGGAGCCAAGCAGTAAGGAGCAGCAAGCAGGAAGATGGTAAGGAGCGAGGGGTCCCGGACTGCAAGAGAGTGCAGGCTGGGCTGAGGGCCCCTCTCCCCCAGTGCATGAATTTCATGCACTGGGCCTCTAGTTTTTATATAATTTAATGCAATGCTTATTTAGGGAATGCCTAACATATTAAATAATGACAGTTGCCCTAAGGCTGAAACTGGCCTGCAGTTTCCCACCCCTGTCCACGTCCACAGGAAGGGCAACTTTTACAGAATGAGTTCCATGATTTGCCTCTCTAGGCTTCTTCCCCTATTTGTTACCCCCATGTTTTCTGTAAACAGAAAAAGACAATTATATTCAGCAGTTTCTCTCCTCTGCCCCTCACCTACCGTGATATAATATGGAATTCCAGGCTTCAAGAAAAGAGGAGTAGCAACCAAATTCAGTTTGTAGGGAGAGAGGACATATTTGATGGCAGAAAATTCTGCCTCTTCAGAAAATCCACCTAAAGAAATGACAAGGATCATGTTGACCTTTTTAAGGAGAATATTATCTACACTGGGATCTATTTTATGTCGCTATGACTCCACAGACTTGTTCTTTCACTCACTCCATTTTGCACTCATTCATTTATCAATTGTAAGTAGGACATAGGTCTTGGTTCAGAGGGGCAGTGCAGAGAAGAGTTTAGACCTCAGGAGTTTCCAAAGCCTATGTACAAGGCTTGTATGTAAATATCTCCCATGTAGAATTAGACCTATAGAGCTGTATTAAGGAAGAATGCAAAGAAGGGACACTACTTTTCATCAGTGGTCTGAGTTTCAGTTGAATATGTATAAAGGATTAAGGAGAGAAGGAAAGGATAGGCTAGAGATTGAGCCTTACAGGGGATTTACCATTAGAGTGGAGAAATGTGGAGAGAAATGTAGAAGAAGTCAGAAAAGAGAGAATCAAAGAAGCCAGAGAGAATCAAAGAATGATATCTCCATTTTAAGGCTTTTTAAGAACATACTACCAAAAATAGTTTTAAATGTTAGTTTTTTAAAACTATAGACTTACGGGGTTTTATTTATATATAATTTAATGCAATGCTTATTTAGGGAATGCCTAACATCTCAAATAATGACAGTTGCCCTAAGGCTGAAGCTGGCCTGCAGTTTCCCATTGAGGGTCCACTGGCAAGTGCCCAATAGCATTACCCTCCAGCTAAACTTAAGCTAAACTATTAAAAATAACACACAAAATTCTAGTGTCCCCAAACTCCTTCCCAATATTACATCCCTAATACTCCCTATACTTTAGCTAACTGGATAATCTGTTATTATCAAAGATCAAGATTCACTTTCCACCCTTGGTATGTCCCTGTATAGAGGATGCTCACTTCACCCTGTCTACTATTCTTGTCTCAAAACCCTACTTATCCTGTAAGACTGATCATCTTTTTTTTTTCTTTTTTTTTTTTTAAGACTGATCATCTTTAGGACACTGTTCTTGGTTGCTCAACCATCACCTAAGAGCTCACCTTCAATATGGAATATGGAATTCTAAAAGCATACATAGTATGCTAAGTATGCTAAAAGCATACATAGAATTCCTTCTGTTATAGAATGCTTTGTTTACTTGTGTTATAACTGATGCTAGTATGTTGTTAGCATTTGAGTGCTGGTATTATACATCATTCATATTTGGAAGCCTGCATGCTTAGCAACACTCTTTGACTATTTTATAAATATGTATTAAACTGAATTATTTGAAATAAATTGAGTAAAAATAAAAATAAGGAAGAAACATTAAAATAATGATAAAAACAACATCCAGGGCAAGGAGTATTAAGTTATCCTCATTATCCAACATCTACTGGACATCTGATATATACAAGGTGCTCAATATCTGAATAATTACCTCCATTCTTCATTCTTTTATTCTAGAAGTACAAATTTAAAGAGGCCTTAGGGTTTAACTTTAATTTTCCAAAAAAGAAAGAAAGAAAGAAAAAGAAAAGACTCAGTATGGTTAAATTATTTGTTCAAGGTTAGTTGGGGGTTAAATATGAACCGGAAAATATAAAGAACATTGATAATCAAAACATACCAGAAGCAAGACAATTTGACTCAATGTGGAATAATAATTACTGTTAAAAACCATTGGAGTGGGGTTGAGAACACTACAAAAGATGTTAAGGATGCTAAGAAAGTAGTAGGTGGACCCAAGAAGGAGGAGGAGGAAAAGAACAAGAAAGAGGAGGAGGAGGGCTAACATTAATATGGTCCTCATTATGTAACAGGTACTGTTTTATAAAATGTTTTTATTTTGGAGAGAAGAAAAGGGAGAGGGAAAGGAAGGAAGGAATGGAGAAAGGAAGAGAGAGAGAGGTTAAAGAGAAACATCAATCGGCTGCTTCCTGCATGCCTCCTACTGAAACCCAGGCATGTGCCCTGACCAGGAATAAACCAGAGACCTTTGGGTGCATGGAATGATGACAATCAACTGAGCCACATTGGCCAGGGCATGACAAGTATTGTTTTAAGTGCTTTGGGTATATTGACTCTACAACCCTAACCACCACCCTATGAAGTATATACTATTATTGTACCCACTTTAAAAACACTACTGCCTCCAATTTTAGACAGAATTTCTGAACATTATGGCTGAAAAAGACTTTAGGTGGCATTTGGTTCAACTTCATCATTGCACAGATAAGGAGACTGATAATGATAATAACTTCCATTTGCATACTACTATATCAAACACTTTTACATACATAATTTCATTTTTATTTTGTTTCTCACCAAGTGAGAACATTAGGGTGCCAGATGTTCAAGCCAGATAGCCTGCAGAGCCACTCAGGATATCAACTGGGCAGGTGTTATCCTGCAGTTGAAGCAATTGGAACCCAATGACTAGAGTGGCAAAGCTATATTCTAACCCTAGCTTTTAATGACACAAAAGTAAAATTTAAATATGAAAGAACTATAGAAATCATTTATACCTTTAATATACTGTCTAAATATTTCCCAAGATAAAGGAAAGAGAAAAAAAGAAACTTACCTGAAGACTCTATGACTGTTACACCAGAAAGGAAGAAAGAAAGAGAAAAAAAGAAACTTACCTGAAGATTCTATGACTGTTACACCAATATAAAGGTACTTATCGTTTAAGTCTTCCAGACTACTGTAGGACAATTCTTTAACTGCCATTTCAGAGTTCAGTGTGACTTTAGCAACTCCATTTATAAGCTTTTTAAAGAGGGAAAATGAAGAGTTATTTCAGAGAAAAATTTATAAGGAAAAATTAACAAAATCTGCATTTACTAGCCTCTCATAGTTAAGGCCAATGTCAGAGGAATGGTTGAGCATCAGCAATAAAGTAAATGACTGGTCTAAAATTAAGCCCAGAATGTTATTTTCTAATTTATATTATTGAATTATAGACATGGGGAGTCTTAAACATCATTTGATTCAACTAGGTCTTTTTTGTACTAGCTGACAAAGATGTCTTCTTCCAATCCCTGAGTCATCATCTATCTTCCTAGGCCTCTTGGCTTACTTTTGCTCTTAACTGAGAGCTTGTTGGGTTTTATATATAATTTGTGCTTTGCTCCTTACATATTGAAACATTAATTAAAAACATACAATGGGTAAAGGGATATAGGGTTAAGTCATACTGTATCATTTAATTATTAAGCATAATAGTAAAATAGACTTTGCCTTATTTTTTTCTTCTAAAATTAAATAACTTGAAGCCAGGGATTTTTGTATTATTTGGCTTTAAGTCTCAGTGTCTAGCATAGAATCATTTAAAAAAAATCTATATTGTTGAAAGTATTACAGAGGTTCCCCCCCCACACCCCCCCTCTTGACCTCCTCTACCTACCACATTCACATCCCCTCCCCTGGCCTTCCCCACACTATTGTTTGTCCATGGGCTATGCATATAAGTTCTTTGGTTAATCTCTTCTGGCTGCCCCCGCTTCCCTCTGAAATACATCTGTTGCATAGCAGAGAATCTTGCATTAAAGAGAGGCATCTAGCCCTAGCAGGTTTGCTCAGTGGTTAGAGCTTTGGCCTACAGACTGAAAAGTCCTGGGTTTGATTCTAGTCAAGGGCACATGCCCAGGCTGTGGGCTTGATCCCCAGGGAGGGGCGTGCAGGAGGCAGCCAATTAATGATTCTCTCTCATCATTGATGTTTCTATCTCTCCCTTTCCCTTCCTCTCTGAAATCAATAAAAAAATCCTATATAATAAAAGGGTAATATGCAAATCGACTGAACGGCGGAATGACTGGTCACTATGCCGTGCACTGACCACCAGGGGGAAGACACTCAGAGCAGAAGCTGCCCCCTGGTGGTCAGTGCACTCCCACAGGGGGAGCATCACTCAGCTAGAAGCCCAGAAGCCAGGCTCATGGCTGGCAAGCACAGCGGTGGTGACGGCAGCACTAAGGATGTCCAACTGCCTTGGGGAGTGGGCCTAAACCGTCAGTCGGACATCCTCCGAGGACTCCCAGACTGCGAGAGGGTGCAGGCCAGGCTGAGGGACCGCCCCCGCCAAATGTACGAATCTTGTGCACTAGACATCTAATCTATATATATGTATATATACACACACACACATACATACATACTAGGGGCCCGGTGCACAAAGATTCGTGCACGGGGCGGGGGTAGGTAGGGTCCCTCAGCCCGACCTGCACCCTCTCCAATCTGGGAGCCCTCAGGGGAGCCCTCTCCAATCCGGGAGTTTCTGTCTGTCTTTGCAACCATATGAATGAATTGTCTGAGACCCCCAACCCAGTTTGGTTTGTTGCTCACAGAATAACAGAGGCATTTTTTTTTCTTTGCTTCATTGGTGGAGATTTCCTGGAAGTTTTAGAATATCTTCCCTTTAATTTTTCCTAGACACTCTGATTTTACTTATGTTTCTCATCTTTGCTTACCCTCCATCCCCCACTGCAACAGTAACTTGCTTCAGGCTCACTTTGCTCTAGTGTAGGAGATCCGTCTGCCACCAGAACTATGATTCCCAGCATTCCTGGTGCTCCCTGCGCTCTGGGCTTCCACTTCTGTCCTGGGGCTGCCATCAGAACTACTATTCCCAGAATTCCTGGTGCTCCCCACGCTGGGAGCGACTGAGGGAGCCACAGCCCCCCAAGCCTCCGGCTCTCCTGCTCTGCTCTCTGCCTGGGCGCCTGTGTATGCAAATTAACCCACCATCTTTGTTGGGTTAATTTGCATATTCACTCTGATTGGCTGGTGAGTATAGCAAAGGGATGGTCAATTTACATGTTTCTCTTTTATTATATAGGATATTTTTTAAAGAGGCATCTAATTTATATCTTGAACAAATAAAAGTATCTTTTGAAAAAGCAAAGGCTAAATAACTGGTGATGCAAACTACATGAATATATAACACTGAGTAGAATGACATGAGTCCTTATCATCTGTGGTATAATGTAAAAATCAATGAATAAGGGAAAAGGGGACCAGGGCTCTAATCTGGTCCCAGCAACCACTAACTCTTACTTAACCTTGGACAAGTAACTTCCCAATAAATTTGTTATTGGTGGAAATGCAGTGTCCACCACTGAAGTGAGGTATCCCTTTCCCTACTAGGTGCTGAGGGGTCAGATCCTTATGATATCTCAAGAAAAAAAATTTTCTGAGATTTACACCAGTGGATGAGTGATTTGTATTTGTGTGAAATTATATTCTTGTGTCTGTAAAGTCCCATTTCCCTTAAACCAGTCCTGGAAGAAGTGCAGCTAGGGATTCAGCAGAACTAGAAGCAAAGCCAGTGTGCCAAGATTCTGGTCCATGGTGGAGCTGGGTCTGGTGTAGCATTAGGCTAGTTATAGTCCATTAGTCCAGTGTGTCTGTTACCCATGGGCCATGTGGACAAATGCAGGAGTGTGAAAGCTCCTGCTGGCCAGGAATCAAGCAAAAGAGATAACTCCTTTGTTTAAGAAATTTAAATATCTCAAATTTTGTGCTTTTGCAGTGGCCACGCCTACTCTGGCCAATGACCTATTTCCAGGTATGAATGACAGGCAAATACCTTCCCTATTTCACTCAGACTTTATTGGGCATGTGTCTAAATTGCAGCTTTCTGGCAAAGCTGCACAAATGGAATGCCTATACTATTTGGCTTTCCCCCTTCTCCTTTTCTATTAATTAATAACTGGGTTCATTACAATGGTATCAAATTCATTCACTCATAAGTATATAGAGAGTAGTACCTACTATTTGCCAGGAACCATGCTGGCTCTGAGTATATAGTGGGAACAATTCAGATTCACAAGGGGTTTAGTGTAGAAAATGATAGAAAAGTAAATAAACCATCACTATTAACATTTTGGAAAGATAACTCTGTTGGGGGGTGCTGCTCTCTCTGTACATTGTAGGAGTGTAGCAGCACTCCTGACCTCTATCTATGAAATGCCAGTAGCATCTTCTTCCCCAGTTATGACAATGACAAATGTCTGTGGGACATCTCAAAATTTCCCCTTAGTGGTAAAAATAGTCCCTGGTTGAGAATAAATCGTAAAACGTACTCTACTAAGAGAGGCCCAAGGCCTAAGGGAGTACCTGGCAGAGGCAGTTAACCTAGTTGAGAGGAATCAGGGAGACTTCCCAGAGAAAAGGTGTCAAGGTTGAGACTTAAAGTCTGAGGAGGAATTAGCCAGACAAAGAAGAGGTTGGAGGGGATAAAGGGGAAGAGTATTCTCAAGCAGAAGCGGTATTGCAAAGACCTGGAAGCAAGAGAGACTAGTGTAAGGGAGAGGAAGATGGGAAGTGCCAGGAGATAGGCTGGTGAGGGAGGCTGATGTCATGGCAAGTTGGCTTTATCCTAAGGACAATGAGAAGCCAATGGAGAGTTTTCAGCTTCCATTTCCCATCCCTATATAAAATTAGGAATCAGACTAGATAATTTTAAAGTTATTTTCCATCTCTAGCATTCATGATGTATCTTTAGGTACGACTGAACATCTTAACATCTTACCATTGTGCTTCGCATTGCCTTTTCCATCATTTCTTTATCATCATGTAAGTCATCTTTTATTCCAAAAGAGACAAAAACTTCAGCCTCAGCAACAACTTTGTTATAAAAATATCTGTCAAACAATAATACCATAAGATTATTTGGCTATCAAGGTTATAAAAATAAAATTCAGATAAACTAACAATTTGAAATTACATTGTATACTTGATACACTTTAAATTGTCTTCCATCTACAATTACATTTCATCCTCATAAAATTACAATAATAAAGCCAAAGTGCAGATTTTATGACTATGTGCTTGATGAAAAAAACTGATCTTGAGGAAATCAAAAGACTCAGGTCCGGAGCCCTTTCCTACAGAACACATAGCTTCCTTGATGATTTTGATGTCAGTGGGGAGCTGCCTCCTATTTCCTTTTATGTACTTAAAAGCAGCATGCCCAATCTTACTGCTATGTGAGATAAATTTTATTTTAATCCTAATTATATATTAAACCTTTTTAGTTTAGAATTAAAGTAAGAGTAAAGGAAATTTTCCACACAGCAAATAATACTATAACAGGAACTAACTTTCCTTATTCAGAGTTTGAACAAATAGTGTCTCCATTAGAAGAAATTACTTTTTATAATTCCATGTCAGGTGATCCTTTTATGTGGTTTAGACTAAGTAACAAATACTCTATTTTAGAAGAGAGGCAGTACAGGGAAGCATTTGAGGGCCTGGACTCAGAACCAGACAGATTGTGTGGCTTACTAGCTGTGCAATCTTGGGCAAATTACTGAACATTTCTGTACCTCCATTTTTTGGTTTAAAATGGGGGTAGTAATAGTATCTACCTCATAGTGTTCATAAAGATTAAATGAGCTAATATATACAGAGTGCTTCAAAACTGCCTGATAATATAGTTATGTAAATTGGTTATTCTTATTAATAACTACATGATATTGCCTTTTTAAATGACCTAAACTTTTATGGTAGATTGCTTGTAAAACTAGCCCCAATTTCCACTTGCCCATATGTTCACCATCTTTGCAGCTATTTATGTGCAAAGAGTGTGAAGAGAGTCTATTTCCTCCTGGGCTGATCTTGTAACTTGCTTTGGACAAAAGAATGTGGTGGAAGTGATGGTGTGCCAGTCTCAAGCTTAGGCCTTTAGAGGATTTTTATGCTTTCATATTTTCTCTTCAAGTATTTCTGCTGCTACTAGCCTGTTAGTTGATGAGAGATGCACATAGTCCAATCATCCTTGTAGCTTCAGTTCACTGGCAGCCAATTACCAGACATGTGAGTAAGACCTGCCTAAACCAGCCAGCCTCCAGCTGACCTGCCAAATGACTGCAGGTACATGGGTGAGTCCAGCTGAGATGAGCCTAGTCCAGATCAGCAGAACTGCCAGCTAACTCATAAATGGTCATAGTTTTAAGGCATTGAGTCTTGAGGTAGTTATGGAGCACTAGTTGGCTGATTAAGCCATTAATAAATGAAAATGAAAGAATGCTTCATATCTCAGTCCCAATATCTTAAATCATGCTGTTTCCTAAATGTACACAATGATTCTTTAGGATTATTTTTGCTGGTGAATAACAACAAAGCTAAAATCAGAACCAGCTCACATCAGAATGAGCAAATAAACTATAGGTATAATGTCTCCTCAATCAGTCAATCCCAAATTCATGGCAGACATTGCCAATAAATCACAGATCTCAACAACATAAGTGTATTACATATTGTGCATTTTAAACATTCACAATGTCACATGTCAATTACATCTCAATAAAGCTGGGAAAAAAATCACAGATCTCATTTTGGATAACTGTCACCAACCAGAGTCGGCACTTAATTTAGCTGGATAATATGAAAAGTAAATAACTTTCTTACCTTGCTTTTATAGTAATTTCAAAATTATTAAAGTTCTTATAACCAATGAAACTATTTTCTGGTTCTATTGAGATAGAAAACTGTGGCAACACTGAAAATAAAAAGGAAAAGGCAATATTACCACTTAAATTAGAGCAGCCTTCTGTCTGGCAAAATTGATGTAACATCAACACAACATCTAGCTGTAGTCATCATCATTATCAGGGACAATAACAACAATTACGACATCACTGGGAAGTCTCCTACTCCACCAATCGGAAGTCAATCCAGCTATCTATGTATCAGAAGCACTTTGTTTATACTTAGATTACAGCATTTATTATAGGCAATTGTTTATTTCCTTGACTAGAGTGTAGATTCCTTGAAAATAAAATGTTCTCTATATATCTTTGTATATCTTCCCCTCTCATCCTTCTCATAAGTCTTAAATATAATAAATGCTTATTAAATTAAAAATAGAAAATTCCTGCTTATTTAACATTTCCCTTTTTTGTCCAGTAGATAAAATCCAGTCCAAAATTCCAGCATAAAACTCTGACTTAGTCAAGAAGAGAGAGTTTATGCTCAGCCAGCGTGGCTCAATGGTTGAATGTTGACCTATGAACCAGGAGGTCACGGTTCGATTCCAGTCAGGGCACATGCCCAGGTTGCAGGCTTGATCCCCAGTGGGGGGCATGTAGGAGTCAGAGGACCAGTGATTCTCTCTGATCATTGATGTTTCTATCTCCCTTTCCCTTCCTCTCTGAAATCAATAAAAATATATTATAAAAAAGAAAAGAGAGTTTATAATGAACTATAAGAAATAATACCCATGCAAAAGTAAAAACTAGAGCAGAAAGGAGTTGGGTTATCCCCGCTTTTCTTTTCTTTCTTTCTTTTTTTTTTTTTTTTTTTTTTTTTTGATTGCCCAAGAGAAAATAATATCACCGGTTGAAATGCCACTGTTTTCTCTTTATACTTCCTCAGACTGTGTACCAGGGCTTCTGGATTCTAATTCTATTAACCTACACAGCAGTTAATAGAAAATTGGGTGATTGAGTGACCCTGATATTGTGGACATAGACTGGCAAACAACTGTAAGTGAGATAGTTAGCTACAGATACGGTTCATGTATTTTCTGGATGGTGAAGGCTAGAAGTAAAAGAACAATGCAATTTTCTACTCTAGGCTGTGTTCCTATGTTATCAAAGATCCAGGTAGATGTGCTCTCTCCAGGATATGAAATGCAAGAAAATATTTCACCCTTTCATCCATATAGCAGGGACACTCCTGTCAACAGTGATATACCAGTGAACAAAATTGACACAAACCCTGTCCTTAATGAGCTCACAGTCAAGCAGGGAAGACAAGCATAAGCACAGATAAACACCTAAGCCACAGTTATGAAAACAGATATGAAGAAATACAGAGACTCCTACTCTAGAGAGAATTCAGGGAAAGCTTTTGTGGATAAATGGCTTTTCAATTGAGACTTAAAAGGTGAGTAGGAACTGGCTAGGCAATGAGGGAGGGAAAAGTGCTGTAGGCAGATGGAATATCATGCACAAAGTACCCACTGTTGGAGGGAAGCAAGGGTGAAAGTGGTATAAAATGAGGCTGAAGAGGAGGTAGGCCAGCTCAAATTAGAGATTTTGATTTTCATTATAAAAGGAATGAGGGATTATTGGGGACTTTTCAATAGTGATATAACATTATGAGATTTGCATTTCAACATTATTTTGGCTAAAACCAAGGGGGAAGAGTTTGGAAGCAGAGAAAGCAATCAAGAGGCTTTGCAGTAATCCAGGAGAGAGCTTGTTGATGAATCGATGAGGGTGACCACAGATAATAAGAGGTGTATGAATTTTAGATATATACAGAAAGCAGCAAAAACACTTGGAGGAAGGGAGGTTGGTTGTAATTTTTTGTATTGAGAGTCTATCATCTTTACTTATTTATTTATTTTTATTGATTTCAGAGAGGAAGGGAAAGGGATAAAGGGATAGAAACATCAATGATGAGAAAGAATCATTGATTGGCTGCCTCCTGCACATCCCTAGTTCATAGGTTGACACTCAACCACTGATCCACACTGTCTGGGCAAGCCTATAATCCTTAAAGTTGAGTTTCATTGTAACAAATCTGTTTTCACTATTTTGTTTAATTGTTAAATTTGTGTGTTTATTTTCCAAATTAAGAGTTTCATGGGGAATTAAAAATGATTTCAAGAAAGTTAAATTGGATATTAGAGCACACAAATACTCTAATAAACAACTATTAAAAACTGAAAGATTAATCTATTTATACATTATTAGTCCTTTAATGTGACTGATTTCAAAATAAGAATATCTTTAATTTCCAAATAAATATATTAGGGATTTTTGAACCAGAAGAAAAATAGCATTGGACTAGAGGTAAGGAAATCCAATTGCTGTCCTTGTTCTGTCACTAATTGGTTGCAATGACTTTAGTAAATCATCTATTAGTCTTTCTGGGTTCCATTTACCTCATCTCTGAGTAAGTTTCTAAAATACCTTCACTAGTCAAGCTCCTCAGGAGGCTAGGACTTTTCAGATTCTATGATGAGGAACAAAGGTCCAGAGAGGTTGGTGTGCTTATTCAAGGTTAACAAGAGCATGCTGAAACTAGAGCATAGGCATGGGGACAATCACTCTCACCCCCTCCACCAGTACTTCTGACCATATCAGTAGGTTGCCTTTTCTTCAGGGATTGAATTTACATTAAATTCATTAATGAAAATAATTATTGCAAAAGCATTAACTCTTTATAGATAAATTTTTAATTGTCAAAAATTACCATATTCTTTAACTTCAAAATATGCAGTTCCAGTTGTTGAAAAGTCCTCTTTATATTTAGCTTGAATTTTCCACATACCATATCTGTGAAAGCAAGATATTTAAAATTACATAAGTTTTCAAATATTTTTAATTTACCCAGCAGAAATCTAATCAATTCTTGTTTTAAGGAGGGAAAAGTAAGTTAATATAGTCTAAGTGATACATTTTATTTGCAATAAATGGAAATAGCTGTGTTTTGGAGATATTAGACACTGTTTAGTAATTAGTTTTTCATATGTTGTGTTATTTTTTCAGGTACTTTATCTTAATGTTGTCAATAGCTTTGAATTGAAGAGCTTGTGATACTTGAGAATTTACTTGATTCTGGAGCTTTATTATATTTTTAATATAATATTGAAATCTACACTATAGTAGGACATTCATAATAATGTCTCTAGAAACATATAATTCAGGTCAAGCCCACCCAGATGATAAGATTCACACCTCATGTAAAAGAAGCTATAGCTGGAGACAAAGTATGGCCTGTTCAAAGAGGAAAATTATCTGGGTTTAATTAAAAACCTTCAGTCAAAAATATTTACTGAGCACTGGATTAAACACTGTAGATAAAAAAAATAAACAAGATAAAAGGGTCCATGGGATTTCAAATTTTTACTTTTCCATTTATTAGCAGATTGGATACTTGGGAAAGTTGCTTAACCTCATTTGTGAAATGGGAAAGACAATATCTACTTTGTGTACTGGTTATCAATCAATACATTGAATATTATCATCATCATTAATTCAATGTGCCTGTTATGTTGAAGTGCTGGAGATATAACAGTGAACAATAAAACACCATCCCTGTTCTCAAGGAGTTTACAGTCTAGTGGGAATAAAAGGCAAGTAAATAACTAAATAAATAATGGTAAAATTGAAATAAGTGCCACTAAGGAATAAGAGAATAAAAGAAAGGAGAGGGACTACAATAGATCATGTGTCCACGACTAACGTCTTTGAAAAGGGAGCATTTAACCTGTTTTCTAGCCAGCTTTATGAAGAACAAGGTAAAACACTATCTAAGCAGAGGAAACAACATGTGCAAAGGTACTAGAGCATGAAAATACTGGCCATGAGAAGCTACCATGGTTGACACATAATCTGTCATAGAGCAAATGGCACAAGATGAAGAAATTATAACAGTTGGAGAAATGATAATAGTTGTAAAATAGGTTCAGTTCTGTGCTACAGAGTATGTAATATTTTCAAGAAAGTATACAATTTAAAAATTATCCAAATTATTTAAATTCCCCAATTTAATCCAAATTTCTAGATAATCTTCAGTATAGTAAATTAACTGTAAACTACCTTCTAGAGGACAAAGCAAAAATTACCATAAAAAGATTTTTACTTTAAAGTAATTTGGCCATTTATAGGTGCACCTATCTTATTTGTCCTACTCTAAACAACTTGAAGGCAGGAACTGTGGATTCTTCATTCCTATTTTATATCTCTCATTCCTCTTGTACTTTGCACATACTAGGAATGTGTTCACTAAATATTTTTTACATTTGATTCTGTTTAAACATATTCTTAAATCTTTTAACATGACGCCAAGTGGGAGAAATAGCTCCAAGAACATCCTCCCTCTTGAATTATGATAGTCTATGCAGAAAAGACTACAAATAGTAATATATTTATAACTTTCAGAGCAAGGCACGGGACCACACTAGCCTTTTAGACTGATAGTCTATTTGATTTTCTTAAAGGATGGAAGGTTGATGGTTTTGATTTAAAGAAAGAAAGGAAGAAAGGAAGAAAGAAAGAAAGAAAGAAAGAAAGAAAGAAAGAAAGAAAGAAAGAAAGAAAGAAAGAAAGAAAGAAAGAAAGCCATCCAGCCTTTAATTTCTATGTGTAAAGCAGACAAAGTTTAATTTCTATGTGTAAAGCAGTCCTCTCCCCTCCCCCAGAAATTAATTCTCCTCTCCCCTCCCCCTAAAAGATTTTGCATATCCTCATTTCTTTCACAGTAGGTTGCTTCATATCCTCATTTCTTTCACAGCACCAAAAGTTCCAGATGTGTTTTTTTAAAGAAAACTTTATTAACAAATATTTTAAAATACCTAGGATTAGATGGAATCTTGAAGTCAGGAAAAGAGATAATTCCAGTATAATCACTTTCTTCTACAATGTCAACTCCTGATCCTTGAGGATCCTTTGAATAAAAACAAACAACATCAAAGCACATAAACCGAATTTTAAAAATTAACTGATTATATTATATTTGATCTACAGAAATATTTACTAACAAATATCCATGCCTTCAAATTAAATATGAAGGAGAAAGATTATTTAAATGTGTGGAAGGCAAATATGGCTCATTTAAGCCACGTGCCCTCTCACTTCTTGGACCCCTTCTCCCTCTCTTGACACACACACACACACACACACACACACACACACACACACACGTATAAATCAGTTTCCAGGTATCCTAGTCTCAGTTATTTAGATGAGATTCAACTCTATCTAGTATAACTAAAAAAACAAAGTACAGAAATAACTGATGTTATAATTAATCAAATGTGAACTCATAGGCTTTATAGATACCAAAATCTATAAAATACATTTAGTAGCTAGATATTTTATAGTTGCAGTATGGTCATTTTGAGCTTGATAAAACATTCAAATTAGTTAAACAAATTTTAAAGTTTTCATAAAGCTTTCCCATAAGCTTCCTTTTCTGTGTGGGCTTGGAAATTATTTAAATGAGGTTTCTTATTTTCTTTGGACTACATGTAGAGGTCCATTTTGAACTTAACCCAGAAATTTACCACTATATGCCATGACTGTGAAATTAATGGTCGGATTTTTGAGGTATTTTTTTTCTTGAGTTGCAAAGGTCCATTTTGAAAAAGAATTAGAATTGAGGCAAAATATCTTCTAGGTTGATCTTTATCCCTGCAGTCCATTGTACACTGTGCTTCTAAGATGATCTCTCTCAAGTACTATTTTTGTTTAGGGGCAGAAATAGAATAGTGGGGAATAGCTATAGTTATAAAGAATATTAATCATGCTCTGTTAACTGTGATTTTGTTCTGATTAAAGAAAGCATACTCTGACCTGGCTGGGAGTTGTATGTCCCGGGACCTGGGAGTTGAACTCGAAATGTGGTCCATTCTCCTTACCAAGAACTGCCTATCATCATGGAAAGATGAACAATTTTGTTGCCAAAACAATGGAATCCTGGGCTGTAACCACCTGGAAGCCCCTACCCTTTGTAACCACTAGCCTGCATTGTCTGTAATCTGTAACCATTTTACCCATTCCTAATCTTTGTCCTTCTACCCAATATAAGCAACTTGTTTATAGGGGGAACGAGAGGGGGTGTGTGGAACAGATTTCTGTGGATGACCACTGCTTTCCCATGTTGCCGGCAATATTGGAAAATAAAACGCTCATATACGATTCAATCCTGTCTCTGCTTAATTGGCTCAAGTAGTGACAGGCAACCTGCATGGTGACTCTCCACTGCTCTAGGATCAAATTCCTCAATCCCGTCTTCCTGGGACAGCTCTTACACAGGACAACTGGCATCCATTCTTCCTTGTGTGGTGTCAGGATTCTACATCACTCAAGTGCAACCACCGAGAGGGGTAGAAGGTAGAATAAACAGCATCTGACCATATGCTCTAGTATTTTCTGACAGAAAAAGGGTATTTGAGCTGACTGCCTCTCCTTTGTTCTCTTCCAGACTTCTGACATCAGTCAGCCAGTTTATGTACTATCCCCATTTCTTACTGTCATAGCTAAATTCATGCTATATATTACCATGGGAAGTTCTTCATTATTTTTAAAAAACCTATGGCTATTCCTTTCATTAAGACCCAGCTTAAGATTTCCTTTACGTATTCAATTACAGAAAAGGATTACATCATCCTTCAATTTCACCCCTATTTTGTCTTCCCTCTGAGCTTATGTGTCATTTGTCCTATTGTACAATTAGGAGAAAAGGTGCTGCAGCCTATAGGGAAGGGCCATTACTAATACACCTATATTGTTAATAGGTAACTGCTCATCTTTACCTCATGATTTAGCACTATTTTTCATGTGTTAGTTATTAAACTCTAAAGTCCTCAAATGTAAATTTCATTGATTATAATTCTTTATCTTGAATTGTACAAATAAAAAATCTCATAATAGATATTCAATTAATTCTTAGTGATTGGCTGATGTTCTTAAAGAAAGAAATCATGAAGTATATATTTAAATGATTTAGTTTAAAATCGTTGAGATTTCATTTTCATGGCTTCTTTACACATGCCAATTTTAGAGATATAGACATACAATGTTATATTCACAGAAAGTGTTCAGTCACCATTTACTGAGCACTGAATGAGTTCATATGGCATTGGGGTAGGGTTATGAAATTATGTATCTTATCCTAAAAATGAGTTAAATTATTATTTAAATAAATAACATACTTACTATGAAAGTTAAGACAATTTCTCTTTTGGCTGGCTTCAAGTCATCATTCAGTGAATAAACTCTAACCTTTACTGTAAAAATAATTGATAGCATCAAAAACTCTGTTAAACACAAGGGTATTTTAGTTTTTTAAACAATAATCATTCTTAAAAGAGATGAGTCTCATTAAAATAAATCAATACATGGTTAATACACGAAAATCTATTTTTGAAAGAAAGAAAAAGTTAGTCTGCAGATATATAAATTATTAATGAGTCTTTTCTTTTAAAAACCTGAATCCACATTTTTTCAACTGTTAAAAAGCTCTAAGTAGCATCAATTGTCCTCCCTAGGGGAAGAAGCACCTTAGACTCTACCTGATTGTTCTGGAGTGTAAACAGGTTTGTCCGTTTGAATGAAGAGAAATCCATTGTCATAGGTTATTGGCATTTTTTTTGATTTTGAAAAATGCTTTGATAAAACATCCAAATACACATGTGGAACTAGGTTTTGTCCTCCAGGCAATTGTTTGGGTTGTATCTGTAACAGAAATGTTGATTAAAAAAAGAACATAATAGTTTTAAGGTTATAAAATATTCAGATTTTCTAAATACCACTGTAATCTCATTAGAAGGAGAAATAAGTATGTGTATTTAATCATTTTAAAAGCAGTAGGGGAGAAAGAATAGTAAATAAATTTTGCCCAAAGCCCTTCAGTGTTTAATATCATAACCAAAATTTAGTTTTAAGCAATTAGAAGTGTTTCCTAAATGTTATATGCATTTAGTAAAACTATTTAAGCTACTGAAGTTCTCTTGTTTTTAAAATATATTTTTACTGATTTCAGAGAGGAAGGAAGAGGGAGAGAGAAATAGAAATATGAATGATGACAGAGAATCATTGGTTGGATGCCTCCTGCACGTCCCCTACTGAGGATCGAGCCCGCAACCCAGGCATGTGCCCTTGACCAGAATCAAACCCAGGAACCTTCAGTCCGCAGGTTGACGCTCTATCCACTGAGCCAAAACGGCTAGGGCTATAGAAGCTCTTTTTCACTTCATCAGTTCCCTTCAACATTCTCACTGATGTCTGGACACTTTGTATTATATCTATATCCTTCTGTTCCCACCAGTTGAGCTGCATGCTTTCCAATATTTGTAAGTAAATGTAATTATCCACTTTACGTTGCATGGTATGCAAATTTAATACATAAAAAGTAATAAAAGAAAGACAAGTGCTTCTCTGAAAACTTAGGCTTTACACATAGGATAAAAGTTAATCACTAAAATCAACTGCTTGAAATTACATATGTGAGAGCACTGAAAAAGTTTGGAAAACAGTAACAAGCTATTAAGATTCTGCACTCAGGTTCTTCACAAGTGTCTTTAAGTACTTTGTCCACTTCAAAGAAACAGAAACTGTGGAACAAAGATGATTTATTAAAGGTGTGGCACATAGTAAATAAGATTTGGCATTCCAATCAATGGGTCTGCACATGAAGAAAAGACCTTGGCACAATATCAAACAATTGGCAAATAAAGATACATTATAATGTTAAGATAAAATTAGACGCTTAAAATTTGCACCAATATTTATGATTTGTCGACCTTAATCTCCTTTCCAATTAACTAAGTTAGCACTGTTTAAACAGAACTCACTTTTAAGAAACAGTGGTATAAATGAACCTCAGAGCCCTAGCAGTCTTTTATTTTTCTGGTTCTTGAATTTTTATTGTAAAATAATATTTTGGTTATATTTATTCATGTTGCTAAATAAATAAGTATGGAAATTTATTTTTAGTTATCAGAATTTTTAATAAGAAATGAGTTGAAAGCACCTTTCTAGCCAAGCTATATTATAATAACTTAATAGGAAAAAAGTTATTTGATCAAGGTTTTATTTTATTTTACTAACTATAGGTTGTCAATCAGAGCTATTTACTTCAGTTATCAATAATTTATTCATTTTGGAAACTATAATTGTATAGTATTGGAATTTAAACAAACAAATGTTCAATAGCATCTATGGCTTTCTGTAGGCAATGCATTATAGATCAATATGCATATCATATTTCTCTATTTCTCTCTAAAGACAATTTTCACAGATAATAAGTATTTTCTATGTATTTTCAAATATTTACATATTAGTACAATTTTATTTTCCTATTTAGAATTTTCTGTTTCCTTCATATTATCATTAGTGATTGACATACATCATTTAATAATCACACAAAGATATAATGTTATAAAAGATCAAATCTCTATGCTATCAATATTCAAACTTTGAACACATTTAATTGAGAATATTTTACATGTTTATAGAAAATAAAAGATAAATACATACTGTTAAGATTGCAGAGTTTTGGAATTTATTTTCTGTGGATAAAGTAACAGAGGCTGAAGCATAAATAATTTTTTTATCTGGATAGCTTTTAATGGAGATTGTTGCATCAAATGCTTCAGTGTATCCATAAACTTGAATTACAATATTTTCAGATGCTCCAACACGAAGTACTTTCGGTGCTGATATGACATACCTGTTGAAACAGGAAAAGAGAAGGATCAGTATCTCTATATGACATACTTTGTTATACTTCTGATTTCTTCATCTCACTTGAGATATTCAATTTAAAATAAGCACATTTTCTCAGCTTAAAAATAATTTTTTAATTAAAATTTATTTGTGATCTATGGTCATTTCAGCATAGTCTCCAAAAAAGAAATAGCTTGAAATCAGGACTTGAAAAATAGCACTGGAGATTTAGTTAACATTTAGGAAGGTAGTAATAGCACCTTCTTGAGCTACTGCAACAAAGGAAGACTTAATGGTGTTGACTAGAACATGTAAATAGGGTCACTATTTTTGCCCAAAGCAGAAAAAAGCAAGTTACCAATGATTGAATTCCAGTGCTGCCACCTACTGGCTGAGTAACCATGCTAAAGTCACTAACCCTCTCTGAGACAAAAATAACTTAACTGTGAAAATATCACCTTCTTTACCAGGCTGAGGTAAGGATGAAGTGAGACTATGTACATGAAAGCACTTAGCATGTTTAGTACTCAATAAATGTTAAGATTCATTAATTTCACTAAATTATTTGAAAGGAAGTAATCTTAGAAGTACTGGTGTTATACTAGTGAGTGGATTTTTTAAAAAGATAGAATAAAAGTGAGTTTGGGAGAATGCATTTGAAAATGCAAATAGTTATAGAGTCCTTAGAGACCAAATAATCACAACCATACAATAATAATGATAATTGCCGAAACCGGTTTAGCTCAGTGGATAGAGCGTCGGCCTGCGGACTGAAAGGTCCCAGGTTCGATTCCGGTCAAGGGCATGTACCTGGGTTGCGGGCACATCCCCAGTAGGAGATGTGCAGGAGGCAGCTGATCGATGTTTCTCTCTCATCGATGTTTCTAACTCTCTATCTCTCTCCCTTCCTCTCTGTAAAAAATCAATAAAATATATTTTAAAAAAAATAATAATGATAATAACAGTAACTGAGTAGTTATCATATATGAGTGTCTGTATTAGCACTTTATACACAACTAGAGGCCTGGTGCATGAAATTGTGCAGGGGAGGGGTCCCTAAGCCTGGCCTGCACCCTCTCCAATCCAAGACCCCTCAGGAGATGTCCAGCTACCGGTTTAGGCCTGATCCTAACTGCCCTCCCCTGCTGGCCTGATCGCCCCTAACTGCCCTCCCCTGCTGGCCTGATCACCCCTAACTGCTTTCTCCTTGCCAGCCTGATCGCCCCTAACTGCCTCTGCCTCGACCCCCACCATCGTGACTTTGTCCAGAAGGACATCCGGAAGACATCTGCTCTAATTAGCATATTACCCTTTTATTAGTATAGATTCTTTTAATCTTTACAACAACCCAATGACGTAGATACTATTGTTTTCTTATTTTACAAGAGATAAGAGGTTAATTTGACTGAGGTCACCTGGCTTATATGTGAATGAAAGACTATATTCAGATCTCTCTTGTTGTGTTAAACTGTGGTCAAAGTTACAAGCTTTGTTCACAGCCCCAGGCTGTTCCCTCAGTTTTATTTTTCATGTGATATATACAAGAATGAATATGAATTATATGTTTTTGAAATAAATTTTTTAATGTGTGATTTTTTTCATTGTTTATTAAAAGAAAACCTATAAATATAAACCAGGTTATTAATTATATCACAAAGTATATAGTTTGAATAGCGAAAGCTACTACATAGAAAAAAGTGTTTATTCTACTGCATAGAAAAAAGAGTTTCAATCCAAAAGGTGATAATGATTGAGATCTAAGAGCTCATCACTTCAACTGGCAGAATTATTGCAGGCTCTTGTCAAAATTATGACATTTAAAAAGTCTTTCAAATCAGCAAGTGTTTAGTAACAATGAAATTAATTTGGAGGCAATTAACTCCTTTAAACATCTGGCGGTTCTACATGACAACTAATTTGGAACCATTTACAGTCAAATTATGAACGAGAGAAAAGAATCTCCGGACTTCCAACCGTCATCTGATTTCCCCAAGTGCTTACCCAGAAATATCGGAAAATAAGAAAATTTTAGCTTTGATGATAATAAGGTAAATATACAGAAATGTTACAATGTGCTAAGTACCTTTTTAAGCATATTATACATATATAAATTCACTGTATTGCTACCACCACTGTCTGAGAAAAGTCTTATTATTACCTCTGTTTTACAGATGAGAAAACTGATAATTAACTTGCCCAAGGTCACACAGCTAATAAGTCATAGAATTTGGAATTGTTCTCAAGCAGCCTGTTTCCTGAAGTAACACTTTCAATTGCTGTACTACACTGAATTTATCAAGAGCTTTGCAAATCTAGAAAAAAATATGTATTTTAATTTCAGTATTCTTAGAAATTTTGTATTTTATGTTTTAATTTTGAATTGTCTATGTGGTAGTGGTGGGGAAACATAAAATACTCAGTGTTTACAAGTCCGTAAAAGATGGCTCTGGAACCACCATTTTTCCAGATTTTGGTCTATACTGATTTATCAGTTGCACAATCTAATCCAAAGAATTTTGCACTTTTAAAATTTTCTTTCAATAGTTGCAGAGGATCAGGCCACTCAGCTTGCAGGGGGGTAAAAATGTCAGTTTGGCCTTTACCTGGTATGTTCTTTCCCCAGATATTTGCAAAGACTGTTCCCTTCCTTTAAGTTCTGTATGAGTGCCTTAGAGAATGGTGACGGAAAAAAATAAAAAATAAAAAATAATAATTTTAAAAAGAACCTTATCTGTCTACATTTTCAAATAGTTCCTCATCATTTTTGTATCCTATTACTCTCCTTTACTTCTTTCTTCATAGCATTAATAATCACCTGACCTTATTTATTCATTTATTCATTAGTTCATTCATTATTTGCTTCTCCCACTAAAATGCAAGCTGTATATAAATTTATTAATTTAATTGACTGATGACCATGTTGTAAATGGTACACTCTCACTTTTTCAAGAGAAAGAAAGGCAATGCTTATTAAAGGCCAGTACAGTGTATAGAAAGAATTCAGAATCCTGGTCCTAGTTCTACCACTTAATCTCAACCTCTTTGAACTTCAGCCACTTGTCTTTCAAAAACGAATAAATAAAAAATACCAAAGGTACTGGGGTGATTGTAGCAATGCAAGGAAATCAGATTTATGAGATCCTAAGAACACATTTATATTCATAATATAGTTTACATATTTATACATTTATGATAAACTGGAAAAAAATTAAAATGGTAAAGAGGAGTCCTTAATACTAGTCCTGCTTCTTTCTCTCTTCAATAGAGTGACTTTTGGTAAGTCACTTTCCCTGTCGCCACTTATCCTCATATGTGAAATTAGTAGGTTCAATTAGATACTCAGTTCCTTTTCAATAATGTTATTTCTAGATATGGATCACTATTTTAAGACATAGTTTAAAATATACAGTATTTCAATAATAACACTAACCATTGTGAAGAATGAGCTCGTAAATATAAAAATAATTACAATAGTTTTTCAAATCACTGTATTAGAATTAACCCCCAAGTAACCCATTTAATTATGCACAGTATTTAGAAAACAATGCACCAAATATAAATAAGCAATAAATGACAAGAAAGTTTGTCATTTAGAGATTATTTTGTGCTTTTTCAAAGTGAAATTTGAATCATCACTTATGTAATTAAAAAAAAGCAATCCCGTAAAAGCTGTCATGTTGTTAGCTATTCATCAAATCAAAATACTACCATGAGTTTTTTATACAGATGAGAATATTCACTTGGTATTCTCAAAAGTAGAAAGTAATTTTTGAATTAACAAAGTTAACTGATTTTATTTTTCACTCATCACAACTAAGATGCATTGAAAATCAAGATAGGTCCTTTTACTTACGTTTGTTCCTGTCCCCAACTTTTCCCCAGGAAGATTAAAAAACAAAGTATGCCCCAAAGACCCATGGCTGGAGACAGCAGTAAACCATGGGTATAACCTTTTTCTTGAAGTTACTCTCCTTTTAAATAAACCTTGCTAAAAGAATTTGAGTAAATTAGTTTACTGGTTAATTATTAATGTAAGAAAGAAAGACTTCTAAGTTGGAAAAATAAAATCAGAACTGAAGCAACCTTTAATGCCCAGGTATAAAAGTAGGCGATACTTCATAGGGATTTACACCTAGAGAATTTATTTTAATTAATACAAAGAAAGGGATTCTAACATGGGAGTTTGGCACTGCAATGAATGGCTTAAAGCTAGAAACTAGTAAGTCAATCACACTGCCCTTGGCCTTTCCTCTTTTGGCCAGGGTAATTGCTCTGCCATTACATCATCTGTGAGCACCTGGTTAAGACAGGGCTCACTGAGTGGTCTTTTTAGAGAAGTCCTGAGCAATACTGTTGTTAGAATTGGGAATGGCCTAATGATAAGCTGAATCTGCAAAGGAAATCTATGGAATAGTTCTTTGGGCTATCCCAGTCTAGAAAAGAAGCTGAACATTAGGTGGAGGAAAGATTGTGATGGGCAATGAAAATGCCACGTTGAGCAGGCCAACATCATTCTTTAGGAAATAAGTAGCCAGTCAAAGACTTTAGTATTTAGTAGGGAATGAATATCCTTCAATATCTATTAATTTGTACACCACAAATACAAAATTTATACCCATTCAGACACAGAATATCTTTCTTTAAAAAAAAAACAACACACAACCTCAGGTTAAATCTTCCAGTGAGGATCTTAATGTAAGAGTTCAGGAAAAACAAAGCTTCCTATAACAAAGAAGTCTAGTAATTAATTTAGAATGAAATACAATTTTATCTTTAAGATATTATGATATTTTATGTTCACTATAAAACTTTTAATTCACTACCTTCCTTATATTAGCAATCATTTCTATTTTAGTACATAGTAAGTACTCTATTTTAAAATAATAAAACAAATTTCTCTAAACATTATTCTGTAATTCAGATGTTTTATGGTCACATTAGCATTCCTTGCTTTGAATTAATAAGGTTCTATTTTATAAATCCTTTAATACTGAATTCATTAGGGAAAAAAGGCACACAAAGGAAATTTGATATACAAATATCACTAAAGGTGTTTCTTGCATATATTACTAAAATGGTAAAAATATGCCACTATTGTCTGATCATCTAGCCCATTTGTTTCAAAAGAATACCTGTGAAATGATTAAACTGGGTTGTGAAAGATAGGTCAAGTTAAAACAAACAAAGTACTCTTGCCGTCATTTTCGGGAAAAGATATTAGGAGAAAGTGAGAACACTTAAATCATCATAGATGATATATGTATGTTAAGCGCAATTTTTTTGCTTGTATTATAAAGTGAATAGTGATGATATTGGTTTCTCAAATAGAAAACTTTTTAAAAATGATGAATCTCAAAGATCCTTAATAGAACCAAAGTTCAACAATTTACAGATTCTCACCAGTGTTTAAAATTTTTATCTGCCTTTTAAACATGGCTGAGATGAATTCTTCTTTACATTCTAAAAATGTTGACCTTTGGGGAGTCTTTGGCTTTTATACAAATCTGCATCTCTAAAAGAGGAGAAGCTAGGTCTGGCAGAAACTTTGGTGGTCACCTGACCTTCCTGCTAACGCTACCTCAATTCTACGCTGAGGATTGAGCACAAATGGCTTCACTTAGTTTACAAGGCCACCTCCTGACCTGGGTCCCACTTGATTCTCCAGCTTCAGTGTTCCCATTCTTCACTGCAAGCAAGAAGCTGAATTACTTATTCTTCTTTGAGGTCACCACAACATAATGGTGCTCCTGGGATAATAAATAGCCAAATACTATTACTACTATGCTTAACCTATTTATATCCTTAATTTGCCATATCATCAGAAACATGGTTTAGATATGGATTGCTGCTACCAGCACTGCAGAACACAGACTACTCAGTGCTTGACCATAACACCACGTGAAAGCGAATTGGGGGCACAAACTATGTCCAGTTGTGGAGCCTTATAAGTACATATCTCTCATTAGTCACTTGACTTCTTATGTATTTATAAAAATTTTAAAAGACATTGAGCTACAAAAACTTTATTGAAACAAAATCTTACACAAAGTCTAATGTATAAAGTAAAAGTGTGTCAGCGTGGGGTGGCCCTGCTGTCTGCCTGTCTCCCTAACATGTACCCTCAGCTGGACCTTCAGGTAGATCAATGGGAAAACTGGGGTCCCTGGATGCCTGGTTTAAAAACATTGACTTAAAGCACCAAACAGCTTATTCCCAATGATCTTATTTCACTTGGACCATTCCCTTTTACTTCACTCTATCAATAACTCCAAATCAAGCTTGAAATTAGTTTGTTAGTTGATCAGGCCAAAGGATAAACCAATCTCTTTTCATCTTGTGCCCAAGATCCACTGCTTTAGCTGCAAATTAAAATTCCTCTCCCAAATGACTTGGGCTATCAACACAAAGTCCTCTAAAAGCCCCCGTTTCTTCACAATCCTGTACCTATATCTCACATCCAAGACCCCGGTATCTCAACATCAAATAGGGAATTCACACAGACTGCATGAGCCCTGGTAGAGGATAATGGAAAAGTGAACACTCTAGATATGTACTCCAGAAAAACTTTTACACATATGCCTAAAAAGACTAGTATAGAAATGCTTTCTGTAGCATTATTTGTGATAAGAAAAATTTGGCAGAAACTTAAAACAACAGAAAAATGACAAATACATTACTTTATATGCATACAATGGAAGGCAATGTTGGTTGATTAAACCAGCTTGCAGAATGACACAAAGAGCATAATAACATTTATATAAGTTTAAAAACATATAGAGCGAGAGATCAACCAAAGGACTTATATGCAAGCATATAGGCCTAACCAATGGACACAGACAACAGGAGTGAGGGCATGAGTGGGGGGGATGGGGGATAATATGGGGATAAGGACACATATGTAATAACTTAATCAATAAAAAAAGAAATACACACAAAAAAATTTAAAAAAATAAAAAGCTTCTCCACAGCAAAAGAAACTATCACAAACCGAATGGGAGAACATATTTACCAAGGTACACCTGATCAGGGCTTAATAAAAACAACAACATATAGAGCAATGTTACTGTCTATAGACATTTCCACTGGTAGTAATAGCATACACAAATGATGGTGAAAAGCAAATACTAAGTCAGGATAAATTTGTATGGGAAGGGAAGCAGAATATGGGGGTAGGAAGCAGGTTTATAGAGTGCTTCCAATCCATCATCTTTTGTTTTAAAGGAACAGCTGAAGTCAGTATAGCACTATCTCACAAATAATTCAGTAGAGTTTACTGGTAGATATACTGGTATTTGATAGGTTAGTTGCTGTACTTTTCTAAAAGTTTGAAATGTTACATTTTTTTAAAAGTATGTTTTGGAGTGAGGAAACTTGAATTCAGATTCTGGCTCTATCTAACTACCAATGTGATCCTGGTCAACTTAATGAAACCTTGGAACCTCCCTTTCATGATCTGTGAAATCAAATTTAAAAAATGCCTCATAGCACTGATGAGAGAATGAAATGAAACATGTACAAAGTCTCTGGCTCTGAATTTGAACCTGAAATAGCATGAATTTGAAAATATTCACTATTATTATTACTGGTTTAAGGCATATTAATAATCATCTACTCTTTATTTTTTTAAAATATTTTAATTGATTTTTAGAGAAAGAGAATGGGAGAGGGAGAGAGAAACATCAATGTGAGAGCGAAACATTAATCGGCTGCCTACTGCACACTCCCTACCAGGGGTCAAGCAGCAACCATGGGCACATGTGCCCTGATCAGGAATTGAACTGGCAACCTTTTGTAGCACAGGAGGACGCACAACCAACTGAACCACATATTTGAGGCCTGTCTATTCTTTATTTTTAATATGTGCATTGGATCACAGAAATATGTATTTAATTCAGTTTTACTCTTTGGGAAAGAAATCATAAGTTGCCTCCTGCATGTGCACCAACTGGGATTGAACTCGCAATCTAGGTTGCCTCCTGTATGTGCCCCAACTGGGATTGAACCGGCAACCTAGATTGAACCCTGACTGGGAATTGAATCCACAACCTTTGGTGTACAGGATGATGCTCCAACCAACTGAGCCACTTTGCCAGGACAGGATGAAAAAATGTCTTTATCATTGAGCCCAGAAGAATTTTTCCTCCACTTCTTTTGTTTGTTTGCTGTCGATTAAAAGTCTGGGATTTGATGACTGACCTCTTAAGAGTCCATCTAATTTAGCCGTGGGCAAACTACGGCCCACGGGCCAGATCAGGCCCGTTTGAAATGAATAAAACTAAAAAAAAAAAAGACCGTACCCTTTTATGTAATGATGTTTACTTTGAATTTATATTAGTTCACACAAACACTCCATCCATGCTTTTGTTCCGGCCCTCCGGTCCAGTTTAAGAACCCATTGTGGCCCTCGAGTCAAAAAGTTTGCCCACCCCTGAAATTGTTTCATCCTAACATTCTTAGTGAGCAAAGGAGCACAAAAAGGTTCCCACAGACCAGGTCCTTTTCAGATGGCATTACATGGTTTTCTCTTGTTTATGGCATCGATTGCCGTTAGCAGATTATGTGTACTCTACCTCTTTATCTCATAAGCTATAAAAGGTCTTTGCTCAGAAAGCTCCTCCTCACTCTGACTGTTATGTAAGATGTTGTTGAGGCATTTTCTTACTTCCCTGGAATTGGTGTAGTAATTCACTATCTTAGCATGCCCTACAAACTCCAGTGCATTTTAATAGATGCTATACAGATTCAGACATAGAGGACATTTTCCCAACTTTTGCAGAGCTTATCCAAATATTGACAACGCATTGTATCCTAACTCCTATCATGTATTAGTTATTGCAATAATTAACTTTCATAAATTGTCTCTAATCTTTACAACCACTCTGAAGGGTATTATTACTCTTGTGTGACTGAGGAAGAAACTGAGGCTCAGAGAAATATAGTGACTTGTCTCAGGGCATACATCTAGTAAATTGTAGAGATGGGGAGTTATGCTGGGATCAGTAGGGAAAAGAGGGAGAGATACCAAACCAGGCTGTAGTCTTACCTTCTCTTTGACACCTTCTCCAGCTATTTTGTTTGGTTTTCCATTTTAAAGACTCTTGAAGAATTTATAGCCTGGCCCACATATTTTGATTCTTCTTGATATACTATTGTACATTCTGGCAAAATTTCAAAGGTACAAGAAGGGATTAAATGTCATATAAGTGAAGAACTTAGTCTGACTTATATCTGATTCTCTCTTCTTCACAAGGTGCTGGGGTAAGACTGGCTAAAGTGACAACCAGGCAAATGGCAGATGGGGGAGATTATCTGAAAAGGCTAAAGGGAAAATCCTGAGAACACAGTGGTTCAGAGCTAAGGATGGATGGATTTGTATTTTTAAGTCCCGAATGGTAACTGAAAAACCATAAAGAAGAAAGTTGTTGCTCAAACTATTCTTGTAAGTCACCAGAGTAGTGGGTTGGAATAGTATGTCCCAAAAGTCCACTTCAGATTACTAAATCAGTATCAGAATAGGAGAGGATTTCTGAGTAGAGGGTGTGAAGGAAGTGGAAAATAACAAGATCAAAATAGAAAATCAAGTATTCATGATGGAATGCAGTTAAGCACATTTTCTTCAGAGAAAGCAAAGTGACAAAAATGAAAGTGCCCACCATCTCTTTATCTCTTACTTTTATAACCTCACTGAAGCTGTCCTTTCTATATCTTACACCCTCTAACAGATCAAACTGGACCCATTAACTCCCTCTTTGGCTCCACTATCCCACACTTTTTCAGATACTCTTACTTCTTGTTCAACGAGTTCTCTTATCTAATTCTAATTACTACTCATCCATACATATCCACTGGTCCAGTGTCCACATGTGGTAGCCAGTCTCCAAGATGGCCCTCATGTCCTGACCTCCCTGATATTCATGTCTTTGTATGATCCCCTCCTATATTGTATTAGAGTTGGTCTATTTGATCAATAGAATAAAGCAAATATAAAGGTGTGTGACTTCTGAGGTTAGGTCACATAAGACATTGCTGTTCCCACCTTGCTCTCTCTTGGTTGCCTACTCTGAGGGAAAGCAGACACCATGTAGTAAGGACATTCAAGAAGCCTAGGGAGAGGCCTATGTGGAAAGGCCTTGGAGGCCTCCTGCCCAGAGCTTGTGAGCGAGCCACCGTGGAGGTAAATCCTCCAACCCCAGTCAGGCCTTTTGGTGACCACAGCAAAGCTAACATCTTGACTGAAAAATCATGAGAGAACCCAAGGCAAAATAACCTAGCTAAGTCCTTCCTGGATTCCTGCCCATAAAAACTGTTGAAAATAAATTAATGTTTGTTGTTATTTTAGCCCACTAAGTTTAGGGGTAATTTTTTTTTTTTTACATAGCAATAGTTAACATGTATACTAGTATAGCTGTTGCATTAAAGATAAAACTTTCACAAAAGTCCCTTGCATTCACTCCCACCACTAATGGGCATTTGCTCCTCCTTGGTCATCAAGTTCATAGAGAACAGCAGGCTGATAGGCCTACTTGAAAGCACCACCTGCTGCTCGTAATTTAACAGTACCCCAAAGCAGGCTGGAATAATTGGTGCTGCCTTTCCATAAGTCCTGACTTCCCATTTTATGTCTCTTCTGAGAATTAGCTTATTTCCTGGAGATAACAACACCTGCCTTGCAGGTGTTATTTTCTGAGATAACAACACCATTCACAGGAATGGTGAAATGTGATATCCCTGAGCACTGAAAATCATATAAACATGTAAAAAGTTCTTAGGCTTATTCTTTCTAGCATCTTATCTTTCCTACATTATCAACTCTGTTATTTCTGCCTGTAAACATGAAAAAGGCTCCATTAATAGGAAATAAAATTAGATATAAAAATCTTTTAGTGGATTTTTTTGCCCCAAATCACTGATCAGCCCCCTCAATTTTCTTTTCCCTTATTCATCCACAGAACACACACACCCCTCCCCGCTGAATGCTTCATGGATATCTTTATGGAAGTTAGATAGGAAGAAAATAAATAAATGAAATGATTGCCCACAGCAAAGGCCACTTGATGTTGGTTGGCATGATTTTGCATTATTATTAGACAGAAACTGATGATCAGAAAGGATTAAAAAGAAGAAAGAAAGGAAGAAAGGATGAAGGGAAGGAGGGAAGAAAAAGGAAGGAAGGAAAGAGGGAGAAAAAGAAAAAGGCCAGAATCACAAAGAAAGAAGTAGCCAGGGCCATTTATACAATTTGAGGGTCCCAGTACATGATGAAAATGTAGAGCCTTGGTCCCTGATCTAGTTTCTAGTCTCTGGATAATTTATTATCCCTTTAATTTTTTAACCCTGTTTCCTTAAATTTCTGTATTTTGCTTCTTTATTAAACCAGCTTGGGTAAATTTGAACCATGTTGAATAAATGTCCAAAAAAGGCCAATCTATAGAAACAGAGTAGATAGGGATTGACTGGAGCTGGAACTGGGAATGGGGATTACATGCAAATGAGCTGATCATGGTGATAATTGTATTATGGTGCTCTTGAGAATGTCGCAGTGGAGACAAGCTAGACTAGACAGGGTTGAGATGTAAGGCAGTGAAGACAGCATGTCCAGACAACGTGGCAGAATGGAGAAGTGGGAATTGACAATAGTCCTCTTTGAGCAGCAGGACTGGGTGACTGGATGTGCCCAATAGGAAGAGTCAAGGATGACTCCCAGGTCTGTGGCTTGAGCAATTAATGATATACTTTTTGCTGAGATGGGATATATTGGAGGATGAGCAGTTTTGTTTGGGGGAACAGACGACGGTAAGTTTAGTGTGGACATGTTGAATTTGAGTTGCCTCTACAATGCCCATGTGGGGGTATCGAGTAGGCAGGGGAATAGTAAGCACTTCCACCATGGCAATCTCCATCGCAGACAGAGAAGTTTCCTTCTAGTTCACTTCTTTTCCTGATGCTATTTCGAATTTGTTCCCTTTTGATGATTATCTTTACTATCATTACAATGAGATTTGGGAAGGATTAAAAAAAATAAGTTATTTACTAGTAGTTCTCTCAGTTCCCTTTGTAAAGACACTTTTCCTTTTGTAATTAATAAGTAATCTATGGGGTGATATTTTGAGAGCAAGTGAGTATCTTACTTACCAACAATATTTCATGTAATGGTTTTAATATCTATTGATAATCCTTGTCTGAATCAAATATGTTGAGGGCTGTAAGATGGTGATTTCCTAATTAGGTCATTTCATCTATATCAGCAGGAACTCGTTTGAATAGAAGAGCTTTCCCTTTTGTACAAATTCAATTTGTGTGTGTGTGTGTGTGTGTGCTTTTTTTTTTTTTTTTTTTTAAGCATGGTGATTGCCAGAGGGAAGGGGGTTGGGGGATGGGGATCTTTTGGGCAAACAAGCTGTTAAGATTTTAGGATTATGGGAAAAGAGAGGTAGGGACTGTAGTGGAGATTTCTGGAGATGGTGCAGCCTCTGAGGGTGACATGGTCCAGGGTATAAACTTAAAAAAATGAAAGGCTGGAGTGGAGGCAGGTGTCCTTGGTGATAAAGTTTTTTTAAAAAACAAATTCACTATTCCCCTGACACCCAGGACAGTATCTGCCAAATTCTCTTAATCTGTTGGCTATATGGTGAAACGCAGCACTTTTAAAAAAGCCCCAACCAGAGTGTCCTGAAAAACGCTTCTTGCTTTGGCTCCCCGTCACCAACCACAGCTCACAGGAACGGTCGCCGCCCGGAGCCCCAGGCTCATCTCGCTCCTCAACCGCGACGCCAGCTGGAGCCCAAGCTGCGCTCGCTCAGCGGTCCATCCACCTCTGGCCTGCTGGTCCCCGAGGAGAATTTGCCTCAGAAAAGGTGCGCGGAGAAGCGCGCGGCCAGCCTCGCAAGTTCCAGGCCAGACGACCAGCATCGGAAGTGCGGGGACTCGGCGACAGCTCCCGGTCGTCCTCGGGCGTCCAGCCGTCAAGGAGTATCCGAGCCCCTGCGTGAGGCGTCCGCAGCTCCGCCTCAGGGACAGGTGACTGGCTCGCCCGCGGCATCGCAGGAAACCGGGTCCTCCTCAGGCGCCGCGCACCAAGCCTCCCGCCCAAGGACTCCCCACGCTTTCCCGCGCCTGAAGCTACGGCGGAACTGGCGGCGGGAAGCCCCACCCCCACCACAGCAGGGGAGGGGCGTGGTCACGACAGGCCCCGCCCACGCCGCGCGCTCTGCCCCAAGGCAACCGGCACAACACAACAAGATGGCCGCCGCGCCGCTAGGCACCTGAAGGGAGTGACGGGCGCGCCTCCGCCCGGCCTCCTCCCGCGGGCCCGCTCGGCTTGGCTTCTCCGCGCTAAGTGCCAGGTCTGGTCGCAGGAGTTCCCCGGGATCCAGACGGATCGGTGGGGGCCGGCGGCAAAGGCGGGAAGGCCTGGACCAGCTCGGGATGGATTCGGGGCGGGGGCGGGGGCGTGTGCTTGGGAATTGGGATTGGATGTGAAGGAGGGGAGGGCGTGGGGAGGAGGGTGAAGGCGGGAGGTTTGGTTGAGGAGGGAGGGAGGGAGGTCAGGAGTGGGAGTGCGGGATGGTTGGGGATCGGGGCCGGTGTGCGGCGCCGGCGCCGAGAGGAGGAGGGGGCCGGGTGGCCGGCATAACGGATGGTTTGGGCGTCCTGACGAGTGTCATGGTAACAGGCGAACAACAGTACATGGAAAAGATGCGAAGTGGGATATTGGGAAGAAATGTGAAGAGGAGGGTTAAAAGAGGAGTGATTTTTGAAGTGAAAACTTGGTTCAAGTCTTGATGCTGTCACCTCATGTTTCCCTTAACCAGCTCTGTCTGTGACTTTGGGCGCCTTCCTTAATTTTCCTGAGCATATGTTTTTTTCTTTTGTAAAATAATTGCTAATGACTTTTGAGTGTACGGTACATGTCGGATTCGGTTCTAAATTGTTTGCATGTATCAGCTCATTTAGAACTTAAAATAATTTGTATGAGGTTACCATCCCCATTTTAAAAATGATGAAGCCAAGGATCAGAGAGGTTAAGTAATTGCCCCGATTTCACACAGTATGGAATTTGAATTTAGGCCGTTTGGTTCCAGAATCCACTCTTTATTCTTAATGATACACTGCTTCTCGTACATGAGGTTAATCATTCTGATCTTATGCAGTATCTGCAAGGATTTAAATTCGGTACTGTCTTTAGAGTCCTTAGAACAGTCCTTTCTTCATTCATTCAACAAATACTTATTGTGCACCAAACAGTAGACAGAGAGTTCCTGCTGTCTCGTAGCTTAAACTCTAGAAGGAGAAACAAGCAATAATATAGTAGTTTCACAATAATAATTTAATTCTTATTGTAAGGTGTTGTAAAGGAGGCCACACCCTAGGCCTAGCCGGTTTGGCTCAGTGGACAGAGCATTGGCCTGAGGACTAAAGGCTCCTGGTTCCATTCCTTCAGTCAGGGGCACATCCCTCAGTTGCAGGCTCAGTCCCCAGCATGCGGGAGGCAACCAATCCATACGTCTCTCTCACATCAATGTTCCTCTCTGTCTCTCACCCTCCCTTCCACTCTCTCTAAAAAATTCAATGGAAAAATATCCTCGGGTGAGGATTAAAAAGAAAAAGAAAGGAGACCACTTTGTGCAGAGACCATGAATAACAGGAGGATAAAATCCTGCTGTGCATCCTGAGTGTAGAAACCCTGTCTTCTCAGCTCTGTATCATTAGAACCTACCACAGTTCATGGAGCAAAAAGTTGCTTAGTAAATGTGGATGACTGAATAAATAAATAAGGTGGGGGAAGCTTGGGTCTTAGAGTACCTGAGTAGAATGGAGAGAGATGTGAGAGGTTAATTCAGGATGTTAATAGGCTAGAGAAGGACGCAGAAGTCAGGGTGTTAAGAGGGAAAAGCAAGCAGCTAGGTAATTATGTTGGGATGAAGAGGAATAGGTGGGTGTTTGAGTGTTTTCTTTGAGTAGAGAAATAATTAGAGTATTGGAATGGATTAGGGTGTCAGAATATTTGCTGGGATGAGCATTTTGGGAAATCAGGGTATATATGAGCAGTTTGGGAAATCAAAATGGATATAAAAGTGCTGAGGCAGAGTGTTGAAAAGAGCTATAGAGAAATAATGGAGGAGAATAATACAATGTTAGAGAATTGGGACAGAATTCATGGGAAAATTCAGCAATCAGAATGGGATGAAGGATGGGAGGCAGAGACCATGTATAACCGGAAGATAAAATCCTGCTGTGCATCTTGACAATTGCCTTTGGAAAGAAGAGGAGCTGGATTAGAGACTTTGGAGAGGAATAGCAATGAGGACAAGAGAAAGTTAAAGAGTAAGCATATTTAAATGGGTCCAAAGGTATGGAATAAAGTAGAATTGTAGGGAAAGTATTGAGATGTGATTAAAGGGCTAAGGGATGTAGTGGAGAGGGATATAGAGGTCAAGAAATGGGCATGGATATCTGCATATTGGAGTGGACTGGGAAGAGATGGAAGGCTTGGGGATTATTGAGGTCTGCCTCATTTAGAGAAGATCAGAGAAGATGGAAAATTAGGAATGTTAGGAAAGGCTGGATAGAGGTGGAGGTGTGCTCTCTACCAAGCTGTGAAGGATGGGATTGTTAGATCAGGGCAAGTATCTGAGTCTTAGAGTGACACGATGAGTAGTGTTTTGTTGCCTTGCCATATGATTCTGATTATCATATCACTCTAGTGGCTTTCTCTTGCTCTGCAGACTACCTTGAGTGCCTTCAATATGTGTTTCCAGTTCTGAATTTTTGTTTGGTTTTATTTTCTTTTTGTCCTGCCTCTTCACACACTCTAGCCCTACCTCTCAGCTCTGTCTTCTCTGTTCTATTGCTTGGTCTTTGTTTATGTTATTGCAAACTACATCTTAGGGCCAAGCAACCTTCCCATCTCTCCCTTAAAATTGTAGTTCAAGATTTACTATCTCCAGGTGGTAGCCTCTGAAATAATGCTAGCCATTCTCAAACACAGTAAATCCCCCGTTCAGTGAGTTGGCTATTCTATGAGATTGTAATATATATGTGTTGTTTCAATGTCCAGGCTCTGCGGGAGCTATGGAACTCTGGGAGGGGATCTGGGAATGCACTGTGATGTTGGAACCATCTCTTAATCTTTCATATTACAATTCATAAAAGGAAGGAGCTGATTTAGATTTCTGGAATCCATTCTAATTTTATTTTAATCTCTGTAAGTGAGTAAGGCAGAGTTTTCTATCAGGAGAGGTAACAGAGGACTTCATGATAGTCTAGTAAGGCCCAAAGAGTTTTTGGTCACTAGGATGTTATGTAAGGAATTCAGGGTGGTTCAGTATTTTAAGAATTAAGAGAAAAGATTAAGATGCAGGATACAAAATAATTGCACTGCATAAAAATAAGATGTGCTTATTTTAACCAAGAAACTAAAAACGTATAAAGTGTATTTTTTTATGAAGGAGCATACATGATTATTTTAATTTTATAAATTTCTATCATACTATGGGATAGAGAAAGATATATAGAAATGAGAACTGAGCCTTGTCTCTCCACTCTTATTTTTTTAAATCTGTTACTCTTATTTTTTGAATCTGTTACTCTTATGAAAACTACATTTAATTTAAGAAAAAATAAAATTTTACCTTTAAACCATATGCTTCTTAGATCTTCTCAAGTTTGAGTGTATTATTTTTATTTAGAAAGCTAATTCCAGTACAGCTTAGCACTGAATTATTAATATTACTGAGCCTTTTCTGTGGCAGAATGGTGTGATATCCTATATCAGTGGTCGGCAAACTGCGGCTCTTGAGCCACATGTGGCTCTTTGGCCCCTTGAGTGTGGCTCTTCCACAAAATACCATGTGTGGGTGCGCACGTACAGTGCGATTGAAACTTCGTGGCCCAAGCGCAGAAGGAAGGTATTTTGTGGAAGAGCCACACTCAAGGGGGCCAAAGAGCCGCATGGGCTCGTGAACCGCAGTTTGCCGACAACTGTCCTATGTAATAAAAGCCTAATGTGCTAAGTGTCGGGTTAACTGGTCGACTATTCACCAATCAAAGCATAATATCCTAATGATATGCTAAGGCTGCTCAACCGCTGGTTATGATGTGCACTGACCACCAGGGAACAGACCCTCCAACAGGTAGATTAGCTTGCTGCTGGGGTCTGGCCGATTGGGACTGGGCAAGATGGGGCCGGACATGCCTTGGAGCCCTCCTGTGGTCCCTCTCTGGCCCTGATCGTGCACTGGTGGGCTTCCTTGGCCTGGCCTGCACCCTCTTGCAATCTTTTCAACCCCTCAGGGGAGGTTGAAAAGCTGGTTTCGGCCCAATCTCGCAGGTCAGGCCGAGGGACCCCACTGGTGTATGAATTCGTGCATTGGGCCTCTAGTAAGACATAAGAAGTATTTACCACACTTGTGAAATCAGGACCAAAAACCGTGTGACTATGTCATAAATAGCAGTTATGTGAATTGGGGGGAAGCTTTACTGACTTATCTGGAGGTTTAACATGAAAAAAATGAAAGAGAAAGTAAAGACACATAGAAGTTTTCAGTTTAAAGTGACTGGACTACTGGAACAATAATCATTCTTAAAAAATAAAGATAGCAGGTTTTGCTTCCTTTAAACTAGATCATGAATTCAGTGATGCTATGGTATTAAATTTTCTGGCTTATTCCCGTGATGCTATGGTATTAAATTTTCTGGCTTATTCCCATGGGCATTATTCACTATTTAGGGAACACTGGAGGAGGAACAGGAATGAAGGAGAAATGGGGAAATGATAAATTCAATTTGGACATGTTGAATTTATGTCAGTGAGGTGTCAAGTAGGCAGTTAGGATTGAAGATATAAATATCAGTAGACAGGTGGCATCGGGAGCCATGGGTGTTGTATCAGCGGTTCTCAACCTGTGGGTCATGACCATCGGAAAACACATATAGCATATCAGATATTTACATTATGATTCATAACAGTAGCAAAATTACAGTTATGAAGTAGCAATGAAAATAATTTTATGGTTGGGGGTCACCACCACATGAAGAACTGTATTAAAGGGTCGCGGCATTAGGAAGGTTGAGAACCACTGTTTAGATTGTTTAAAATGTGATTAGAGAGAGACGAGAAGAGACTTGAGGACTCTGACATTTAAAGATTGAATAGAGGAGTGTAAGCCAGCAAAGGAGGCTAAGGAGTGGCCAGGGAGGCAGGATGATACCTGGAGAGAGTAGTATCCCAGAAGCCAGAGGAAGAAACTGTTTTAGAAAGGAGAGTGTGCTCATCAGTATTAAGTACTGCTGGTTGCCAAATATTTTCAGCCTCCTACATTCTAGGACAGCGGTGGTCCTCAGGCCACTGGTGGTCCATGAGGTTTGAAAGATTGGCGACTGCTGCTCTAGCACACCTTGCAGGTAGAAGGGGCTTTGTGACTAGTTCTGGCCAATAAATTGAAAACAGAAATGAAAAGTAAATCTTCTGGCTGGAGCATCTGTCAATACAAGACCCTATGGAGGTCTCCTTTCCTTCTGGCAAGGTGATCAGCAATGTTTGAAATAGTGTCTGCTCTTGTCAGCGTAGTGTGGATCCTAGCATCTGTAGCTTCTGAGTTTATAACTTTGTAGTTTTGAAAATTCTAGAAATATATTAATTTGTTTTGATAGCTCTAAAAAACTAACCTTGTTAAATATACTGAAAACTCTTACAGGTTTTGGTGGACACTTGGCTGCTTGCAATGAGGAAAGGTTCTCAACAAAAATTTCCCAAGTCAAAGATGCCATCATCATCTCTTATGCCCAATATGAGATCTAGGTCACTTTCACCTTTAGGCGGATCCAAGACTCCACCTTTTCATTCTGGAGGACAGTGGTGTGAGCAAGTTGGGATTGCAGATGAAAACACTATACAATTGAACTACCACGACCGTAGAGGTACCACATTCTAATCTAAGAATTTGACCACATACTCTTAAATAAAGATGGAAAATAATGAACTTAACCATTTTGGGTCCAAATGTAACATATATCCTGGTACTAACTTGTCCTATTGTTTTTATTGACAGACATTGTACAAGGACAGTGGAGGGTGGAGGCTCCTGGGTGAGGTTGAAGATGTCTGAAAGGTTTCAGAGAAGGGAGTTTCAGAAAGAGAAAACTTTATTTCCTATGGTGGGAGAGTGCCTTAAAGCTCATCTGCCAAATTTATCATAAGGGGGTTCACTGCAGAATGGAGTGCCTTAATTCCGTAGAAACATGTTACCTGCCCGTGGGCTACCCACAAGCTGCTTATTGGCAAGCTGCTTATTTGTGAATGGACTAATTTCCATGTGAGGGCATATATATGTTCCACCAAGGTTTTTATTTTTTTCTTAAAAGCATTCTGTTAGTTTTGGAAAAAATAGATTTTTTTTCTAAGAATCTATTTAATTGATTAAATGTGAAAGAAAACTATAATTTATTTGCTAAGTCACTAAATCAGAACCATCAAACTCTCTTGACCTGAATATGTGATCAGTTTTTATTAATAAACATTATTAGCATTGAGTTTAGACTATAACCTTACTGTCAGTTGGTATACTATTATTTCTAATTTGATATTTTAGAATATTAGTCATTTTCTTTCCTAGAACAGCCAAATTACAGAAAAAGACTATGATTGTTTATGAGTTAATATTACATTTCTTTGCTAAATAATCATAGAGAGTCTTTGGCACACAACGTGGATCTGAACCCAGGATTAATTTTTTTCTGACTCGTAAAGAAAGAACCAAGAGGCAATTTTCTTTTTATGGTTGTTTTGTAAACTGTAACATGGTTTACATAAACTCTGATGGCAATATCCAGAAAGGTATTAGGGCAGGATGTGTTATCCATCATGTTAGTACTTTATCTGTATAAAATGATATGATCTTATTTATTTAAAAGAGCAACAAATTTGAGTTTCTCACTATTAAAAAAAAATAGGAAAAGAGGATTTTTTAGAATTTAAGCGTTTTTTTGCCCTGATCGGTGTGGCTCAGTTGGTTGGAGCATTATCCTCTGCACCAAAAGGTCAAAGGTTCAATTCCTGGTCATGGCACATAACCTAGGTTGTGGGTTTGATCCCTGGCTCTGGTCAGGTGGGTACAGGATTCAACCGATCGATGTTTCTCTCTCTCCCTTCTCCTCTCTAAAAATTATGAATGCGTCTTTGGATGAGGATTTAAAAAAAGAAAGAAGAATGTAGTGTTTTTGAACTTTAAATTGGAACAAACAATAAATAGTGCCAGTATTTTTTAATTATTAAAAACGCCAGTGCTGCATATGATTAAAAGTTTAAGTTTTGGATTCATCTGCCAGGATTCAAGTCCTGGGTTTGCATATTGCTAGTTGCAAGACTTTGAACAAATTATAATTTTTTAAATAAATGTGAATGGTAATTTCTATCTCAGAGATTTGTTGTACAAACTACATTTTTAAAATGTAAAGCATTTAGAACAAAGCTTGGTACACAGCTAATACAGAGTGGGAGCAAAAGTACATCTATAGTTGTGAGTATTTGAAACAGAGTTTATTCTTGTATTATTATTACTGTAAATCTATTTTTGTTTCATACTGTATAGAGTATAATTTATTGTCATTATTATGAAATGCTATATAAAGTAAAATATTGTTAAAGTATTGCAATTAGAACTCGCCAGCTGTTTTTACATTTGCATGGCTTAAAAATTTTTTTTGTTATTTAACATCAAAATAATTTGTTTTTCAGAATATTCATGTCTTCCTCAGCTGTTAATGATCTATATCTGTAATTTCAGAAGCTGGTTCACATGCAGGAGTCCGATATATTACAGAGGCTCTTATAAAAAAACTTACTAAACAGGACAATTTGGCTTTGGTAAAATCTCTGAACCTTTCACTTTCTAAAGATGGTGGCAAGAAATTTAGGGTAAGTTTCCAACATTTTTGAACACAGGCATTATTTTTTATGTTTCTGTGCTTTAAAACTGAAAAAAAAAAGAGATTATATTAGATTTACAGTACCATCTCATCCTAATGTCACCTAATTTGTAGCAGACCTTTTATTGTTTCCCGTGAAATTTCTACATCAGAAGTATATGACATCTTTAAATTCATAAGTACCTATTATCTTACACATTATTGACTCTAGAGAAGGAGTTGGCATACTACAGTGTGCTAGATCAGTCTTGCTACTCACTTTTGTAAATAAAACTTTATTGGAACACAACCACACTCATATTGTCTGTGGTTGTTTCTACACTACAATGGCAGAGGTAAGCAGTTGTCACAGAGACTATGTGCCCACAAAGCCAAAAATATTTACTGTCTGGCTTCTTGCAGAAAAAGATTGCTGATCTCTTATTCATATAAACTATACATCATGAACACATTATAATAGACAACTTAATTTTTAAATTAAGAAATATAAACTTAGATGCCTACAACATTAGTCACAAAAATTAATCCCAGAAGGTTGAAGATCTTAATGAAAACAAAACAAAAGTCAACAAAAATGCTATGAAAGTACTAGAGAAGAATGTAGGTGAATAAATTTCAAAATCTTAGCGTGGGAAGGCTCTTCTAAGCAAATACCAACCCTAATACCATAAAGAAAAATATTGACAGATTTAGCTTACATAAAGATTAAAAAATTGTGTTTAATGAAAGATATTGTATAAAAAGTTAAAAGAAAAACAACAAACTGGCAGGTAGTGTTTTCAGCATATGTAACAATACCCACATACTATAAAGACTTCTACAATTCAGTAAGAGATAACTCAATGAAAAATGTTCAAAGGATATGACCAGGCATTCACAAAAGTATTATAAATGGCTAATATTAACATGAAGATGTGTTCAAATTTATTAATATCAAAGAAATGTGAAATAAAATTCATCAATTGAGTGTATACTTACTGAGTTTATACTCACCAACCCAGCAGTTCTCTTTGATATCTACTCTATTTGATACTATTTGCCCATGTATCTAAAAGTGTCTATATAGTTATGTGTATTAAACATTATTTAAAATAGACAAATTGGAAATAACCAAATGTCTGTCAATAGGGGATTGTTACAAGTAAATAAATTATGGTGCAATAATAGACAATGGAATACTATTAAATTTCTTTAAAAATAAGTTAGAGCTCTGTGCAGTAATGTTGGAGTATGTCCACAGCATATTTAATGAAAGAAAAAAATTCTAAAACATTTTATATAGTAAGGTCTCAAAATATTTTTTTAAATTCTTTTTTTCTATATGTGTTATCTTTGAACAGTGGGATTTTTTTTACAAGGGCCTGGTGACCTGATGAGAGCTTTTATTTGTTTTGTCTGAAATTTTTACTAGAATATATTTATGTCTTACTCATGTAGTTAAAAAGGAAAAAGAATAAATTCTGTAGTTTAAAGGTCACTAAAATGAAATATCAAATCAGTAAATCTTTACTGTCTGATTATTATGTCAGGCATTATGTTAAGTTGTGGGAGTACATAGAGAAGTGAATAAGCTTAGTTTCTAATCTCTGGGAATTTAGAGTTTAGTGTGAAGAATGCCTAGGATTAAGAGGAGAAATAGTGAAGGAGAACCATAGAGCAGGGGAGAGGCCAAACAGGTGAGAACTGAAGGCAGGAAAGGATGATATGAAATGTCACAGGACAGTCAAATAGGGTGAAAATTTAGAAGTCACTTGGATTTAGCAATTAAAAAGCCCTTTCTTCTACTTCTCAAATCTACCAAGTTCATTTTTTCAGGGCTTTTACATCTTTTTTCTCTGCCTCCATCTGTTCACACACCTAGCTTCTTGTTATTAAAGTCTCAACTCAGTGTATTTCCTCAGTGAGCCTTCTCTCACCACCCAATCACAATTAGCCACCTTCTCCGCAGTCACTCTCGCTTATTTCAGTCAACAAATATTTTAGTACCCATTATGTGCCAACAACAAATACAAAAGAAAAACCCTGTCCTCTTAGTGCCTTGTATTCTGTCACATCATGTTATCTTTATTTTCTTGTTAGGATACTTCACTCTCTGAAAATTTTATTTTTTACTTGTTTATTGGCTTTCTCTGTGAATGAAAATAATAACCTTGTTTTTCTAATTCATCACCATATTTCCAGTACCTGAACAGCTCCTGGCAAATAAATATTCATAAATATTTGTGTAAGGGATGAATGATCTTGGAGAGAACTGTTTGAATACCTAGTAAGGGCAGAAGATACATTGCCTTACCAATAGAATAAGAGTGAATGGAAGGCAGAATGAGCAAATGTACATAATTCTTGTGAGAACATGGTGGCAAATGAGAGATAAGATGATGCTTGATAGGAAAACAAGTTCAGTCTGAGCTGATCTGTATTATATAGAAGAGGTTGAGTATATAGGCTTCTGCAGCCAGGCAGTTGTCTAGTTTACTGGTATATCCATTGCCTGGTGTCACATCTGGTATGTAATAAGTATGTAATGAATATCTGTTAAATAGTGACTGCTTTTAAACTTGAGGGCAAGATCCAGGAGAGAGAAAGAGATTGAAGATGCAAGAGTATGGGGAGAGGAGATGGGTAAGGTTACGCAAGAGCCTAAGTCCCTTGTTGAACTTTGAAGAAAGGAGAGGAGGGAGGGAGAAGCATGAAAAAGTTAAGATGGAGGAAAAAGTTAAGTTGAGGTGGGGAAATCTTGTTGGATAGTCTTGCACTTCTTAGTATATAGGTAGTGTTTTCCACTTAGAGAGTTTGTGGGCTTGAGGAGAGCTGCTACTCCTGGTCAGGAGAGCCCCTCCAAGGCCTTGTCCAGGACAGCAGTAAGGGTTTATTATTCTCTTATGACGGATCAAAATAGCCTCTGATACATGTATTTATATGTTGTGCTTATGTCAGGGCTTCTGTTGTATAAAATATTTATTCATTTGTTTTCAATTAGTATATCGAAAATTTGGAAAAATGTGTTAAACTTGAAGTACTGAATCTCAGCCATAATCTAATAGGGAAGATTGAAAAGTTGGATAAGCTGTTAAAATTACGTGAACTCAACTTATCATATAACAAGATCTGGTAAGTAGGTACTTCTTTAGGTAGCATTGCAGGGTCATTGTCTTTGTTAAAGAGGTAGATTAATGCTGCCCATATTACTGAAAGAAATCTTTGAAACAGCAGGCACTTTGATCCTTTATTCATTGATAATCTGGCCCTTCACAAATGGTAATTGCCTTCATGTTTTGGCATTACTAAAGTACGGAATAGTGCTCACTTCGGCATCACATATACTAAAATTGGAACGATACAGAGAAGATTAGCATGGCCCCTGCGCAAGGATGACACGCAAATCCGTGAAGCGTTAAAAAAAAAAACACAAAAAATGTACGGAATAATATCTATAGAGTGTTATCAAAGAAGGAGATAAGTTTTTTGAGTACCAAATTTTATCTTAATTCCATTTTTGACAGGAAGTTTTCCCAGGTAGTCTTTTGATTCATTGCCTATTAAGAAAGTTGACATGAAGCAGTATGTTTTAACTCTCTCATTTTGATGCTAAAGATAGTTCAACTCGTTTTCATCCTGTGTGTTTATCCTGATGTTCTTTGCTTATTGATATAAGAAATATACTCCCAATCTTGTTTCCATTTCATAATAATGTATTACTGTAAGGTAGAAATATAATAAAGTTGACTGGCTAAAACTGCACATAAAAACTTGTTATATACAAAATGATGCAAATGTTTTTGCATCTGTATACTTTCCCTACATTAGACTTGGTATATATAATGACCAAAAAACTAACAGTGGCAGAAGTTCTAATATGACAAAAATAAATGGGAAAATAACTAGTTAATGGATCAAATCCTTAATATAAAGTTTGTATAAAAATAATCTCGATAAAAATAATTTCAATAAGATTAATATGAAAATAAAGAAGCTTGGAAATATTTGCCCAGTATACTTTCCTCTTGACCAAGTAATGAAATTGACAATTAAATTGGAATTAACTTGGGAAAATATTTCATCAGTGATAATTCATCGCTATGGTGATAAATGTTTTATTAATTTAAATATTTTCATTAAAATATTTATGTTTCTAAATGCAGTATTATTCTGGGGAGTCCACAAGCTCAAAACAGCAGGCCTATTCTGCTTGCATAGCTAATCTTTTGGTAATGATTTAAGGTAATAAGGATATCTTCTCTTGTGCAGGGCTGTAACGCATAGCCCTGTGTGCTGTTGAGTTTTCCAGCTTTCCCACTGCTAGTACTCTTCACAGTGGCCGGTAAGAATGCCACAGACAGACTCTTCTTTTCTGTGGGATCATAAAGTTTGATAGTAAGACAAGTAGGATTCCTGGCAACAGCCATGAAATGCTTACCAAAACTGTTGTTGTGGTAGATTTATTTTTAGCTGCTTTTTTGGGTTCTCACTTATGAAAAGGATTGATAAATTATAATTATGAAAAGTAATCCCACATAAAACAAAGGCTGTTAATTCTAAAAATACAGTAGAAAGAACTCTATTATGGTACTTACTTAGTTTGACTTTACCCTTTGGTTTCCAGCAAAATTGAAGGCATAGAAAATATGTGTAATCTGCAAAAGCTAAACCTTGCAGGAAATGAAATTGAACATATTCCAGCATGGTTAGGGAGGAAGTTAAAATCTTTGCGAGTCCTCAATCTGAAAGGCAACAAGATATCATCGGTAAGTTATTCAAAGAAGCAAGAATGTTTTTCCATTTTTTGGGCTTGTTGAAAAAATGATTAAAATTTAAGTTTTAAAAAATGGGGTCTCTTAAGGTCAATGGTCTTTTGATGAAACATTTAATTCAGACATAGCCCTGGATTCTCGGGTAATTAAATATAAGCAGTTCTGGTTTTACATGGTTCCATGGTAACTGAGAGTTGACCTCTTAACATTTTCACATACTTCATTTTATTTGAGACTGAGAACACTGTTGTTAAGGAGAGAGTGCAGGGATTATTTTTACAAAATACTCTGAGATGGGTACTATAGTTTTATTCCCATTTTAAAGTAAAGTCTCAGAAAGGATAAGTCTCTTACTTAAAGTCACACACCTTGTACCAGGATTCAGGCCACTGAATGCCTGGAACAGATTTCTTTTTTTCAAATGTATGAATTAACCTCGATAATAGTTTTAGGAGGTTAATTACTAGCTTTTTATAATAGAGTGATTTTATCATGGTTCACATAATCTGATAATGATGTATATTTTTCTGTTGAGTGTAATTTATGATTTTATTTGATATACAGTTAGATGTTCAATAAACATCACTAAGTAAAAACATTAATATATTTAAGTCTGTATTAAAATTGGAACAATCTGTTGTAATTTAAAGAACATCAGTCTTAAAATAGAAAATAAAAAATGTGCCTTCTAATATGTGTCTAGACTTGCCTTCTATGACCTTGGAGAATTCCTTCATCTCTCAAAAACTCACTGTTTACTTGGAGAAAACAATTTCTACCCTGCCTCCTTTACAGGAGTGTTTATAAGCTCAGATGAAATGATAGATGTGAAAATACTTTAAAATAGTAACTCTAAGGTTGTATTCCTTAAACCTTTGTTAGTGGAAGCCAGCAATAATAAACAACACTTGTTTAATGCTGTGCAGTTAACACTGTCTATGCTTTCTTATTTCATCTTTATAAAGATCTGATAAGGTGACAACCCAAGAGCCTTAGAGCCCCAAGCCCCATGCCGTGTTACATAGCATAACCTTGGAACTCTTAGGGCTTATGGGCTGATGAGACGAGAGAGCCATGAATCCAAGGTTTGCCACAAATATTCCTCAAATAGTTGATCCTTAGATAGTACTAAACATCAGCTGATGTCAACAGGAAAATCTTTCAATAAATACTTACAATTATTTCTAATTTTGTATCACTTTCTTATCCCACTTCATATTTGACACTAGACGCCCAGTGCATGAAAGTCATGCACTCGGGAAGGGGGGGTCCCTCTTACAGTCCGGGAGCCCTCGGGGGATGTCCGACTAATGACTTAGGTCCATCAGTCGGACATCCTTAGTGCTGCCGCAGAGGAAGGAGAGGCTCCTGCCACTGCTGCTGTGCTCACCAGCCGTGAGCCTGGCTTCTGGCTGAGCCGTGCTCCCCCTGTGGGAGCGCACTGACCACCAGAGGGCAGCTCCTGCGTTGAGCGTCTATCTCCTGGTGGTCAGTGCGTGTCATAGTGACTGGTCGTTCCGCCATTTGGTCGATTTGCATATTAGACTGTTATCATATAGGATTACTTCTGTTAGGTATGTTTATGATTTTTAAATTATACCAATAATTTTATATATATCATTTCAGCTTCAAGATGTAAGCAGGTTGAAACCACTTCAAGATTTAACTTCTCTGATCCTAGTTGAAAATCCAATTGTGACCCTTCCTCATTATCTCGAGTTTACCATTTTTCACCTCCGTTCACTGGAAAGTTTGGAAGGTCAGCCAGTAACCACTCAGAAAAGACAGGAAGCTTTTGAGAGATTCAGTTTAGGTAAAGTAACTTTAAAAATTTTTTGGGGGGTGGGAGAGTAGATAATTTAGAACTTATCCAGAAAAATATATTATGAACTTTATAATGCTGTTAAAATTTGCACCATAAATCAATTAATTTAACAAATAGTCATTGAGCCAGGCACTGAATCTGGTACCCAGGACACAATGGTGAGCAAGGCATATAGTACTGGCTTTTGTGCAACTTGCATTTTAGTGGAGAAGATGGACAAAAGATAAGTAAACACTGATAAAGTAGCAGAGGAGATCCCGTTTTTGGGGAAAGTGGTGTAAAGAAATGGCTCTCTGAGGAATGGCTTATACTTTGAGGTTGGATAGACCTTGTTGAGTTAGGGAACTGAAAGATCAGTATGACTGGAGGGATAGCTCATGAAAAAGTTTGGAGAGATGGGGTGGGGTGAGATAGCACAGGTCCTTAGGGTTTAGATTTGACTTCAGGTGCAGAAGAAAGCCATTGACAGTTTTTAATTGTCATGAGCAAGTTTATTATATATTAAGATTATTTTTTATACAGTATGGAGAATGATTTGGGGCAGAGCAAAATAGAGCTATAGGGACATATGAGAAGGCTATTGGAGAAATCTAGGCTAGAAATGTTGATGAGTTGTATTTAGGTGGTGGGTATGGTATCGATGGATCAGTTTTGGAGGTTCAACAGCACTTTCTAATGGATTGGAAATTCCCAAACATTTCACTTGAGTAAGTGCTTGGATGGTGATGTTATATATAAAAATGGGAGCTTGGAATGCTGAATTTAAATGTGAGACAGAGAAGAAGAATTAGAAATGTGAGTCTGGAGTTCAAAGAGATAAGTACTAGAGATATAAATTTAGGAGTCATCAGCATAAAAATAATTTAGTTCCACCAAAATCAATGAGCTCACTCAAGCAGGTGTTGGGATGAGCAAGAAGGAGAGCCAGCTAAGGAAACTTAGAGAGGTCAGCAAGGTAGGAGAAAACCAAGAAATAGTGGGTTGCAAAAGCCCATAGAGGAAGGTTTCAAGAGAGGAAGTGGCCAGCTATGTTGAATGTTGCTGATACAGGAAGAAGTAAAATGAGCACAGAGAAGTGCCTTAGATTGGCAACATAGGATGATCTTGACAAGAGAAGTTAAGGCGTGGTGAGGACAAATGCTAGATTATAGATGGAAGAGTGAATGGGAAGAAGACATTTGGGTTAAGATTTGAAATTTCCTCTCCTCATGCCTAATAAATGAGTTTAAAAAGTTAAAAGTTTAAAAAGTTTCACCAATAGCTTCTAGACCAGGAAGTGAGCAGAAGCCAATACTGTAAACCTCAAAATTAGTAATTAAAGAAACAAGAGTGGAGAGAGAAATCATGGCTCAGTTCTTTTGATCCTTGAGAAAACATGGAGATGAGATCAGAGAAAAAAAAAAGAAAGTCTTTTAATAAAAGAGGAACGGACACTTTCTCCATCAGAAGGGAGAGAAGATGTGTGCAAGTGTGGGAAGTTTTGTTGCTTTAATGGTGGGAAAATGAGGAAGTTTTCACTGGTGGGGTCTGTTCTGTCATGAAATATGAGGTCATCAACTGAGAAAGAAAATAGAAGGAATATGGGGGGGGGCGGTTGTAGAGAAAGAGGAAGGTATGAAATATCCATTTTAGAATGTTAGGAAATGAGCTTGTGTATTCAACCATTTGAAATTGATGTTAGTCTACTTTGACTTATAAAAATGAAGGTTTCACCCACTGGTGTGGCTCAATGGTTGAGCATCAGTCTATGAACCAGGATTCCTGGTCAGGGCACATGCCGGGGTTGCAGGCTTGATCCCCAGTGGGAGATGTGCAGGAGACAGCCAATTGATAATTCTCTCTCATCATTGGTATTTTTATCTCTCTCTCCCTCTCCCTCTCTGAAATCAATAAAAATATAGTGTAAAAAAATGAAGTTTTCATATGGTTTGAAACAAAACTTGAGAAAGATAAATTTGTACTAGTGTGGGATTCCCCCTAACTCCACATTTATTACCCTGAAATTTATGTTTTAGAATCATTAAAAATATAAATAATAAAAAAAGAATATAAATAATGCAAAGGAAAGTCATCATATAAATATAGTCTTGGGGAAAATGTTTAAATTACGATTCATTTATGACTTGGAATATTAATTAAGAGCCTTTAATGTGCTGAGCTCTTGGAATTCACTGGTGAGCCAGATAGGTGCAGTTTCTGCTTTCACAAAGCTTTAGTGGGGAAGGCAGATAGCCAGACTATTTGATCACATTGTACAATTCCCTGTGTAATGAAGGGCATAACAGAGATGCAGGGTGGTCTGAGAGCATTCCTGAGAAGTATCTAACCTGGGGTGAAGGGAGAGTTAGGGAGACTTTTCAAAATATTTCTAAAACTAAGACATGGAGGATGCAAAATAGGCTAGTTGTAGATAGAAGAAGACAGTTCCAAGTGGAAGGTATTAGTAAAAGCCTGCAGGTGAGAAGAGGAATTACAAATTTGAAAAATTAGAATCATTTCAGAAAGGCTGCAGTGAGGTGTACTTGCAAGTGAGGCTGGAGAGGGAGTTTGGGACCAAATCATGGAAGAGCCTTGTCATTCTTCTTGTAGGCTTTTTGGATCCTATGCTGAGCATAATGGGGAGCAGTCTTTGAAGGATTTTAAGATAGCATAGTATTTTGTAAACGTGCTTGCAGCATCCTTTAGTGTGTAATTACTAATATAAAATAAAAAATTGCATATTTTTTATAAGAGAACGGGAAAAAACCTCATTCATCAATACACTAATTGAATCAAATACTTGGAAGAAAAATGTTATCTTTAAAATTGTTATCCAATTGATGACTTCTTACCTCTTAATTAAATCACTCTAGTTCAAGATAGTCTTCCCCCCAAAAAAAACAAAGGTATTCATAGTGAATAATGTTTTAAAATGGATTTTTAGAGAGAGGAAGGGAGAGAGAGAGAGAGAGAGACAGACATTGATCTGTTGCCTCCCGTATGCACCTGACTCCCATATGCGACTAACCAAGGATCAAACCTGCAGCCCAGTATGTGCCCTGACTGGAAATCAAACCTGCCACCACACCAGCCAGGGCTCATAGTGAATAATTTTAAAAGTAGAATTATATTTACACTATTCTAAGAGTTCTTTTGCTTTTAGTTAAGTAATATTCTTACCTTTCTTCGACTAGGAAATATAATGTTCAATAAACTATTAAATTTGTATTGGCAGAAGAAATAGAAAGATTGGAAAAAGACCTGGAAAAGAAGATAATGGAAACTGAAGAGCTGAAGAGCAAACAAACAAAGTTCTTGGAGGAAATTAAAAATCAAGATAAATTGAACAAATCATTAAAAGAGGAGGCCATGTTACAAAAACAGAGCTGTGAGGAGCTAGAGAGTAACCTAAACACGAAAAATGAATTGGTAAGTTCATATTTTACATTGCTTTGACTATTTATGTTCTCTTGAAATAGAGAATTTTTTGTTCTTGGGTTTAAAAACACAACTTCCTGACCACAGAATGGAGAAGATGTGGTTTAACAGAAATATGTGCAAAAGATTTTACAAGTTGTATTTGACTGGGTACTATATGATATGGCTGCCCAAAAGATGAATGCTATCTTCAACTGCACTATGTGAAGTGCAGTACCTAGAACAAAGGAGGGAAATGAAGCCTCTCACTCTGAGGAGCTGGTCAGACTGCCCATAGATGTGTATATTTTTTTAACAACAACATTGTTGGTGAGACTGTACACTGGCAAAAACTTTCAGAAGGCAATTTGGCAAAATTATCCAAATTTAAATGGACATACCTAAGTCCTATATATTGGAAATATTATATGTAAGTGTTTATATATCATAATATTTATTTATCATATCTAATAATAGACAAACATGGTAATTAACAGTACCTCTGACACGCTTCCCATTGGCTAATCAGGGTGATATGCAAATTAACTGCCAACCAAGATGGCGGCCGGCAGCCAGGCAGCTGAAGTGAACAGGAGGCTTGCTTGCTCCAGTGATGGAGGAAGCCAAGGTTCCCGCCTGCCGCCGCCCAGCTCTGAGCTGCACTCTAAGCAACTATGTTGCAATTATAGAAGCTAAACAATCCCCAGAAACCTGCTTTCAGCCAGCCGGGCCTCAGAGCTGGAGTTGCAATGGTGTTTCAATTATAGAAGCTAAACAAAGCCCAGATACCTGCTTTCAGCAGCCGAGGTCTCAGAGCTGGAGCCGAGCCTCAGAGCTAAAGCCGGCTCTCAGCTCCCGTGACAGCCATAGAAGGTAAATAAATCCCAGAGTAAAAAAAAAAAAAAAAAAAAAAAAAAAGAAAAAAAGGAGAGGTTGGGAGCTTCAGTCACCCGCCAGCCTGAAAACGGCCCTCAGCCCCTCACCCAGGCTGGCCAAGCACCCCAGTGGGGACCCCCACCCTGAAGGGGGTTAGACAGCTGCAAACAGCCATCATCCCCTCATCCAGGCTGGCCAGGCACCCAAGCGGGAGCCCCACCCTGATCCGGGACACCCTTCAGGGCAAACCAGCCAGCTCCCACCCATGCACCAGGCCTCTATCCTATATAGTAAAAGGGTAATATGCAAACTGACCCTAACAGCAGAAGGACTGGGAATGACTGGTCACTATGACACACACTGACCACCAGGGGGCAGATGCTCAATGCAGGAGCTGCCCTCTGGTGGTCAGGGCGCTCTCACATGGGAGGAGCTCTGCTCAGCCACAAGCCAGGCTGATGGCTACCAGTACAGCAGTGGTGGTGGGAGCCTCTCCTGCCTCCTCAGCAGCGCTAAGGATGTCCGACTGCAGTTTAGACCTGCTCCCCGCTGGCAAGTGGACATCCCCCAAGGGCTGCCGGGCTGCCAGAGGGATGTCTGATTGCCATCTTAGGCCCAATCCCCCTGGGAGCGGGCCTAAGCCAGCAGGTGGTCATCCCCTGAGGGGTCCCAGACTGCAAGAGGGCACAGGCCAGGCTGAGGGACCCCCCCCTTCCCCCCCGAGTGCACAAATTTTTGTGCACTGGGCCTCTAGTTATTATATAATTGTTATAACATTATATAATCTATATTTCCAATAAGATGTTCTGTAGAAATGGTAGCAAGAATATGTTGTAAAGATATTGTATATAAATATGCATATACATATATATATATATATATGTGTGTGTATATATATACTATATATATATATATACATACATACATACAAGGACATTCCCTGGAATATTGTTTATATTAGCAAACTATGAATAATAACTAAATTGTCTCTCTGGATATCTGTGTGGTAGAATAATCTTGTTAAATATTAAAATGAGGTAGAGCTGTATGTCCTGATATGGAAGGATGTCTAAAACATATTGCTATTGAAAAAAAGCATGCTATAAAATAGTATATCAAGGATGATCCTATATATAAAGATAGTATATAATAGTATCAGTATGTGTAGGGAAAAATGGTAGAATTTTTTACAGTATTTATTTCTGAGGAGTGGAATTATAGACTTTCTAATTGCCATTTATGCATATCTGTAATGTTTAAGTTTTATAAAATTTGGCCTTATGATTGAAATAGAAAGAAAATACATTTTAAAAGGGATTTAAACAGAATAGATAGTGTATGATCAGAAGGTACCTGACCTAGAGGCTTTAAAGGTCGTGAGACCACGTCTTATGAGTAATGGCCAAAGCAACCAGAAGTGTCCCAGTTGGAGAAGAGGCGACCCAGCGAGCTATGATGATTGCCTTCAGATAGTAAAGGACCATTTCAAGGAAGAGGGACTTAGACTTGTTGACTAAGGTAAAATTAAGAAGTAGCGAATAGAAAATACACAAAAACAATTTTTTTATTTAGTAATAAAGAAGAAATTGCTAATAGCTGTCCTGAGATAAATGTGATAACACTGGAATATATTTGCTGTCACTGAAACATGCATATGCTCAGGGTTTGGGGAAAAGATAAAAATGTTAGAGAGATGGACTAAATGATCTTAAAAGGCTTTTTTTAAAAATATATTTTATTGATTTTTTTACAGAGAGGAAGGGAGAGAGATAGAGTTAGAAACATCGATGAGAGAGAAACATCGATCAGCTGCCTCCCGCACATCTCCCACTGGGGAGGTGCCCGCAACCCAGGTACATGCCCTCGACCGGGATCGAACCTGAGACCTTTCAGTCCGCAGGCCGATGCTCTATCCACTGAGCCAAACCGGTTTCGGCATTAAAAGGCTTTTTTAACTCAGAGAATCAGACTCTGTAAAATTATTAGGCTGCTACTTGTCCTTGAAGGAAAAGATAGCTATTGGTACTTTCTTTTTTTTCTTTTGACTGTTCTTTTTTTGATCTATGCATAGATCTACATTTTCTGAACTTAGAGAATTATACTTCTTATATATCTACGAAATCTTAGATACAAATCTTTTTTTTTGCATTTCCCTTTTAACATTGGCATTCTGACTTAATTGTAGACAAAAATTCTGCTTAAGCACTTAAATTTTTAATAAGAAAAATAGTGTTCCCTCCTCTCTGTAGCAAGGGAAATAGTTTTATGAAATCCAGATACTTAACTGCCTCCTTGAGCTCTTCTTTGCCTGAGAAAAAAGGTTACTTACACCAGGGGACATGATGCAAGGGCAGCTTCCCCAGCTCTCTTAGTCAAATATTCAGAGCATATGTGGGTTCCTTCATATGCCTCTTATTTGAAAGTAAGTTTTCAAATATGTCAGCTGTATTCTGAAGGCATATTATATATGATGATAACAATTTGGTGATTATCAATGGTTTTACATTGTAAATATATCTGTTGCTCTCCATTCCATAATAAAGTAGATTGTGTTGAACATTTTAATCATTGGAAACTTATGTGACAATTGTTTTTATTTTAGTAGTGAACTCTTTATGCCATCACTTAACATTTCTATTTAAAATACAAAAAGAAAACCACACAAAAACCCCAGCACTTCCTGTGGTATCACTTGACATTTGTGAGCATTTAAACATTTTTCCAGAGTTATCCATCTTTTTGTAATATAGGATATTAATCTTTTATTAAGATTAAAAAAACTTATAATTTCTATATGCTGACTCCCTGGTGCATATTAGTCGGCCCACTGAAAACCTTGGCAAAATGTATTTTATGACTTTGCGCTACCTCCAAATTATGGATTATTATAGTTGTCTAGTTTTCTCTTATATTTGTTTATATGTTGTTGATATGTTTGTGCTATGAATAAATGTTTTGTAAATTTTCAATGGTTTCTACTGTTTTGTTTTTCTGTAACTATTTTAGAAAATAGACTGTGCTCTTCTTCATGTCATGTTATTTTTGTTATTAACCATTTAAAAATACATTTGTATACAAAGTTAATATGTTTATTCTAACAAATTCTGACAACATAAATGTAAACAGTAGAAAGTGAAGGTCTCATTCTTCTTCTACCCCATTGCCTGGATGTTAATGTATATCTTTTTTTGTTTTCTATGCTTGTACAATATACATGTGATTACACAATATATATGTAATTAAATATATGTACCTTTGATTATTTTTGTGAGTTAAAAAATCTTACTATATGTTAATTCTGCACCTTATTTTTTACAAAACAATATATCATGGACAGCTCTCCAAGTTTAAAAATAATACACACATACCTGTGCACATACACATAATATATAATACCCATAAATCTTTCTTATTCTTTTCAAAGTCTGTATTGTGTTCCATTATATGGATCCTCCTTAATTTATGTATCCTGCTATTATTGATGAATATTTAGTTTCCATTTTATTATTATTAGAAACAACACTACATAGAAAATCTTTACATATATGTGTTAATATTTATATATCTTATGCATTCATATTGGTAATTCCTTAGTCTAAATCACTACATTATTTTGAACTTGAAAATAGGAAAAAAATGGAATCTTCTTGCTTTAATTTCACATTTGTTTAGTTGTTGGAGAATTCAGTATTAAATATGTATTTATTAGCTATTTTGTATTCTTTAAGTTTTTTTCACTTTTATATTGATTTGCTTGTTCTTTTATTATTCCAAAGGACTGTTCTATTTTATTTTTTAATTCTGGGTTTCATTTGAGCCTGCATTTGAACATTTTCTATTCTCTTATGTAGAATATCTGGTGCTAATACCGTCTACAGTTTTAAAATGTTTTCTAGTTTCATAAAGTAATTCTTCATGTAATAGGTCAACCTATAAAAGAAATGTAGTAACATTGAAGTAAAACTTCTGGTGGCCCTTTAACTATAGTAGTCCCCCTCTCCTGCTACCAACAAATATTAATTTTATCTTTAACATTAATACTGCTCTTTGTCTTTTCGAAAGTTACTTAACTCCTGTTCTTTAGTTTCCTCATTTTTAAAATGAGGGTGACTTATGTGTCCTGCCAGTCTCTCAGAGTTGTGAGGACTTAATGAGGTAATGAGTGTGAAAATAATTTGAAATGAATCCAGCTAAGTAATGAAAGGTGGTAAATCTGTAACTCGTAGAATGATAATAAAATATGTACATTTAAGAACAATGCAAGTGCTAATAACTATCTTTTTTAGGTAAGTTGTCAGTAAAGAGCAACTTACATTATTACAGCCTCACTCTCTAGATTTCTCCAGGTGATGGTTTCTGTTTGCTTCTTTCTCCTTTTAGCCTTTGTCTTGGTTTCTTGCAGACACTTTTCTGCTGATTCTTTATTCTTCCTTAAAGGTAGCTCCTTCAGGACTGAATTGTACACTATGTTTTTCATGGTTTGCATGATAACTTATATTAATATGCTTGTGTACATTTTAAGTTTTGAAACTGGCTTGCCTGTCCAAGAAATGTGCTTGTGTATGTATTTTTTTTAATGGATGTATGTATAGGAGAATGACTTTGAATGTCGGGGGAAAGAATTTGTATTGTTTTCCCTATTGGTAAAAATGTTAGCTTCAGTCAGCTCTTGATTATCCACAGCTAATGCTATAACTAGCCTACTTCCCAGGTCCTTTGACTCCTAATTTGCTCTCGTTTATGCATTTCCTCAATGGGCATTTATTGAATGTTTACTGTATGCTAAACCTAATGCCATAAAAGACACAAAGGTGTTTTAAGATGCATAGAGTATTTATTATTATTTGCCTGCAGAGACCAGTCCATGCATTCTCCATGGTTCCAGTCATATTTGCCTTTGTTTGGCCCTGTTGCCAGTGATCTTTAGGACAGAAGCCCAAGATTAGTTGATACTGTTGATTGTGAGTTGCTTTCTTGAAACTTGGGGACTTATGAGCATTCACTGAAAGAGCATCAATGTGGGTAATGTGCTAGAAACCCTGCAGCAGGACATCGGAGATAGTATAGTAAATAGACAGTGTTAGGTTTGAAACCAGGAGACTTAGAATTGAACTCTGCCTCTCCCACAACACGCTGTGCAACTGGGCAAGATATTTAACCTCTCTGTGTAGCTTTTATCGTCACTTAAGGTACTTGTGAAGATTCAGTGAGAAAGCACAGGTATTATGCTTAGCACAGTGTCTGGCACACAGAGACACTCGATCAAGATTACCTCTTATCCAGCTTAGCATTACTTTCCTTTGATGGATAATCAGGAGGTGACTGTAAGCTAAATCATGCACGACTTTGATTCCCTGGGCCTTGTAAAATGTTTATGTTTGTTTATTTTTCATTCTCTTGAGCTTGCAGTTTTATATTAATAGATTTTTTCTGCATGTTTTTTGGTCTGGTATCTACTATCAAACCGTGGCAAAAAAAAAAAAAAAAAAAGGTGAACATCACTTAGTGGACCTTTGAAATGAACTCAAAGGATTGGCGTAATAGAAAGGGGACTGGACTGATAGTTAAAAAACTATTTAGCTTCTGCCACTAATCTAATATGTGACTTTGACAAGCCAATTCACCAATCTGGGACCCAATTTTTTAATTTACAAATTCAGAGAATTAGGTTGGATCATTTTTTAAATTCTAGCTCCAAAAATTTCTAAGAATAACTAAAAAGTTGTATTTATAGTAGAATTACTTTATTAAAAATTTAATGTGACATATTTGAATCTGGTTGATCTTAATTCACATTCCTTACCCTCTGCTACAAAGAATAATATTCTGAATACTTAAAACTGAAATGCCATTAGCAAAAATACTACAGCAATAACAGTACAGCACTTAAAACCAAACTCTTATTTTCATCCTTCTTATTCCTCCTCCTGATTCCTTTATAATTGATGTTAAGTAACATTTCCTTGCATGATTTGAAGCTATCATTAAAATCATAGAGTGAGTTAAATTAGTTCTAATTATTGGGAAATCAGGAAGCAAATACGTAGTAGACTAGTTACTTAAAAATTATTGATACAGAGGTATTTTCATGTTTGGATAAAGAAAATTTAAATGATTTTTAAAATCTTCATTCATTGTATCCTGTAATAGCATATAAACTTCAAAGGTCTTTTATGTGATCTCTTATTAAGTGATACTTTTGTATTTCATTATTTATAATACTTTAGAATTATGATAAGATACTCTGAATGTTGTGCTATTTGCTGTGGGGTTTAAAACAATATACTAATTATGATTAGAACCATTATACCTTTATATCTTTATACTAACTTACTGACACTATATGTTGTCTCATATGAAATTGGGCCAATAGCTAAAACAGAAGACCATGGAACTAACGCGAGCATGTCAGAAACAGTATGAGCTGGAACAGGAATTGGCTTTTTATAAAATTGATGCCAAATTTGAGCCACTAAATTATTATCCATCAGAGGTGAGTTGTTTTAATCTTTTAGTAATCCAAATTTAAAGCCAGCATATAGTGGGGCAGAGGAGGGCAGTGGTAGAGACTTTCAAGGGAGTTTATCAATAATCACTCTATTTTCTTATTATGAGGGCATCAGCAGAGTATATTTTGGTTGAATCTGAGAATTATTTGGCTCAGTAAGTAGAGCAGTATCCAAAAGAGGTAAAAAGCCCAGAAGGATCTTTACCTATGGCTGTATTCATAGCCCAAAGCAGCTTTCCAACCCTCAATTACCTCACTCAAGAGTGTGGCTGATCATCTCCCTTAAACCTAAACTTCCAGAAAAAGTGCACTGCCTGCTGGACAATCATGGAATAGTCATCACTATACATTGTTCCATAATCACTGGTCCAGTATTAGTCAACCGTTATTTATACAAATGCCATAAATGTTATTGCAAAAGAAAAAAGCGGCTTAACTTCTGAGACCCAGTGATTCCAACCAACATCTTATTAGTTAAAAATGCAATTATTAAAATTTATTAAACTGAGATTTTACTTATATATCAGCCAAGAAACCAAGATAAAATACCTAGATTTCTGATTTGAAAGAGCACTGCTAAAAATCACATAATTGTAGGTAGTTCTTTTATCAATCCAAGCTTACTTTTCAGAAATAGGAGGAGATATCCTTGGAGACCAGTTTTTGCTCTAGTTCTTTTTTGGTTAAGAATAAAAGAATGGCCTGGCTGGCATGGCTCAGTGGTTGAGTATTGACCTATGAACCAGGAGGTCAAGGTTCGATACCCTGTCATGGCACATGCCTGGGTTGCAGGCTCTATCTCCAATAGGGGGCAGCCAATCGATGATCTTTCATCAGTGATGTTTCTATATCTGTCACCTCTCCCTTCCTCTCTGAAATCAATAAAAAAATATTTTTTAAAAAAGAATAGAATAATGATATATATTTTTTAACTTCTAGGCATGTAGGATTCTAATTTAGGCAGTTCCATGATATGTTACACTAATAAAATGAATAATGTCACTTGACTGCTTATAAGTTACTTATTAAACCGTATATCTGTTAATTTATTTTGCTTTTAGTATGTTGAAATTGATAAAGCCCCAGACGAAAGCCCTTATATTGGCAAATCCAGATACAAGAGAAATATGTTTACCAGAGAAAGTTACATTATTGATAAAGCCCAGCCAATAAAGATCAAGAAGATGGAGCCAGATGAAAGCGAACAACCTATAAATGAGCAGAAGAACTTGAGAGCCCATATGCCACTAGACATACAGCTGGAAGACAAAGAAAGAAAAATAAGTTTAAATTCTTTAAAAATATAAAAACTTTGAATGTGTAGGCAAATTGTGTTTTACTATTGTATATTCTTTTACTTAACATGCTGAAGGCATTTATTAAATTGTTGTTTACATCAAAAGTTTAAAACAAAAGTAGTGATTTATTGAGCAGATTTTTAAAAAATTTCTATTATGGTAGAAAATGAGGTTTTTGAGAGTAATTTGATGGGAATATATCCAGGGGTACAAGAATGCTTAAATCTGCTCCTGCCAACAGATCCTTCTCACTATTGGAGCTATACATTCAAAAGCCTAATTAGTAATACTTGAAGCAAGTGAAGTACCACTTTTTACTATGCATGTAGTCAAAACCTAAAGCAATGCTTTGGATAAGCTGGGTCAGTGCAGTCTCCTTAGGCTTGAGCCTGAGGCTGGCCTTTGACTCTTCCCAACCTGTCCCACATTCCACCTCCTCAAACTTCTCTCCCACCCCCCCCCACCCCAAAACATCTAATTCAAGGGATCTTACCACCTCCTGGCAAGTCACAAAGAAGTAATTAATCCAACAGGGCACTTAGAGACCTTGACAATGACAGACTTTGAGTCCACTTACCCACTCAGCTGCATGGATATGAAAGAAGGAGAAAGCAGACCTGAGTTCATACATCCCACTAGTAACCATGGCCCATTATGGGGCTTTCACCAATCAGATCATCTTCCCTTGGTGGTAGCTAAATGGAAAATATGGAGGGCCAGTAGAGGTTGACTTGGAGAGGGAAGTAAAGAGACTGAGTAGTCCATGTCTAGATATATACTATATGCCAGGCTCCAGAGGGGAAAGCAAAAGTAAGTCAAACATTTGTGCAGACTAGCTTTAAGGGGCTCATTGTTTTATAAGAGTCAGGGAGAGGAAGGGAAAGAAGTTGGAAATGTGAGGTAGAAGGTAATTGATTTGAGATCACTTTAACTGAGTAAGACTCTTCAGTAGTGAATTTATTGATATTGAGTCGCTCTAACACAGGTTTTTAAAAATAGCTTGAGCCTAATTATAACTTAGATGTGTAAGTGCATATTTACTAATAAAATCCTATTCTCTCAAGAGTTCTTTAATGTTTGAATTATCCAATAAAGCCCCTTTTATGTTAAGAATTTTACAAATTAGCCGTAACCGGTTTGGCTCAGTGGATAGAGCTTCGGCCTGCGGACTGAAGGGTCCCAGGTTCGATTCCGGTCAAGGGCATGTACCTTGGTTGTGGGCACATCTCCAGTGGGGGGTGTGCAGGAGGCAGCTGAATCGATGTTTCTAACTCTCTATCCCTCTTCCTTCCTCTCTGTAAAAAAAATCAATAAAATATATATATAAAAAAAGAATTTTACAAATTAAAGGATTAATAATAGTTATATAGCATATCATAAAACGATTCCAAAGATTAATGGTGAGGAAAACCATCATAGGAAATTACTTCTTTTATTCCTGTGATATATAACTTAATATAATCTATAATTTTAACTGGGGGAAGGAGGTTATTGTGAATTTAAAAAATCTGGTAGAACTTTGAAAATTTAAGATTTTTCTTGTGTGTGTCTGTGTGCATGGTTTTAAATTTGCAGCACAAACTCGACTGTTGGAACTGCATGATGAAATAGAAAAGGCAGAACAACAAATTTTAAGAGCTACTGAAGAATTTAAACAATTGGAAGAAGCTATACAGCTTAAAAAAGTATGTAAAAGCAAAGCAGCAATGCTAAGAGAAAACGTAAAAAATGAACTGTATTGTATATCTTCATAACCCTGTAAAACAATTCTTAAATTAGTGCTGCCTAATTAATTGTGGAATAACAGATTTCAGAGTCAGATATGATATTAGCATTTCCAATTACATTTTTCTTTCAATAATGATGACATTCTGTTAGCATTTTATAAAGTTGTAGAAATAAATTACTTATGATTTATGGAAAAAGATGTATTTGGTCTACTCTTACTATAAAAACACCTATATTACCAGGGAAGTTGCTTCCTGATATATCTCCTAATTTAATTAAGCACTCCTTACCTTTAAGATCCTGGGATCTATATTAAGAGCCAGAAGACATTTCTACTACACTATGACCATTATCAAGCAAGCAGCAGAAATGTAAATTATATAAAGTATGGGGTACAAAAAGATGGAAGTGATACACTCTCAGGAATTACAAAATGTGTCATGAAGAAGTAAGCAGTTCAAACTCATGGTGTAATTGCATAGGGAGAAAATTCAAAAAAGGAAGTATTTGACATTTTAGTTTTTAAGTGTGTAAAAGGTTTTAGGTATTTGCAGCTTTTAAAAATCAGTATTTCAGAATTTTGATGGTAATTGCATTCATTACTATAATAGGTAAAACAAGAATGTAAAGTCCAAATTGATTCAAGTTCATTGGAAACTTACTGTATAGCAGTTGCTGAATGGGCCCTGAGTAAATGAACAAAACAGATATGTGTCCCTTCCTCATAGACAAGAAATAGGTAATAAGCAAGTGAAAAAAAGTAAAAAAGAAATGTATAGTTAAACAATATAAGTGTTGTAGGAAAAAAATAGAAAATTAGAAGAGACAATAAAAAGGATATAATTTAAATTGTGGGGACCCACAAAGGCCTCTCTGAAGAGGTGATATTTAGGCTGAGACCCAAAGGATGAGAGAGAGCCTGCAAGGCAGAGTTAGGAGACAGGTATTTCAGGCAGAGGTGACAGTGTGTGCAAAGACCTTCAAACTAAAGATTCCTCTACAGCAAGCATGTCAAACTCATGGCCAGCAGGCTGCATGCCTCGTAAATGAGTTTGACATGCTTGCTCTACAGAGTGAGGGAGAGTATAGTGGAAGATGAAGTTAAAGACCATGCCAGGCTTCATAGACCATTTTAAGGGGTTTGAATTTTGTTCTGATTATAATGGGAAACCTTTGAAGGACTTTAGGTAGTAGAGTGACTGATCCTATTTGTATTTTTATAAGAGCATTCTGGCTACTGCAAGAGTGAAGTGAGAGATGGAAAGAATGGAGTTGTGTGCAACTGTTAGGCTATTTATATAGGCAAGAGTTGATAATGGCTTGGACTAGGAAGGAAATGGTGAGCATGGAGAGAAAGCAAACTGCTTCTAGGTAAAATCTGGCAGTAGAACTGATTGATAGATCTTAAAGATGGATTGAAAGTGGGAGATGGCCCTGACCAGCTCAGTGGTTGGAGCTTCACTCCTCCCCACTCTATGCCAAATGGTCTCCAGTTCAATTTCTGGTCAAGAGCATATACCTGGGTTGCAGGTTAAATCCCTGGCCCCAGTCAGGGTATGTGTGGGAGGCAACCAATTGATGTGTCTCTCACATCAATGTTCCCCCCCCCTCTTTCCTCCCCCTTCTCCCCATCCCCTGCCCTCTTCTGCTTTTCTAAAAATCAATGGAAAAAATATCCTCCGATGAGTATTAAAAACAAAAAAGAAAAAAGAAAGTGGGAGCTAACAAGAATGATTTTAATAAATAAGAATGTTTTATAATAGTACTGGCTAAAGTTTTATATAGCTAGATTGATAGATGTAAATAATGGACATAATTTTTAAACAAAATGTGCTTGGTAAAAGTAGTTATTTTAAATGAGTATAAATCTAAATTTTTCATGATACTATTAATTTGCTTCACATGCTAATAACAAGGGTAAGTACAATGTAAGTACTGTATAAAGTCAGCTACTATTAATATGGTTATTAATACTTTACAAGTTGCTTATACTAGAGTGACAACTTCATTTTTACCTACTTATTTTATAAAACTTTATTAGTTTTCATAAACTTTTATAAAATAAGATTTTTTATATATACGGAGCATAAAAGTATAAGATACAAATGCCTAGATAACTCCTACATTTTACTGTTGTTTAAAGAACTGATAGAGCATAGAATGCCTTTAAATTGTAAAAGTTGTTTTCTTTAAATTTGTAAATCAGTGTTGCTATCCTCTGTTAATTGTGTGTTCTGGTGTGGGGGATTAGGTTTCAGAAGCAGAGAAAGACCTTCTTTTCAAGCAGTTGAGTGGTAGGATACAACTTCTAAATAAATTACGCCACGAAGCTCTGGATCTAGAAATGCAGTTGGAGAAGCAAAGGCAAGAAATTGCTAAAAAGCAGAAGGAGATTAAAGACCTTCATATAGCCATAGATAGCTTGGATTTTGAAGATCCAAAACATGTAAGTAAATGAAGAGATTTTGGCTTATTCTATGGGGACTAGAATAAAATTTTATCTACATATTATGTCTCATTATTATGTCTCATCATTTTTAGCCACAGAATCTTTTCTGAAATTCTTTTTTTAGCTTGATGTACAAATTTGAGTAATATATATATTTATATATGTGTATATATAATATATGTGTTGTATATATACATATGTGTATGTATATGTATATATACACATACTTATATATAAAAATATGTATCTGTGTTTAAAACACAACAACCTAGGGTTTGAAGAAGGTAGCTTTTAGTAGAATGAGGGTTGCATTGGTATACTTACCTTTTTTAAGTGGTTGAATTTCATTATATTTCAAGTCAAGAGAAACCTGTTCCAAGGTGCTCTCTAAACCTCTTATCCTTTCTCTCTCTTTGCCTTATTGTTTTTCTTTCTTAAGAGCTAGGTGGTGAGATAGAAGAACGGAAGTGGGTTTAGAGTCCTTTTTCTACCTCTTCTTTAATTTTTTATGTAAATATTCCACTAAAGCTATTTATTGTTTATTTTGTTTTGTCCTTAAAAAGGAAACATTTCTTAGAGTATGTATTCCTAAAATGTGGCCAGAGGTGGTCAGGTGGCTGGATGATGGAGTTAGGTTCTTGTCTCTTTCTGTCTCTACCCTGAGAAGTCTTACTAATGGCTTATATTTTAGCCAATATTTATACAATAGAAGTGAAAATATTTTCTGCATGTTTTAATGATATACTTTGAATAAAGGGTGCTTTTAAAAAACGTTAAGATCTCTGGATCAAGAGAAATCATAGAATTTAACATGGCAAGGACAATGCACTATAATTGCTTTAAGTATTTGACAAGTTTTTAATTATTCCTTTAAATATTTTTGTACGATATCATAGATATTTTTTGCAGACCAGCTAATTTTGGCAAAAGGTGACCTTATCACCATAGATTTAGGTCTTTTCTAACAAAAGCCTAAGACTTAGTATTAAAATTGAAACCGAAAGTTGATTATTTTAAAATAATTTTCGGTATATGAAATACTAGAGGTTTTGAGTAATGTGTGTAATATGGTCAGTAATATATTATTTTATTACATTTATTTATTCAGAAGTCTTACCACCCCATGTGAGGCCCCTGAGGATTGGAACTGTATCCCCAGGGGCCAGCCCTATGTTTATGCATGCTTGCATCAAGGAAAGTAGGAAGGAATCTGCTTATAGGTACTACCTCAGGCTCCTTTGTTGCCTCTTCAGTTCTGTGATCTATGAATCTAATTAGAACCTAGATTGTATGTTCGCTTTCAATAAATGACTGAGATGTTCCTGGCAGACAGGGAGTCTAATGCTCACTGTATTTATGTAAAGAGTTACATATTGAAAGGAGTTAAATGAGAAGTAAGAATGGCATCCAAGTTTTGAAGGTAGTCAAAATCAATTTGTGTTAGTGGGGATGAAACATAGAAACCAGATTTAAGGGTTTTTTTTGGTATTGTTTAAACTACTGAAGGTTAGTTCTTAAGGTTACAGCTTTAGTCTGAACACCAGAGGATGTCTCTTTTTAATTTGTTCACCAGAGGGAGCAACTTTTTCTAATTAGCACAAAGTCGCCTTATTGGCTAGTGTTAGACACCCCATTTTAGGCTACACATATGAACATTTTAGCAAAAGGGATAGAATCAAGAGTGGGATCCCTGCATGTTTTTTCCAGATGTAGATAGACTTTTATTCAATTAATTTTTATCTAATTAGATGAGGTATCTTTCTGAATAACAAATATAATTTAAAAGTAAAAGCTTGAGAGATTAGAAAACAGTATATGATTCTGAGATATGATGGAAAACAAATATATTAAATGCCAACAATACTGGTTTTTGCATATACTGGTGAGGAACTTTATCATAGCATTCCTATATCAGGTGATGTTTCTTTTTCCATTTGCAGAAGATGAGAATGTGATTTAGAAAAATTAAATGATTTCCCACACTCACCTTTTTAGGAAGAGGTAGAGCCAGTGCTTATTCTGTTACAATGACCATCTTCCCACAAAGGAATTAAAGGTCTAAAGAGATTAATTATTTTTAACTGAGCCTGTCAAGTTTTCAACAAACATAAATATTTAACTAGGTTTCAAAAGAAAAAGACATTAAAAATCAAATCCCATTTTGGTTATAAAAAATGGTCATAGCTAGTAGCACATATATCACAGGAGCAAATAATAAAGGAGGATTTATATGGCTCTTCCCTATATGGCCATGCCCTGTGAAAGCAAACGGTAACTATACTCTGTGGGGATTTAGCCTGTAGTAATCTTTTGCAAAGAGTGTGCGTGATTGGCCCTCAGGAGCTTCCTGTGTTGTGGGACTGACGGAGGCTGCTGGTGATTGGGCCAGCTGGGCTGCCACTCACTCTTGGCCCGGAATGTGGTTTGAAGAGTTGGGAAGTTACTGAGGCTTGGAGGCGCTTACAAAAATGTGGCTGTCAGAGAGGGAAGTGCACTTAAAATTTGAAGACATTAGAAAGCGTTCCGCCCACAATTTCCTTGTTCTCAACGGCTCAGTTTTAACAGGACTAATTCTAAGTTAAGGTAGGAGCATTTTCTCTCTACAAAGGGCTTAAAAAGAGGTGGAGTCATATGTAAGTTCCTGTTTTTACAATAATTCTTTTGTGAGCTCCATCGTATCGAAAATCCGTGGTATCTGCTTTTGCTCCCATGTGTAATGCAAATCATGGGCATGTTGAACCAACGTTTTGTCCTGCGTGTAAAAAGATTTCAGTTAAATTTTTAATGGTGAATTTTAAAGATTTATTGATAGAGATATGAATGCAGGAGTTTTCTTTCTTGAGCCATAAAAATCCGAAATTTACTTAGAATTTAAGCTGTACCTGCAGTTACCTTTTCAGAAAGATTTCGGATGGATATTTTGGGAATGTAGGGAAAAGAAGAGTTTTGAAAATCCCATCAAGTTTTACCAGTAGTACATTTAAAACCTTCTGATCAAGCTGCCATTCATTTGTTCTTGTCTTTGGAGACAACGGACTTCTAAACTTGAAAAATGCTCATTTATAATCAGTTGAATCTTGGAGTTTGTTGTTTAGACTGTAATGTAGTTCTTCCTCTTGATAACTTGATTTATTGTTCTTTTCCTCTGATGGGGGAAGGGGTTAGAGCCTGTGAGGTGATAGAGGGCAAAGATTCTCTGGGGAATTATTTTGTTTCCATATGAACAGTCTCCAAATAACCTGGGCAAGTCATTTGATGAATCTGAGACGTAGTTTTCTCATGTGTAAAAGGAAGAGTTAGACTACTCCCTAGTTGTCAGTTTTCCCCCTCCCCGCCCCCCTGCACACCTGAGAAAAACAATCCAATCTTTTCAGTTACCAGTAGCTCCTTAAATGGATTCCTGTCAGAGTGTGCGATGGTGTATGGGTGGGAAAGCTCTGTTTTCCACCAGGTGAATATGTAGTTAGTTGAGGAGTTTGCCTCCAGAGGGCTGGTCCTCCATCTTGAGAATCACTATGTCTATACGATCTTTGAGGTCCCTCTGAGCTCCCAGTTTATGGAACCTAAAAACAAAATGTGTTGTTGTGTAAGGAATTGAAAATAAACTTGAATTTCAAGTAAGTTTTCATTTCATGTTCCTATTCTGTAAAAAATCTTTTTTAAAAGTACATGTTTTTTTTTTATTAAAAAGGTATCACTTGTTTATTATAAAAATACAAAACTCATAAAAAAAAAGAAAAAAGCCTCTTGTGATCTTTCCTCCCAGATATAATCCTTGTTAACATTTGGAATATATTCTTCTTCTAGATGTATAGGTAATCAATTAACTTTTTGGAAACCTTTTTAAAGAAACATTTTAATGCAGATCAATGAACTCTGAGCATTACCTACTAATTGTGCCCTTACCCTCTTTTATACACAATTTGCTCATCTCTAAAATGGAGGTGGTTCCAATATCAAGTCAGTATGAGGTTTAAATGAAAACTCATGTGAAAAAAACACAGGGCCTGACACACAACATATGCAAATTGTTACATTTTATTTTTCCAGTCTTCCTTTAGAAATGTTAAAGATTATTATTTTTAAAAGAGTTTTTTGTATTTGTTTGTTTTTCAATTCAGTGCCATATGAAGGCTCAGAAAAGGGGTAAAGAACAACAGCTTGACATTATGAACAAGCAGTACAAACAACTTGAAAGCCGTTTGGATGAGATACTTTCTAGAATTGCTAAAGAAACTGAAGAGATTAAGGACCTTGAACAACAGCTTACTGAAGGTGAGAATTTAAGTTGATTTAAAGGTAAATTAGTTTTGGTGTTAAAAACAAATGGCACCCAGACAAGCATTAATCCAGATATTAGCTGAATATGCTTCCGCTCTTAGTGCTAGTATTTGATAGGGAAATATTGACACAGTACACAGTATATAATAAAGATTTTTAAAATTTATTTAATTTTGTTTTGATGTCCTAGTGAGTCAGGTCACTGCAGTCAGTAGGCAAGAAGTTAGCTACATGATCATGATAAACTCTGGCATGTGATTGTCTTCCTCAAGGCATAAAATCCTTTCAGGAGTAAAGAGCCCATTGCCATCAGGGCATTCAGTGTCTAGTTACAAGGAAAGTGTAGAAAGAATTTTAGGATCTCCTTTTGCAATACACATTTAAATTGTGACATTGCCATCGTGGAAGGGGAGGATGAAAGGTTATAGTGGTGAGAGCCTTTGCTTGGCATAAGATCCCAGTCTCTGTTTTGGTATTATCAGCTGTGTGACCTGGGACATATTACTGTCTAGGTCAGTGGTTCTCAACCTTCCTAATGCCACGACCCTTTAATACAGTTCCTCATGTTGTGGTGACCCCAATTATTTTCGTTGCTACTTCATAACCGTAATTTTGCTACTGTTATGAATCGTAATGTAAATATCTGATATGCTATATGTGTGTTTTCCAATGGCCGCGACCCACAGGTTGAGAACCACTGGTCTAGGTCATTAGTTGTTGGGAAAATTAAGTGAGATAATGTTCATAAAGTGCCTGGCACATACTAGGTACCTAATGTATGGTTGGGGTTATTTTGGTGTGTTTCTTTTGTCTTCAGGTTTCATGTTTATATTCCCAGTCTTGGATTAGTCTTGTTTGTTGAGTGGCTTTTGTTTTGTGTATCTAGCAGCAAGAACTCAGTTTTGTGTACTTTTTAAATTTTATTTGGAAATTACTATTTTAAACTTTTTACAGCAAGAATTAAGAATTTTATAAGCAATGTTCATTGAATATACTATTTTTATTATATACCTACTTAATACTCCTGTACTAGGGATAATATGGGGAAAACTATCATATCTTGAAAAGAAAAATAAGGTAGTAGGAAATAATTGAAAGCTTAGACTTTCATTCTTAGCTGGTAACAAATAACTAAGGTGTCTAAATGAGGTATTCATATATCTTGAGAGCATTTTCTTATATACACTATTACCTCCCCCCCCCTCCTTTTTTATTTTGTCTTAGGCCAGATAGCAGCAAATGAAGCCCTGAAGAAGGATTTAGAAGGTGTCATCAGTGGGTTGCAAGAATACCTGGAGACTGTCAAAGGCCAGGCAAGTCAGGCTCAGAATGAGTGCAGGAAGCTACAGGATGAGAAAGAGACATTGCTGCGGAGACTGACCGAGGTTGAGCAGGAGAGGGACCAACTGGAAATAGTTGCCATAGATGCAGAAAATATGAGGAAGGTATGATTTGTTTTTTTCTTTTCTGTTTTCCCTTGCCTCAGAAATAGATGATGTCCAAATTAAGTAAGCTAAACAAGTTAGCAACAATGCAATTATAAGTGGCAAAAAGTATTTAGTGGCTATTTAGTCTTGTTTTTATTCCTTTAGTTGTGATACACTTGGAATTATTGTTTTTCCTTTACTAAGAATGGAAGCTTATTTTAGCTGAGTTTCTGTTCCTGGAAGATATTATCAAATAACTCTAAGTAATATGAAGTTGTGGCCATTATAAATGTGGTATTAGATGTTCATATTTTATTATTTGAGTCCTAAAATTAAGTACAATAATTTTTCTTATTTTTTTGTCATTACTTCATAATTTAACATTAATTTACAGATAAGACAGACACAGTATTATACCCTTTTTTACCTTATTTGTTGCCATTTATTAGATTTCACTTTATCTTTTTTAGTTGTTTGGCAAATTATCATGCATGAAAACCCAGGTTCTCAAACCTCATCCTCAGTAGGGCTGGCTCTGGAAATTTGAATATTTTAATATGAAAATTTTCAGGCCTATAAAAATACCAAATTTAGTATTTAACACCATGTACTCACAATTCAGCTTAAGAAATAAAACATTGCAGATATAGTTGAAACTCTCTGTGTATCCCATTCCATAGCTAACAAAATCCTGAATATGGTTATTTCCCTGCATCTCTGTTATTACATACTAGAGGCCTGGTGCACAAAATCTGTGCACGGGTAGAGTCCCTAGGCCTAGCCCCTGATCAGGACCGATTGGGGTCTTCCAGCTGCCAGCCAGGGCCTTCCTTCCCTGGCTGCTGGCTGCCGGCTGGGTCCTTCCTTCATTCCGTGCATCCCCCTGGTGGTCAGCGCACATCATAGGGAGTGATTGAACTCCTGGTCTCTCGGTTGAACTCTTGAGGGGACACTTTGCATGTTAGCCTTTTACATATATAGATGTATGCATTTGAAGCAATATGTAGTATTGTTTGACATCATCCATCCCTTCAGTACACATCTCTTAAAAATAAGGACTTTTTTCCCCATACATCACTATGATACCACTATTACACCTAGGAAAATTAACATTAATTCCATAATGTCATCTAATATCTGAACCATATTCAAATTTTCCCAGTTGTGCCAAGAATATCTCTTATAGCTTGTGTGTGTGGGTATGTGTGTCCAGGTGGTAGTCCTAGAGTGTCCCACATTACAGATTTGTCTGATTGTTTCTTCATAGTGTGTTTAACATGTTTTCTGTGCTCTGTATAAAATAGTGTCTTTTTAAAATATTTTTTTATTTTTATTGATTTAAAGAGGAAGGGAGAGGGAGAGGGAGAGAGAGAGAGAGAGATAGAAACATCAATGATGAGAGAGAATCACTGATTGGCTGCCTTCTGCACGCCCCCTACTAGGGATCGAGCCCACAACCCAGTCATGTGCCCTTGACCGGAATCGAACCGGGGACCCTACAGTCCGCAGGCCAATGAGCCAAACCAGCTAGGGCAAAATAGTGTCTTCTTTTAACTTCATTTCCCTCTGGTTTACTGGAGAGGTTGAGCATCTTTCATTTGTTTATTTACCATTCAGTGTTCTCTTCATTGAATTCCCTATTCATATTCTTTGCCCATTTTTCTATTGGATTGTTTGTCTTTTTCTTAATGATTTATAGGAATTCTTTATATATATGGATACTAATCCTTTGTTGATTATAGATGGAGTCTGCATTTCGAATAGGCAACCCAATTGATTCAAATGTGCTTTTTGGACCACCCATTGAGAAACTCTTCTATAGAAGTTCTCATTGTAGGATCCCCCTCTTTAATCCAAAATAGTTTGATCTAATTCTTTAAGATCCCAAATAAGTAGATGGAAGCTGTAATGTTTAATTAAAATGGGATACAGATGGGATAAAATGACTCAGAACTGAGGTAAGCTGATCAATATGTACTTGTATTCTTGTTAGCTACTCATTTAAGTTACTCTGTTATTCTTAATATTTGAGAGTGCTCATCCCATTTTGTTCTGATAAGTGAACATACTGTGGTTTAATATAAAGAGTGTGGGCTTTGGAGTCAGAGATCTCAGCTCATATTTCGACTGTGTCTTTTTTTAGCTCCACAGCCATCTACTCAGGTGTTCATTCTCCTAACTGGAGATAGAAGATTGGGAGAAAACAACAAAAATAATAATATCTTGTCATACACAGTAATTATGAAGATGAGATGAAATAATGAATGTGAAAACATTTATTCCAGTGTCTGATAGAAAATAGGTTTTAAATTTTATTGTTCTCTCCCTCTTTTTTTTTTTTTTACCTGTTCAGGTACATTTAAAATATTACACTTTAGGAAACATGTTGGTAGCTTACTGGTTTTTCTGATTGCATTTAGTCAGATTACATTTCTGATTACATTTACTTTTCAGCCTGGCCCAGCCTGTGGCTTCATGATATTGCTAATGAACACTTTCTGTGCCAGGCTGGCCAGCATTTGGTTTACTGTGATCAAGTTACTTATAATGATTTGCAGGTGCTTAAGCAGCACAGTGATGGTTTTGTAGTTCAACATACCCTGAATCCTTCCAGGAGCTTGCAGAGCTAGAAAGCGCCCTCCAAGAGCAGCATGAGGTGAATGCATCTCTGCAGCAGACCCAGGGGGATCTCAGTGCCTATGAGGCTGAGCTCGAGGCTCAGCTGAAAATACGTGATGCTGAAGCCAATCAGCTCAAGGAAGACATGGAAAAACTAACAAATCTTAGCCAGGTAAGTAAGAGCATAAAGCTGTCTAGAAACAAAGTAGTCTGTGGCCTTAACATATCAGTCTTCCTTTAATGTAATGTAAAATTGAATACTTCTTTTTTTAAAAATATATTTTATTGATTTTTTTACAGAGAGGAAGGGAGAGAGATAGAGAGTTAGAAACATCGATGAGAGAGAAACATCGATCAGCTGCCTCCTGCACACTTCCTACTGGAGATGTGCCCGCAACCAAGGTACATGCCCTTGACCGGAATCAAACCCGGTGCCTTTCAGTCCGCAGGCCGACACTCTATCCACTGAGCCAAACCGGTTAGGGCAAATTGAATACTTCTTAATATAATATATGTGGAGTGATGGGAAGAGCATATTTTTGAAGTCAGACATTCTATGTGAACAAGTATAAATCACTTCATTGTTCGGAGTCTCTGACAAATGCCTCTTCCTCTGTAAAATGGTTATGATGAGGATAAGGGAGATAATGGGCATGAAAGCACCTAGCAGTTAGTATTCATTAAATTCTAGTCTTTCTCAAAACAGCTGTAAGAGACCTCTTTTAAGTTGATGTTACATTTTATTTTGCAACTTTGTATTTTGGTTGGATGAAATGTCCACTCATTTAAATTATATTTGCAAATTAGACAAATAGTTATTTATCCATAAATACTTACTGATTGACCATTGAGGGCCAGGTGCTGTGAATGTTGCAGAGAGCAGCACAGACATGGTCACTGTCCTTGTGAAACTGACAGTCCAGTAGTGAAATGAGTGTGGGAGAAAGAAAGGGGTAGGGTTTTGTGGCTGGGAGAGGGGTGGTCAGGGAAGACTACTCTACAGAAATGATGTTTCAGCCAAGACATGCATAAGGAGTGGGGTGAAAGTGGTAAGGGTAAAAAGGGTAAGTGTTGTAGGCATAGAGGCAAAGACAAAGAGCATAGTGCATTTAAAGTGCTGAAAGTATACTTCTAGTATCCCAGGAGCAAGGAGAGGAGTAGGGAAAGAGGGTGAGAGATAAAGGCAGAGAGGCTGACAGAGGCCAGTTATAGTATAGTATATTCTTTATCAGATTAAAAATAGAGATTTGTGTAGCACTTAGCCAAATGGACTGCATCTTCCTCCAGGTTCAGGGTCACCCTGACCTTTACTGTCTGCCTGCTAAAAATCTGAGTCAGGATTCTGCTTTAGTTTTCCAATAACCTTGTGCTTGATCATGTGTCTGGTGATCCCCCCCATCCCCCCCCCCCCCCAGATTCAGAGCATAGTGTGTGTTTCTGTTGTTTTTTCAGAAACAGACTAGAACATGAGGGAGAGTTAATATGGTCTTATTCAATGAAAGTGAAATAAATAAGGTAGTTTGAATCCCAGGAATTTATGTGAAACAGCATTTGGATGATTAGAAAAGGAAGTAAAAATAGGTCTTATTTTTAGTAATTATTTTGTATTCCTTTATCAGATATCAAATGACCACTTGCCAATTGTCAGGATTATATTTTTTAAGATTATCAAGTTTTACAAAACTACAATTGATAACAACATTGGGGGGGCGTGGTGGACTACAGTGCTATGGTCAAAGTGCAGAAAATAGAAGATTGGGGGAAAACAAAATAACAGTAAACACGTATTTTAAATAATAGTGAATAAAATTTCTAGATGGTATCTGCTTTCAAATCATTTTTTTTTTTTAGTTTTAAGCCATCCCTTAGCTTGAAATCCATTGTCTTTTGTACTTTCATTGTCCTTTATTTTTTTTCCTCATAAGTCTTGACAAAAATATAACACCTTGGCCTTTTTACAAATTCACTTGGTATTGAAGGGTGCACTCCCTTCCTTGGCATTAGGACTGCCAGGATTGATCTTCAAAGCACACAGTAATGGTAGATAGCATAACGGATCTCTCTTTGTTCTATAGGTCTTGATTGGTACATTTGCTTATGTGAAATCACTTGTGAAGCTTGTTGAGTATAGATCCCAGGGCCCCACCCTAGGTATTCTGGTCCATCAAGTCTGAGATGAGTCCAGGCTTATGCTTCTTCTTTTTTTTTTTAGAGAGAGAGAGAGAAACATCAATTTGTTGTTCCATTTATTTATACATTCAACCTTGTGTTGGGAGGACTCTCTAACCAACTCAGCTACCTGGTCAGGGCAAGGCTTATGCATTTTTAACAGGCACACCAAGGATTTTTTTAAAAAATATATTCTATTGATTTTTTACAGAGAGGAAGGGAGAGGGAGAGGGATAGAGAGTTAGAAACATCGACAAGAGAGAAACATCGATCAGCTGCCTCCTGCACACTCCTTACTGGGTATGTGCCCACAACCAAGGTACATGCCCTTGACTGGAATCGAACCCAGGACCCCGGAGTCCACAGGCCGACACTCTATCCGCTGAGCCAAACCGGCTAGGGGCACACCAAGGATTTTGATGCAGGTGTTTGAGGACCACAGTTTGAGAAGTATTGGTGTAAGGGGAAGTAGAGCAGTAATTGTTGGATCACTCACAGAGCTTTTGAAAGGAGGTACTGGGCCCCCTATTCCCATGGAGATTCTGATTTGGTGTATCTGGGCTGAGCTGATTTTGATGCTTACTCTCCTTTAAGTATCAATATTTAAGGAGGCATGTGAAAAAAATTACCTTGGATCTTTAAATTTGGAAGTACAAACCTAAAATTGAGTTGTTATAAAACCATAGCTAGCAAGGGACTGCATATATGTAAATTTGTTTTTGCCTTTTTAGATCATAAATTATTGTTATTTTGTGTTTTCATATCATTGCTTCTTATGGCAATAGTTAGAACAACTAGCCCTTCAAGCAGAACTTGAGAAGGAGAAGCAAGCCCTCAAGGATGCCCTCGGAAAAGCCCAGTTCTCAGAAGAAAAGGACCAAGAAAATAGTGAGCTCCGCAAGCAACTTAAACAGCTGCAGGTAGAGATTTGCTGGTATAGAAGAGTGATGGCGAACCTTTTGAGCTCGGCGTGTCAGCATTTTGAAAAACCCTAACTTAACTCTGGTGCCGTGTCACATATAGAATTTTTTTGATATTTGCAAACATAGTTAAACAAAGACTTATATTTTTGATATTTATTTTATATATTTAAATGCCATTTAACAAAGAAAAATCAACCAAAAAAATGAGTTCGCGTGTCATAGGTTCGCCATCACTGGTATAGAATATATTCTTACATGGGGCACTGAAAATGTTGACATCGTTAGTCAGCAACTTGACAGTCTGCTCTAACATGTAGTAAGCAACTTGAATTATCTATATATATAAAAGCCCAGCAGCTGAACAGCAGACCGATCAGAATGACCTGTCTACCAGTTGCTATGACGCTCACTGACCACCAGGGGGCAGACGCTCAACACAGGAGCTGCCCCCTGGTGGTCAATGCGCTCCCAAAGTGGGAGCGCTGCTCAGCTGACCGAGATGAGTGGTGCTCCCACAGCGGGCCGATCCCCGCAGGCCACGTCCTCCACCAGTGCATGAATCCGTGCACCCGGCCTCTAGTTAGAAAAAAGAAATTCTAAGTGGGACAGTATGAAAGAGAGTCTCTGTTCCCTTGTGAGCCCATTGTTTTAAAATTATTAATGTGCATATCCTTAGTGGTGTTATGATGGTGCAAAGAGATGGAGGCAATGTCAGTGTAAACTCATGGGCAAGAGCAGTATCTCAAAAACTCATGGGGAAAAGCAGTATCTCGTGTTTCTCCTAGAAGCACATTTGTTATCAGACTGAACTAAAGTTATCAGACTGGTTCCTTCTCTTTCCACTGAAATATCTATCCAGGAATTTAACTAGAGTGGGCTGCAGTAGAACTTCTTAACTATAAACAGTTTTTACAATCCCTGTCTCCGAAAGAATGCTATTAAAAATGCATCCTTTTTGCATTAGTGGAAGTTTTCTTTGGCCAAATATTTTTATAGCTGTTGTCACAATGATGTGACCAACTGCAGGAGAAACAGGTGGACAGGATTTTCCAGATAATTAAACTCTCAAAGAGGACAAATGTCTGAACAAAGTACCTGGGTCAATACTCAGTTTTCAAATCTGTGAGGTCAGGGGCCGCTTGGCTGACTGGAGTGGCAGCTGTTACCCTACCCCAGAAGTGAAGGGGCAGAGTTTCTCTGGTTTGGGAAAAGCTTCCAAAAAGCTTCCAAAAAGTCATGCAGGTTTGTGACGAATAAGACTAAGCTCATCCAAATTCTCTTTCTCCAATGCCTTGAATATTTTTTCCTCAAAGTTTAAGGAAATTTAAAAACCTAGAATTTAATTTTTACTCCTATCAGTTCAACTCCTGAAACAAATAACATAAAAGATGTACATGTTTTCTATTTTTGTGTGTGTATGTGTTGGGTGTTCATCAGATTATTTTTTTATTTTTATTGTGGAAAATTTCAAATAATCACAAAAAAGAGAACAGTCTTATGACCTTTTATTGATCCAGCTTTAACAATTCTCAACATTCTGCCATTCTGTTTCAGTTAGTGTGCTTTTTATTTCTGGAATATTTTAAGGAAAATCTCATGCATCTTTATTGTACTCATAAATACTTCAGTATACGTCTATTAAAGAAAAGGACTAAAGTCCATTCTTCAGGGACCTTCTCCAAAGTAGAAACTGAAGCCAGCTTTCCAGGATGCTGGCCCATGCTGTGAGACTATCTTAGAACTCATTTCTCTGGTTATTTAACCTACTAACCTGCTACAGAGTTCAAGTTAAACTCTCCTCACCAGTCTTTGTCAGAAATCATTTAGTTGCAGTGAATTGAAACCTACTAACACTATCCCAAGAAAGGAGATGGCTTACCAAGAACCAGAGCTGTTCTAACAATCTTTCAGAGGCTTCACAGCCCTCTCATTTGTCATTCTCTATCTGTTTGGGCATTGCATGTGCTCCAACATGGATTTCAGCCTTGAGCTGGCATATTTTTGTAGGTCCAGCTCTTACGCAGACTTGCTGTACTGGATATTGGGTTCAGTATCTGGAAAGAGTGAGAACTTGTTTTCAGTGGATTGGCTGACCTTGGGTCAGATCACCTGTGGCCAGGATTAGACAATAGTATAAATATAGCCACCTCAGGGCATTGGGCAGGGACAGTTTACAGATAAGATGACTCTAGGTATGACAGGCACTTAACAAGTTCATTGTAATTCTAAATTCTCTATATTTTAGTTCACGGTGTTACACTGAGTTTGAAGTAAATTGATCACTCAGGTAGGTAGGGAAATACATTTAATAGTTTTTCATATTCTAGATTTTGCTGTTTGCATTCCATGGTATTATGTTACATATGGAGGCTTATTTATTTATTTATTTATTTATTTATTTTTAAAATATATTTTATTGATTTTTTTACAGAGAGGAAGGGAGAGGGATAGAGAGTTACAAGCATCGATCAGCTGCCTCCTGCACACCCCCTACTGGGGATGTGCCTGCAACCAAGGTACATGCCCTTGACCGGAATCAAACCTGGGACCCTTTATTCCCCAGGCCGACGCTCTATCCACTGAGCCAAACCTGCTAGGGCTGGAGGCTTATTTAGATTCAAGTTAGTTTTTGGCAAGAAGACATTCATAAGTAGTGTTCATAAGAACGTCTTTTTGCATCACATCAAGAGACATCATAAGTGCCTGGTTGTGTCTTTTGTGACTTTAGATTGATCAGTAGATTCAGATATTGTTAGTCCGAGTGGAAAGGGTTAAAAGAATTAGTAAAAGGTGTTGAATAAAATTATCATATGGTAAGTAATACCGGGTCTATATGTGTATGTGGGTATATTTTTAATTTTGTTTTGCTAACTTACCTCCTCATTTTACCTTCCTTCACAGGATGACAATAACCTATTGAAACAGCAACTTAAAGATTTCCAGAACCACCTTAACCATGTGGTTGATGGCTTGATTCATCCAGAAGAAGTGGCAGCTCGTGTTGATGAGCTACGGAGAAAACTGAAGTCAGGAGCTGGAGAAATGAGGTAATGGAAAATCAAGACCTCCAAGAATATGGTGGGCCAAGTTGTGAGGGTTAGTGATGAAATCACCTTTCCCAGTACTGTAAAATGGCTGAGTTCTTTTGTAAGCTTTTCCTTTATCATATTTCTATAGTTGAGACAAAAGATTGCTTAATCAAATCGTCTGTCACTGATTTTTTTTACATATTAAATATTTTATAGTTTTTGGTATTATTTCATTTTAAAAACATAAAGGTTTTAAGAGTAATTCCAGAAAGTTCATTGCATATGGTTAGGAAGTAGAGACACTATGTTCTCCTACTTTAAATAGAGAACAAAATATCAGATGAAACTAAGGCTAATTTAAATATATGAAATGGACATTTATTCTTTGAGCAAACGTCATTTTAGCCTGTGTTTCTAGGGTAACAGAGTCATTTGATAAAACAATGGTTTGCACTTAGGAGATGCTCAATAAATTGTTACGGATTGACACCAGTCCCATTCCATACAACTTTTTTTTATTACTGCACTAATATTACCAGCATGTTTGTACCCGACATCTAGCATCAAAATAAAATGTCACATTTATACCATCTTTTTTCTCCCTTACCAGAATCCATAGTCCTTCAGATGTCTTAGGGAAAAGTCTTGCTGATTTGCAGAAACAATTCAGTGAAATTCTTGCATGCTCCCAGTGGGAAAGAGAGGAAGCACAAGTAAGAGAGAGAAAACTCCAAGAAGAAATGGCTTTGCAACAAGAGAAACTGGCAAATGGACAAGAAGAGTTCAGGCAGGCCTGTGAGAGAGCCCTTGAAGCAAGAGTAAGAAAAGGGCAAGAGGCAGCTGGAGGGAAGTGTTTGGCAAATATTCAATTTTTTCAGCAAATTACAATGCTCCCTTTCTCGTGTAAATAAAGTATAAAAATGTTATTTTCAATCATAACAAGTCAAGCTGGGTGTGACTAAAATTCAACCCTGAATATGGCTACTGATGTTAAAATCAGGCTTCTTTGTGAAACTGTTTTCCTTGTCCTAGAAGCCAGGGAGATGTTTCTTAACATGCAGGCAAATAATGTCACATTGCTGGAGTATAGTATGGTGCCAGAATTGGATTTTTCTTGATGTAATTATTTAATGAGACAAGCATTAAAATGGATGCTAGAGAATATTCAAGAGAAAACCATCCCCAGTAACTATTGAGTGCAAAATTTTGTTACATTTTTTAGTAAAATGAAATATAATTCCCTCAAAAGCTTTTATTTTGCTTAAAACATAGTTTTGCTTAAAAATCATCTCTGAAACTCCCATTTCCTCACAGATTAATTTGGATAAGAGGCAACATGAAGCAAGGATCCAGCAGTTGGAGAATGAAATTCACTATTTGCAAGAAAACCTGAAAAGTATGGAGGAAATCCAAGGCCTTACAGATCTCCAACTGCAGGAAGCTGATGAAGAAAAGGAAAGAATTCTGGCCCAACTCCAAGAGTTAGAGAAAAAGGTGGGGTAGACTAGGAAAGTGAGACACATGAGTTCCTGCTGCTTCGTCCTGCCCCAGCAATCAGGCCAGCTGAGAAAGGGGTGTGATCCATAGTCTCCTCTGGCTGAATTGCTGCCGCGCCTCCCCCCCCCCCCCCCTTCCGTGACACTGACTGAAGAGAAACCTGGATGCATGTCATGAGACAATGATACCATTATAGATGCAAAGAAAGAATTAGAATGCTATGGAGTGACTTTAGAACTGGTGAGGTGGTAGTTAAATGCTATTGGGATGACTTTGCCTCTTTCCAAACCCCTTGCCCAATTGGACACATCTGTGGGAAATTACTTATAAACTTCTCATCTTTCTTTCTAACACCCTGGCCTCTCTTTGAACTTCTCAATCCTACATAACCATCTTCTCCCATTGTCAGATCCTAGACCTTGTCCAAATTGTGCCCACCACCTTTGAAATCACAAATTGAAGCATCACTCTTATCATCACCTCTTTTCTTACTAGCACCCCATGCTGACATTTTTCAACATTATTGAGAATTTCACTACATTAGCCCCGCCTTTTCTGTTTGTTAAGTCTTCCTATCTTTATTTTCCTCCTTGTTCAACTTAGATTCCACAGTCTACCACTGTAGCCATTTTTGCAAATATCCTCAAATCCCTTGCCCTTTTCTCCTGTCTGTCTTCTCTGACAAAACTGCAGCTATTTGCTTTCTTTGGGCTTGCAGACATGCTAAGTATTCCTGGAGGATAAGTCGCCTTTCCAGGCATAGTGGTATCACTATAAACTCTTGGTTAACCTACCTTAACTGGGGAGCTTTACCCTTTTCTCCAGTAAGCTTATTCTCCTATGCTCTATTGTTTCATGTCTTCTCACTCCTCACACCTACCATCTCCCTTCTTCCAGCCTCAATGAATGACTAGCCTCATACTGAGAACCCATCAGTCCCCAGTCTTACAGAGCCTGCCTCCAAAATATATCTGGAATATATGTATTATGTTCTTCTCCAGTGCCACCACCTTCATTCAGCCATCTGTCTTCTGGACACCTGCTGTGACCACCTGACAAGTCTCCCACTTCCGCTAATGACCCTGCTTCACAGAGTAGCCAACATGTTCTTTCAGAAATGTGAATTGGCTCTTGTCAGTCCATCCATGTCTCCCCCATCTCTAGTAGCTTCTGTTGTACTTAGTATAAAGTCCAAAATTCTTAAGCTTATGAGGCCCTGCATGATTACCTCTGTTTAGTTCATTCCTTTTCTAAGTATGCTCTCTCTTTTTAAAAAAATATATATATTTTATTGATTTTTTTACAGAGAGGAAGTGAGAGGGATAGAGAGAAACATCGATGAGAGAGAAACATCGATCAGCTGCCTCCTGCACACTCCCTACCGGGGATGTGCCCGCAACCAAGGTACATGCCCTTGACCGGAATCGAACCTGGGACCCTTTAGTCCGCAGGCCGACGCTCTATCCACTGAGCCAAACCGGTCAGGGCTTTTTTTTTTTTTAATTATATTTTTATTGATTTCAGAGAGGAAGGGAGAGGGAGAGAGAGATAGAAACATCAATGATGAGAGAGAATCATTGACTGGCTGCCTCCTGCACACCCCGCACTGGGGATCGAGCCCACAACCCAGGCATGTGCCCTTGACCGGAATCGAACCTGGGACCCTTCAGTCCGCAGGCCAACGCTCTATCCATTGAGCCAAACCAACTAGGGCTCTCAGTATGCTCTTTCTTTCAGCTAATCAAAAATGCCAAGTTCTGTCTTCCCTCCTGGACTTCGCACCTGCCATTCCCTCCCCTGGACCATGTTCTTCCACTATTCTTCTTCCTGGCTGCTGCCTTCCTACCAATCTAGGTCTCCCTGCTTTTCTCTCAGACCGTGCTCTGTTCTGTCCCTTGATAGCACTAATCACAACTTTAGTTATTTGTCTCTGTAGGTGTTTAATATGACTCTCCTAAGCTCCTTGAGGGCAGCAGCCAAATCTGTTTTCTTTGCCACCATATGCCTACTGCCTGACTCAGTGATTCAAAGCAGGTGGTCTATCACTTGGTGATAGTGCCAAGAAATGTTTTTCCAATCAGTGAATGAATTTATTATCACTAAGATTCTTGAGTAAGAAGACTGATTTCATTCTAAGTTTCTCTTACAGTTTTGAGATGATTTTATTCATTCACTTAGTGAATATTTATGGAGCACCTACTATGTACCAGGTATTGTTCTAGGCATGGGATGTGTAGCAGTAAATAGTACCCCTGCCCTAATATTAATTACATATTAACTCATTGTTACCAAATGATTCATATGTTTAATTAATATTTCTTTTATTTTAGAAGAAACTTGAAGATGCCAAATCTCAGGAGCAGTTTCTTGGTTTAGATAAAGAATTAAGGAAACTTAAAAAAGCTGTGGCTGCCTCTGATAAGCTAGCCACAGCCGAGCTCACCATTGCTAAAGACCAGCTTAAGTCCCTTCATGGAACTGTTATGAAAATTAACCAGGAGCGAGCAGAGGTGAGTTCACATGTACAGAACAAGTTTCCACCAGTGCTGCTTCTGTCAAAAAAACATAACAACTTGTATTACTGATCTTCTTATAGACTTTGGCTATTTATTAAACCACTATCAAATTATATATTTCCCTTCAGACCTGCAGATTGTATTTCTCCTCTCACAGCCCTGCCATGGGTACTGCACTCTATTGAGTCCTGAAAGGAACCATCAAATGAAACATACCATCCCTACCTCAAAGTGTAGGGATCTGCTTAGGGAGATAGCTATCTTTGCAGACCCAAATAAAGGTCTTCAAGGGTCACCATGTAATCCTCCTGAATCTCAGACTTTTCATCTTGTGCAGTCAGATGATTAGTATGTTACCTCATAGGGCTGTTATGACTCCTGACTGAGATAATGTCTGATACAGTCTTTATAGAATGCAAATGCTAATGAGATTAAGATAGTAGATATTAGGAGAGAATCTAATGATGAGAGTCCAGAAAGACACCAGTCATGGAAGACTGTAGAACCAATGAAGGAAAAATTGAGCCCTGCTCACTTCTGATGCAGCACCCTATTCCACCCATAGAGGGGTAGAACAGCCTGCCAGGTGATGGGAACAGTAGAGGACAAGGTGGGACTTGGCATCACATATACATGGGATAGCCAGGCAGGCAATCTGATGAAATCAGAGGAATCAAACTAGGAGGAAGAAGAAATGAAGAAAACAACCTATGAAAGCTGTGGGGCCTTTCTCATACCTCTGTCCCAATAGGAGTTGCAGGAAACGGAGAGGTTCAGCAGAAAGGCCATGCAAGCCGCCAGGGATCTGACTCGAGCAGAAGCAGAGATTGAACTCCTACAGAATCTTCTCAGGGGGAAAGAGGAGCAGGTCAGTGCTGGTACCTTGAGACCTCCTCCTGATTGGGTCCTTGTCAGTTCCTAAAAGACTGATCACTGGAGGGGATATCACAAATGATTTTGAATTGCAATCACTAGTCAGTCAGTGCTTTATTTTCTGTGTGCCAAGGATAGTGTAGTTTATAAGGAGTGAGGCAGTTTCCTCATTAGTAAAGTATAAGTAAAACTTCTAGAATTACAGTCAGTGGCAAGAATAAGTGCATATGTGAAAGAATATTCATTGGGAACTTTGTGTGTCTGATTTCTCAATAGTTTCGTATTGAGATGGAGAAAGCAGATGTAGATACCACAGGAGCAGACTCACAGGTGCTGGAAATGGAGAAGCTGAATGAGACCATGGAGAGGCAAAGGACAGAGATTGCAAGGCTGCGGAACTTACTAGACCTCACTGGGGCCGGTAAAGTATTGGCCTTTGATTGTGGTAGTGGTACTGTAGTTCTAAATCAAAACATTTTTTTTTTTACCTTTAGCAAATTTATTCAACTGTTACAGATCAGTTTTATGCTTGATTTACCAGCTGTGATAATTAGCTTAATAAATAAAAGCAAAGAATTAAAATTTTTATGTAAGTACAGTATTGTATTAAAGGATTTGATCACAAAGCGATAAGATATTTATTTTTGTATTTTCAAAATAAATAATGTTTACAAATCTGTTTATTTTCTTTTTCTGGCTTTATAAGTGAACAACAGAAGGCTATGACTGCTCTTTAAATGTTAGGTAGGCAGGCTGAAAATCAACTTTGAGGAATTGATAAAAGTCATTGACTCTCATGGAATCACTTGTATAGAGAGGAAGGAAGTAGATGGTTTCATAGACAACTTTACATAATGGCTTTCCTTTACAGATAAAGGAAACTTTGAAAACATTTTGGGAGAAATTGCTGACCTTCGACGTGAAGTTTCTTATCAGAATGATTACATCAGCAGCATGGCAGATCCTTTCAAAAGACGAGGCTATTGGTACTTTATGCCGCCACCGTCATCATCAAAAGTAGGAAGTCTGTGGTGCTGGGAGTATATACTGAATTGTCTTGAAGAAAGTGTGACAATGTTCTTTTCCCAAAATTTGTGAACAGGGTTCAAGAACACATATCTAGGCTAAGCCATGCATTGAGGTTCTTAAGTGTTTTCCATATTTGAGATGAAAATAGGGCCTTCCCAAGGAATGTGGCAATTGCCCATTCATACTTAGGTGGTATAGGGTCCCTGAATGGGAATCCTATAAGGGGATAAGACAACTTGAGCCCAGAGAGCCTGTTAAAACGTGGGTATAGAATTGTACAGATACTCAGACAGAAAAATAGGCACCTGGATTTCATTTCATTTTAACTAACATTCATTCAGTGGTTACTGAAGTCTAGTGCTAGGCAATGGTAGGGGACCATGATGAATGATAGAGCCCCTGCTCTCAAAGAGCTCATGGGCTGGCAGGGAAGGCAGGCACACCAATGTAATTACAAAGCAGTGACATGCATGTGACAGCAGACTTGACCTGTGTACTTTGGTTGCAGAGAGGTGTGAAGGCTTCACTCTGTGGGGAGTTCAGGAAGGAAGGCTTCACAGGCAGGGTGGTGAAGTCAACACTTAGCAACCAGTAAGGGACTGGCTTTTAGGAAGAAGGGAACACCTTTTGTGGAAGTAACTTGTGGGGCTGGAGGGTTGGATGGGAACAATGAAGGTGAAGCTGGAAAAGTAGATTGGGGTCATGCTTTTAAAAAAGGGCTTTAAAAATCCCTTGCACTTAATTATGTAGGCCTTGGGAAACTGAGGTTGTATGTAATATGATCAGAACTATAGTTTAAGACAAATAATTGGGCTGAGTATGCAGGCTAGACCTGTGGTGGCTGAACTCTCTGTGAGGCTGTTTGAATACAGTCAGGTGAAGGATAGAGACCAGAGCTAGAGCAGTGGGACTGGAGCAGAAGAGATGGCATTGAATGATGTTCAGGAGACAAAATGGTGGGGGCTTGAGACCTGAATGTGGTGTGGAGAGTGAGGAGAGGACTGTAAGAAGCACTCCTCAAAAGCAGAGGGGTTGGGTGACATCTTGCCAGATTCAGCTGACAAGCAGCAGTCAGAGAAGCAGTGTGACATGCTAGGTCCTAGGGCTGTGTAGACTTAATCAGCTCCCCAAAGAGCAGAATCTCAGATTCTTCACTCAGAAAACTAAAGGAAGCCAACATCCGTGGCACAACCAGGGCTGGTGGTGGAAGCAGTGTGGGTGAGGATTTGGAGGAAAGACCTACGACTGGATAGACCATCTCCTTAGGAGAGAAAGAGTAGCGCTCTAAAGCCATGCCAAACTCCCAGGGCAGCAGGAGGCTAATATCCCCAGATTCCCTTGAAAGTTGATTGGTGTTCTTTGCCTCAGTTGCTGAGCAATCAAGGACAAGGCAAAAGAAGAGAAACCACCAGGAAAGATAAGTAATGGAATAGTGAGGCAGACACCCAGGCATTTTACCTGTCCATGTAATCACATCTCACTTCTATTTGTGAAAAGTGAGAATTGTGATATATAAAAAAATAGTTTTGTTCTCAACTTTGCTACATCTTAGTTTTGCTCTAGATTTTATTTCTCCAAATCAGTCTTTTCATTTGTAACTAGAGGCCTGGTGCACGGATTCGTGCACAAGTGGGGTCCAGCCCACCCGATTGAGGTGAAGGGGACCGCTCGGGGGAGGGGCCACAGGTGGTTGGCTAGCCCCACCCCCTGGTCAAACTCACAGCTGTAGGGACAATTTGCATATTAGCCTTTTATTATATAGGATAGATAGTGTGCTCTACTGTCATTTGTTTTAGGTTTCCAGCCACAGTTCCCAGGCCACCAAGGACTCTGGTGTTGGCTTAAAGTACGCAGCCTCAACTCCCATTAGAAAACCACATCCTGGGCGATCAGACCGGAAGGAAGGCAGTGGACCTCCACCTGCCTCAGGATACTGGGTTTATTCTCCCATCAGGAGTGGGTTACATAAATCGTTTTCAAATAGAGGTAAGTTAGGTCACATAAGGTAGTTGTATTTCTCTTGCCTGTTTAATAACTTTTTATTGGTTCCCTGAAATCTATAAGACACAATCCAAACTCCTTAGCTTGCTCTGCAAGGGTCTCTGTGACTTGGTCTTGGCCAGTGACCTCTTGTCCTTTAGTCTCATCTCCCATCACTCTCCCACATGTCAGCCATATCCAGCTGCCTAAGATGCAGCATGCCATTTCCTCAGACCTCCATGTTTAAGCCCTCTGTTTGGAAAGTCCTTTTTCTTCCATCCTCTCCCACACCTATTTCTACTTATCCAGGTCCTCAAACACCACTTTTTTTATGGAGCCTTCCTCTACCCTGCCTCACCCAGGCAGACTGAGCCGCTTCTTTGCCTGTGCTCCTGGAGTGTGGCAGCTTACATCCTTGAATCATGGCATTAATATGCTTGACTAAAATAAAGGATTAGAAGTCTATTTTCTAAAGCTTTGTGGGAATGAGTCAGACCTGGGGTAGATCCTGGGTTTTTCACTAAGTAGCTGTGTGACCCTAGGCAAATTATTTAGCTACTCTGAAACTTGAAATCTTTAAAGTGGAAATACGACCTTCTGAGAATTTGTTCATTCAGTACCTGTTTATTGAGTGCCTGCTGTGTGCTAGGTTCTCTGTCATCAGTGATAAACATAGTTCTTGCTTGCAGGGGAGGCAAGTAAGTAAATCAACACCTTAGGGCAGCAGTTCTCAACCTGTGGGTCGAACGACACTTTCACAGGGGTCGCCTAAGACCATCAGAAAACACATATATAATTACATATTGTTTATAGTAGCAAAATTACAGTTATGAAGTAGCAACGAAAATAATTTTATGGTTGGGGGTCACCACAACATGAGGAACTGTATTAAAGGGTCGCAGCATTAGGAAGGTTGAGAACCACTGCCTTAGAGAGTGCTGTGCATTGTGATGGTGGTAAATGCTGAGAGCTGTGGGATTTCATAGCGTATCTCCTTGTACATCGAGCGAAGCAGGCACCCAAATGGTTGCCGAATGAACAAACGAATGAAGACAGGGAAAAAAAGCACACACAAACCAATAGATAGTCATAAGAAAAACTCAGGTATCAGCCACTGAAAATAATTTGAATCCATGTTTTGATCTGCTTTTCAAAATTGCTTTTACCTTTTTTATAGAATTTTATTCTAAGATTTCTGGTATCTGGCCTAAATGCTGCTGTTTTCTGCTAAATTTGTTTATCTAGTAAGCCATGGGAGTAAAACACTTCTTTTTTTCTTTTTTTTTATAATTTAAATTCTTTATTGTTTATTACATAAGTCTCCTTTTCCCCCCCATTGACCTCTCCCCGGCCACCCCCCCCCCCCGCCACACACACACACACACACACACACACACACACGTGCCTTTCACACACCTCTCCCCCGGGCCCCCCCTCCCCTGTCTGTGTCCATTGGTTTTGCTCATATGCATGCCTACAAGTCCTTTGGTTGATCTCTTACCCCTCACCTCTTCTGTTTATTTCTTTCAAGATGCAGACAGTAGAGGAGACAGCCCAGAAGAGAGCGAGCTGGATGACCAAGAGGAGCACCCATTTGTGCCTCCTCCTGGATACATGATATACACTGTGTTTCCTGATGGCTCTCCTGTGCCCCAGGGCATGGCCTTGTATGCACCACCTCCTCCATTGCCCAACAATAGCCAACCTTTCACGCCTGGTACTGTTGTTTATGGCCCACCTCCTTCTGGGGTCCCCATCGTTTATGGACCTCCACCCCCCAACTTCTCCATCCCCCTCATCCCTATGGGCGTGCTGCATTGCAATGTTCCGGAACACCGTAACTTAGTAAGTGGAAAGACATAAGACCCCCTATTCATACTGCTTCCATGGGAGACTGAATAAGGTTACTTACTTAATAAATTGGCCTACTTATGAATGGATTATATCCCCAAAGTATGTTTGTAAGGCTGATGTTTAGAACTGAGCAACCATTCTCTTATTAAAATACTGGACAGGACTTAGGGTACCAAATCAGTCTACAAACCAGGTTTATATAACAAAATAGTCCAGAAAGTAATCATTTTTAGAAAGTTTACATGTTTTTCTAGTGATGAGTACTATATTAATGTGTATGTGTAAGTATATTCATATATGAGTGCCTGTACTTATACACATACATGTGTTTATATGTGTTTAGATCCATACACATGTATGTGCTTGTATATAAACACATGGATGAGTAGCACACAGCAAAGTTTTGATGGGGATTACTTCTGGGTGGTGAGGTTTATTATTATTTCTTTCTTTTCATAGTTTTTTCTTGTACACAGAATTTTGTATCTGTTTCTCCCCTTTAATGTTGCAAGCACTTCCCCATGGTTTTACAAATGCTTCTAAATAGTATGACTGCACATTTATTTGTAGGCACTATGGTTTACTGTGTGTAAATTTTTACTGTATTTCGTATTCTTTTCTTAGTTTAGATTCCAAGCAATGATTATTTCCTAATCACTAGCTTACCTTATAACTTTTTGGTTCTAAAAAAAATAAAATTTATTTTACAAGCTCCTCCTCCAAACTCAAGACACCTGGAGCGCTTTATTTTTTCCTTTTCTTTGTAGCAGATTGAGAAAAAGGGAAGGTAAAGGACTAGGACACCTGGGTGTTAGCCACCGTCCCATTTTAATAGGTCAGACTAGTTTCAGAGGGACTGTGTGCATTAATATGGTTAAAAATGGTAATCATTCACATTGTCTTGCAGTTTTTCAGTGCACATTGAGTTTATAGCAATTCTGTTGGTTCAGTGTTTGATAATCTTTTAAGCTGGTTCTTTTACTCCCCAGTAGTATCCAGCTGTTTCTATAGTTTCCCAAGTGCACTTTTTTTGTTAAAGAGTAATTTATTGATTTTAGAGAAAGAGGGAGGGAGAGGGAGAGAAACATCAATAGGCTGCCTCCTGCATGCCCCTTATCAGTATAGAGCTGCAACCCGGGCATGTGCCCTGACCTGGAATGGAACCGGCAACCTTTCAGTGCATGGGAGGACGCCCAACCAACTGAGCCACACCAGCAGGGCTCCCAGGTGCACTTTTACACCTCCCTCTAACGTGTACGTGTTATTTCCTCAGCTTAGGTATTTCCCATATCATTTGTTCTCCAAAACCCAGGCAAAACACCTCTTCTCTGGTCAGCCTGCTCATAAAGCTTCTCTCCCATGTGCCCAGAGGAGGGAGAGGCCTGTGTCTCTTCTGCTAGATGCTGAACTCTGGAGGCAGAGGTACTTAGTGAATGTTTATCAACCATAGTTGGACTGATGGAAAAGTCTAAAGTTTTATTAATCTACTCATTTCATCTATGACTTGTGAAAAATTGTCTTGACTTACTTTTCTTCATTTACTGAAGCTTTAAAAACTACCACCATTTTCAGGTCAGACATGCCACTTTAACCACAGTTAATTTCAGCTTTTGGGCAGGAAATAGGGAAAACATCATGTGACGTTTCAATATTGCATTTTTTCTTTGTTCAGGAGAGTGAAGTTTCTAGATTGGAAGACATAATGCAGCACTTAAAATCAAATAAATGGGAACAGGGGATGAGAGTATCCAAGCAGCAGTCTGAGAAAGAAATGGAAGAACTGCATCATAATATTGATGGTCTTTTGCAAGAGAAGAAAGACTTAGAGCATGAAGTAGAAGAATTACATAGAACCATCCAGAAGCATCAACAGCGAAAGTAATTATTAGCCATTTTATTTTTATAATTCAGATGATTATAATATTTGTTCATTAAGATAACCTGAATCAGTGTTGTCCAATAGAACTTCCTATGATCTTGAAAATGTTCTAGATCTGTATTGTCCAAAGCAGTAGTCACAAAGCCACATGTGGCTATTGAGTACTTGAAATGTGGCTAATGGAACTGAGGAACAGAATTTAATTTAAATTAATTTAATATCCACATGGTGATTACCATATTGGACAGTGTAAGCTTCAATTCTTTTAGCCAGTAATCCAAATCAGCTCTTCTTGTAGTCCCTCTTGGAAAATGGCACAACCATTCCCCCTCCCCAGTTACCCTGCCAGGTGTTGTCAACATCTCCCTTTCCCTCACTCCCCCCAGCATCCAGCTAGTCTCCAAGTCCTACTGACTACTCAAAAGAGCTCTGAAACTGGACCCCTTCTTTGATCTCCACTGCACTGGCCTTTAGTGAGTTTCATCCTAGATCATTGCATTAGCTTCCACACTGGCCTTCTACATCTTAGTCTCTTTTTTTTTCTTCTACCTGTTGACTTGGTTACAAATCTCACTGTGCCACTCTTCTATGTGACTCTCAGTCCCATCAGAATATACCCCACCCACCAAGATCTGAATCCCGCCTGCCTTTTTTATCCTGCTGTCCCACACACAGTGTTTGTTCTGGCTCTATTTGCTGTGGGTTCCCCAAGCACCACATTTTCTTCTGCCTCCCCACTTTACACATACTGTCCTTTGTCTGAAATGGCTTCATTACTCTAACCCTGCCTAACTCCTACCTGTCTTCCAAGACAAAGGGCAAGGATTCCCTTTTACACAAAGTCTTTCTCATCTTGGGCTCTCAAAATTTGGGGTTGGCAGCCTTGGGCATAGTACTGTTCACACCATGTTTTAAGGAGCAGAGGAGGACGGGTAGCTGGGCCTCCCTTTCTGTGCCGCAGCACCTGGCGTAGGGTCTGTGAATGAATGCAGTATCTGCGGAGTGGGTCACTTATGTAGAAGCTCCTCTTCTGCAGTAGGCCATGGATTATGACAGTTCCCCAGTTTTTGTCATTTAAGCCAGACTGGCCCAAGCCACCAGGGTAGAGGGGAGTCCTGTGAAGGACACAGAGGTGACTGAGATATGGTCTCTGCCTTCTAACAGACCTGGCAGGGAAAAGCAAAGCCCTTGGGATTAGATGTTTGAGGGTTTGGGAATGGTTATATCATTTTTCTAGGTGTATATGTGAGGGATAATTTTTGAGGAGGATGGCAGGGCAGTGGGATAACCACTTCTTTTCCCAGATATAAAAGTGTAACTTAAATAATCATTTTAGGGAATTTGATAACACAAAAATGTTCAAAGGAAAAAGTAAAAGTTTCTACATACCTCCATTTAAAGATAATCTGTGAATATATCGATGGATTTACTTTCATTTTTTTTTTCACCATAGATGGTCTTGTTTTCAAGTAATTTTGACAAGATAGCCTTGAGTTACCGAACCTTGTGTCATGCCAGATATTGTCACCGTGTTTATTCTAGCAGAACAGACAAAATTAGGCAGTCTTTGGGGTAACTGTGTCTTGAAGGATAATTTTGAGGGAATGGATAATTATTGTGGTAGTGGTTTTATTTTTATTTTTATTCCACAGAAGAATAGAAATATCAATATTGGTTTAGGCTCCAAGTGTCTGTATTATAACACTTAAAATACCTTGATGTGCATGTATATGATTTTCTTTAGAGATTTCATTGATGGAAATGTGGAGAGTCTTATGGATGAACAAGAAATGGAAGAATCACTCAAGCACCATGAGGATATTGTAGATGAAATTGAGTGCATTGAGAAGACCCTTCTGAAACGTCGAGCAGAGCTCAGGGAAGCTGATCGACTGCTGGCGGAAGCTGAGAGTGAACTTTCATGCACAGAAGAGAAAGTATGTTCAGTTGTGGTTTGGGGTGAGACAGCTTACTGTTGTCAGCATGAAGGATTAGAAAGAAAATGTGATAAGATTAAAGTTGTCCAAGTCAGACTGCCATGTTCTAGGCTAGATGCTGCTAGTTTAGGAGCTATGAAAATTTGGGCAAGTCATTTAAGTCCTTGAGCTTTGCTTTCCTCATACTTAAATTCAGATTAAGAATACCAAGGCTGTTTAGTATTAATTAAATGAAGTAGCATATTTAAAGCTTCTGAAGTCATTAGTTCCTAACACTTGTCACCTCCTTAACTATGTGAGTCTTTGTTTATTTGGTTTGATATCTGTAATTATTAAATACGTCAATCTTATCTATATATATGTAAAAAGCCAGCGACTGGAACGCCATAACGACCAGAACAACCAGTCGCTATGATGCCCACTGTGGCCAGTGAAACAGTCCGATTGGGGGAGTGGGGCTGGCCAGCCAAACTCCCATGGCCCCTCCCCCAAGCCGGCCCTGCCCCTGATCAGCCTCTCCCACCCTAATCGCGGGTGGGGCATCAGGCCAACCCCCCCCAAAGCCCTTCCCTCTGGATGGCCTGGTCCCCTATTGGGGTGGGGTGCAATTAAGGGTGGAGCCGGCCTGGGGCAGGGGCTGCAGGAGGTTGGCCAGCTGGTCCCACCTACAATGGGCCCCCACCACCCCGATTGGCCCACAGCCCCTCCCCCCAGCTGGCCCCACCCCTGATCGGCCCCCCCACCCCAATAGGGGGCAGGGCCGGCTGGCCAACCTCCTGCAGCCCCTCCCCAAGGCCGGCCATGCCTCCAATGGGCCCCCACCAACCCAGTTGGCCCTCGGCCCCTCCCACCAGCCAGCTCCGCCCCCGATTGGCCCCCCCACTCAGATCAGGGACAGGGCCACCCAGCCAAACAACCATGGCCCCTCCCCCAGGGCTGCTGGTCCCTGATGGGACCCCTCACTCCATTCCGGGGTAAGGCCAGCCAACCCACAGCCCCTCCCCATGGCTGGCCCTACCCCCAAACAGCCCCCACCACCTCGATCGGCCCGCAGCCCCTCCTGCCAGCCAGCTTCAACCCCCAATTGGCCCCACACACACCAATCGGGTGGGGCCGATTGGCCCACCACCCGCAGCCCCTCCCCAGGCCATCCCCGCCCCCAATCAGCTCCCCCACTCCAGTTGGGGGCGGGGCCCTCTGGCCAGTTGCCTGCACCCCTCCCCCCAGCCGGCCCCCGCTGGCTCCTTCCTGACAGGCCCGATTGGGGCCCGCCAGCCTGACCCCACCTGTGCACGAATTCGTACACTGGGCCTCTAGTATTTTTATAAAGCAACATTGTACCTTACAGGACTCCTAGTCTTACTTTGTTCTCTTAAGTTGATAAGGATATAAAAAATCAAATATTTTTTGGTCTGAGATAATATTGGATATTTTATATATTTTTATTTTACCTTCCTGGCAACCATGTAAAGAGATTGTTAGCCGGTTGACAGATATAGCTCAGAGAGGCTGTTAACTAGCCCAGGGTCACACAGTTAAAGTTCTGTCTTACCAAGAGAGCTTTTTTTTTTAGCTAGAGGAGAATTCCAGGATAAAGTCCCATACCCACATGGAGCAACCTCAGGAATTACTATTTTTATATTGTTATTTAAAAATGGATCACTTTAAAGAACAGAAATCTATTACCCAAGAATGGAAATGAATGACTTATTAAAGAAATTCTTTGAGTGATGCTTTTAATAAGAATGGAAAACTGTCCTCATCTCTTTTCAAATGATCAGTTCCTTCTTCTATCACATGTTAGATTACTGTGAGAGGAAATAGGTGTGAGCAGGACTAGAGAAAAACTTATCACTGGGATATAAAAGAAAAAAATTGATGATACTAGTAGTAGGCAGAGATAATAAGAAGACTAAGTTCTTCTCCCTTCATCTTCCCAAAATGACTCAGGGAGGCAGCTTGCTAAGGACAAAGAGGAAGGGAGAAATGCTACATTTTGTAAGGAATGTGCCAGACAAGTTAAAACTTGACATAGGAGACAAAAAAAAACTACTTGGAAACAGTGGCATTCTGGAGTGCATCCTGAGCTTTGTCCAGTGCTTTGCTGATGAAACTGACAGAAACCAGCCCCCATAGGGGGCATGCAAGAGGCAGCTAATCAGTGATTCTCTCTCATCATTGATGTTTCTATCTCTCTCTCCCTCTCCCGCTCTGAAATAAAAAAAAATATTTTTTAAAAAAGTATTTAATATTTGTGTTTGTCAGCCATAATTAAATCATCTTCAGATAATTTAGGTTTTACCTAACATGATAATAGCTAGAGTACAGCCAGCATCTCTGTGTGGAGGGATTATTAGTAAAATCACTTCATTGCTACTTAATTGGGTAGATATTTTTAATTGAAAAAAGTAACATATAATATTACAGATTATTTCTTAAATAAGATCATCCAGTCTCATCACCCTCAAATGATTATTTTTATTTTTGCATAGCCTTTCTGTCTTTGATAACACAGATATAATTTTACATAGTTGCTCTTACAGTGCTTGTAAATTTTTAAGTCATCATAATATCATTAACATTCTCCCATGTTGCCACATTGTCACTCTATTTTAAAGGCTGCCCAGTATTCCATTGTGTTGTTACATTAACACTTGTTGAATCTATTATTTGTCCACTTACATGATTTCAATAAACATTGAGCATTTCTGTGTGGTAGTTCTTTACTTTTGAATTTTTTTCTGAGAATTGGAGAGCCAAAGTGAATGAACATTTAAAGTTTTTCTGTATTGCCTTGTTTGCCAAGAGTTATACCAATTTACACTACCAATAGCTGTGAGAGAAGTCTGTAACTGAATTGCTTTTAATGATAGTTTGTTTTCTAGACCAAAAATGCTGCTGAAAAGTTCGCTGATGCCAAGAGAAAGTTATTGCAAACCGAGAAAGATGCTGAGGAATTAGAAAGGAGAGCTCAGGAAACTGCTGTCAACCTTGTCAAAGCCGACCAGCAGCTCAGGTAGGTGGAATCCTTCAGCCATTGATATATTCAGTGAGATGAATGAAAAGTTTAGTTCTAAGAGGATAATAACTGATTTATGATAAATAGTGCATGTTAAGTCTAAGGGCCTTGGAGGAATAAATTGATGTTTTAGATTGATCCAGGCTGACACGAAGGATTTGGAGCAGCACAAAATCAAACAAGAAGGAATCTTGGAAGAAATAAACAAGGTTGTTGCAGCAAAAGACTCAGACTTCCAGTGTCTAAACAAGAAGAAGGAAAAACTGACTGAAGAGTAAGTACTATGGCCTGTATGGGGCTTCAGGAGCTTGTGCTGGTAGACAGATTGGGGGTCAGTCTCCATTTGGATCTGCTCTATTATTTTGTGCTTTGTAGGTTGCAGAAACTGCAAAAAGACATCGAGGCCGCAGAACGCAATGAGGATCATCACTTGCAGGTCCTTAAAGAGTCAGAGACCCTCCTGCAGGCCAAGAGGGCAGAGCTGGAGAAGCTGAAAAGCCAGGTATGGCAACAGATGCCTTGAACAACCAGTGCATGCTGCTTTGAAACCTACATTCATGTGATGATTAAAAAGTAATACATGTTTGATTGTAGAAAAGACTGGAAAATACAAAATAAAACTTAAAGCATAAATGAGGCTGTATATCGTAGAGGTTAAGAGTAGAGTCCAACCCAAATTTTAATCCCAACTCAGTAAAACATGCTATTGAATAAAAGAACAGGATATACTCAGATTGTTTATGTTAAATGTGTTTACTTATGTTTGTATTTTTAGTCTATACCACAGTACAAAAGGAGTCATTTGATAAAGGAGGGCTATGAGGATTTTCCATTTTCTCTCTTGCATTTTTGCCTTTTCTGTAAATAAATATGTGTAACTCTTAAAATTATATGCAATTTTTAAATTTACAAAATGAATACATTTTAAAAATCCCTGCCTAACTTCCATTGTCAAAGTAGTTGTCAAATGGAATAAGGTAGAGATAGGAAAGTTCTTTAAAAACCATAACCTGAGGGATCATTATTATACCACTCTTGCTTTTGGTATGATTTCAGTGATTTTACATATGTGAGCTCAAGGTCTTTATTAGGCACTTCATGCCTGTTTCCAGGCCTGGCTTTTCTCACTCTTGCAACCCAGATAATTAGAATTAGGCTAGCTCCTAATGTCTCCCCACAATTTTTAGGTTGTGGCCTTTGTCAAGCTTTATATTCTTCACTTTTTCTTTAATGCAGGTGACAGCTCAGCAGCAGGAGATGGCTGTCTTGGACAGGCAGTTAGGGCATAAAAAGGAGGAGCTGCATCTACTCCAAGAAAGCATGGTCCAGGCCAAAGCTGACCTCCAGGAAGCCCTGAGACTGGGCGAAGCTGAAGTAACTGAGAAGTGCAATTATATTAGGGTATGTTTTCCAGTGGATTTTCTTAAGAGTCCTAGGATAGTGCTTGGCTACAGGTTTATTTTGAGATATTTTTATAGGTTCCCTCCAAATGCAAATATAAATTTCCAAATCTTGACTCTTCTGTATCATCAGTTTGGTGGCGTGTTGTATAGCTATGCTGTGGCTGTCATATGTAACTCCCCAATAATGTTTCCTGGACGTGCCCAAGGTGTTCTGCTTCTGTACTTTCCTCATACTTATTCTTTTCCAGGAATTCTCTTTCTGTGTATGTCCAGATCCTACCTATTTTTCTTGGTTCAGGTTCATGCCACTAAGACTTTTCTGACTTTTTCTTTACCCTGAAAGGAGTTTCTCTCTCTTTTGAATTTAGGAGCACTCTTCATGTTTCCTAGGGCATCTTAGCCTTTCCTGATCATGTTTATGTCCCCAGTTTTACTTCCCCACAGGGCACGAAGCCCCTGGAGGGCAGGAGAGATATTTGAATCAGCCTTTCTCTACAACAGATTGCCTTGCACATGGCAAATATTACATATACGTTTTAAATGAAGAAAGTATGTTACTTTCTTACTTCTACTATACAGAAATATGGTAGTGTAAAATACAGTGGTGTTCTTGACATAAAAGGCAAAAATGAGCTTGTTTCCAAATTAGAATTTTTATAAAATGAGACAGTAACAGAACTGATATTAGTTTCCATTCATAATTTTGTGAAGGTGGGAGGTGACTTTTATTTTTAATTTTTTTGCACAGGAAGTAAAATCTCTTCTGGAAGAAATGAGTTTTCAAAAAGGAGAACTGAATGTCCAGATTAGTGAAAAAAAAACTCAACTTACTCTTATAAAGCAGGAAATTGAAAAAGAAGAAGAAAATCTCCAGGTAGTTTTAGGGCAAATGTCTAAACATAAAACTGGTAAGTTTAAAGGAAAACAATCATATAAAGTCTGAGGTTGGAAATGTCTATATTCCAGGTCATAGAAGAAAAACAAATAGTCAAATAAACTTCTTTTAAAAGTTAATCTTACAGATTATAAAAGGAAAATGATATTTTTTCTGCCATTCAAATTGATAGTTTATTTAAAAGCAAAATAATCATATTCCTTGCTGATCAGGTGTGGTGAAAGCAGAACACTTACTTGTAGGCTATTGGTCAAAGTATAAATTGGAACACTCTCCCAGTGTTTCAAGACTCTTACAATTCATACCTATTGCAGCAGTTAAATGTTTTTATTAAAATGTTTTGTTAAAATTAGTACTTAGCAATACTTTTAAATGATTTTTCCGCCCTGACCAGTTTGGCTCAGTGGCTAGAGCATGGGCCTGCGGACTGAAGGGTCCCAGGTTCGATTCCGGTCAAGGGCATGTACCTTGGTTGCGGGCACATCCCCAGTAGGGGGTGTGCAGGAGGCAGCTGATGGATGTTTCTCTCTCATCGATGTTTCTAACTCTCTATCCCTCTCCCTTCCTCTCTGTAAAAAAATCAATAAAATATATTTTTAAAAAAATGATTTTTCCATTAAAAATATAATTAGCTCCATTAATTCAGCACAAATTTTTTTTATTATCTTTTGTTTCTTGTATCAGCCAATAGCATTTTTTTCTGTTTCACTTTATAAATGTTTCCAAGTTCATTTGATAACATGGACCATGTTTTGTTTCTATTAGAACTAAAGAATATTCTGGACATGCTGCACCTTGAAAACAATGAACTGCAAGGTTTGAAGCTACAGCATGACCAAAAGATGTCTGAGTTAGAGAAGACTCAGGTTGAAGTATTAGAGGTAATAAGCAAAGCTGTTTTACCAATACCAAATTGCATTCTTTGTCTCTTAGCATGATTGAGTCATCTTTTATCTGATTTAGGAGAAACTGGAGTTAGAGAATTTGCAGCAGGCAGCTGTGCGACAGAAAGGGGAAATAGAGTGGCAGAAGCAGCTCCTCGAGAGGGACAAACGGGAAATAGAGCGAATAACTGCTGAGAACCGAGCATTGCAATCATGTGTTGAGTCTTTGTGTGAAGAAAAGCAAGATCTGGAAGAGAAATGTGACAACTGGGAAAAGAAGTTGGCACAAACAAAACGGTAAGAAGGGAACAAATTAAGCCTGCAAGATCACTTCTTGAAAGCTAAACCATAAACACTCTATACAAAAATTTGGAAAACTGAGAAAGGGAAAAAAAGTACTCCACAAATTCACTATCAGAATGAAATTCACCAATAGCATTTTTGGGCAAATTTCTTTTTACACTTTGCCCCCCAAAGCATTTTCTTAATCTGTTGTGGTATTTTTTTGTTTTGTTTTTTTAAGTAAAATAATACATGCTGGGAGATAGAAATAAATGGAGAAATATACCTTGTTTGTGGGTAGGAAATATTGTTACAATTCAGTTCTCAGATTGATTTATAAATTCAAAACAATCACAATCAAAATCCCAACAGATGTTTAAAATAGAAATTGACAGTTTGGTCCAAAATTCATATGCAAACAACCTAGAATAAAGTCTAAAACTTTTTAACTGTGACACAAAAACAACTTTGAAAAAGAAGAACAAATGTTTAGTGCTAACACTACCTGATTTCAAGACTTAATATACAACTATGGTAATCAAAACACTATGGTATTGGTATAAAGATAGACAAATACATCTATGGAACAGAATACAAATTCCAGAAGTAAACTCACAAATATGTGGCCAGCTGATTTTGACAAAGATGCAAAGACATCTTTTTCATTAGAGAAAAGATGGTCTTTTCAAGAAATGTTACTGAAACAATTGTGTATCCTTCCCCCCCCCCCAAAAAAAGAAAGAGCCTCAATCCATACCTCACACTGCATATAAAAATTAACTCAAAATGGACCATAAATATAAAACCTAAATAGAAAACTCCAAGGAAAAAAAGCCTTTGTGACCTGGGGTTAGGCAAATTTTTTTTTAGCTATGACACTAAAAGCATGATCTGTGAAAGAATAATAATTAATTTGGACTTCATCAAAACTTAAAAATTCTCCTCAGAAGACACTGTTAAGATAATGAAAAGACAGATGGGAGAAAAATATTTACAACCACATATGTTATAAAGGACTCATACCCAGAATATGTATATATATAAAACTCTCAAAACTCAATAATAAGAAAATGAGCAATCCAATTTTTCAAATGGGCAAAAGATTTGAACAGAGAATTCACTTAAAGAGATATATGGGTGGTAAATAAGCACATAAAAAGATGTGCAGCATCATTGACCATTAGGAAAATGCAATTAAAACCACAATGAGATATCATTACACACCTATTAGAATGGCTAAACTAAAGACTGAGTGTACCTAATGTTAGCCAGGAACTTTCACACCTGGTTGGTGGGAGTGTAAAATGTTAGTAAGACCACTTTGGAAAATAGTTTGGCAGTTATTTAAAATATCAAACATATACCTACCAGAAGATCTAGCAGTTGCACTCCTAGTTGTTTACTCATGAGGCATGAAAGCATATGTCCAAACAAAGACTATATACTAATGTTCATAGCAGCTTTTATTTGCAATAGCCAAAAACTGGAAACACCCTAAATGTTAATCAACTGGTAAACAGATAGGCAAATTACAGTATATCCTTACCATGGAATACTACTCAGCAATAAAAAGGGATGGAGTTGATACAAGAACATGGCTGAATCTCAGAGTAATTATTCTCAGTGAAAAAAAACAACTACAAACAAAAGCAAGTGCATACTGTGTGATTCCAGCTATGTAAGAGAATGCATGCACATGCATGTCTGCTTATGGGCAAATTCTCTGATACAAACAATTGTGTTTCTTGCTTTTACACTTATCAGAAGTTAGAAATCCATTTTCACCACTTGGATTTTTTGAATTATTAGTGCTAGTCATGTGTTTCATCCCTGATTTTTATAAAACTTCAATTTAGCGAGTTGTTATTTTTTTAATCTCCTATTTTTAAATAGGTTTCTCTTGAAAATGAGTTAAGACCTTAAATTTTTAAGATTTATAATCATTCAGATTTCATAACTAATTTGTGAAAGTGTAACACGGTCTCTCAGTTGTCTCTTGTGTGTGCTTGAACATTTTATATTTGACAGCCTATCTATTCTTTACTTGGATGGTAGGGCTTTAGCAGCTACAGAAGAAAATTGCAAAATGGAGCAATCGAACTTAGAAAAGCTGGAATTGAGTGTCAGAAAACTGCAGCAGGAGCTAGACCAGTTAAACCGGGACAAGCTCTCCCTGCATGAAGACATGGCAGCAATGCAGCAGCAGCTACAAGGTAGGAGGCCACATAGCTGGGGCTTCTGCCTTTTCTTAGGGTATCCTTTTAGTTGTTTGATTTTTCTTATTATAGAAATAACTCACGCTAATGTGCCTGAGGTTTCTTTTAGAAATGACAAAAATGTTCTGAATTTAGGTTGTGGTGATGTTTGTACAACAGTGAATATATTAAAAACCACTGAATTGTATACTTTAAGTGGGTGAAATACATCCTATACGAATATCTCAAAGCTGTTTAAAACTAATTTTTGTTCTTACAAGAACAATTTCAAAACAGCAAAAAGATGAAATAAAAATTACTGTTGACCTCATTCCTCAAAGGGATGATTTTTCCTAGGGATGTGTGTGTGTGTGTTTGTATAGTTTTAAAAAGAAAAACAAAGGTGCAAATAATATCTTTATTACCAAATCTTTATAATTATTTATGATTATTTAGGAGAAGTTACTAGGTAATTCTAGCTAATAATATACTTGTTGACTACTATTATGTCTTAGACATGATGCTAATATTTTATATGCATTTTCTCATTTAATTATTGTAACAGTTTTATGTGATAAAAACTACTATTTTACACATTTTCAAATGAGGGAACTTTAGTTTCCTTATCACTTGCTTAAGGTAAGTGACTTGCTCAAACTCACACAGCTAGTAACAAAACTAATATATGTATAAAATTTATTCCCAAATTGTCTTCCTGAGAGTTATACCAAATTACATTTCTACCAGCAAGGTTGTAGGTGCCTGATTATAAGTCATGCACTTCAGCACTAGCTATTATCTGTAAAAATTTTTGTTAGGATTTGAAAATGGAAGTCATCAAAAACCTGGGCTCCAAGCCCAGATCTGGGTTGTGCATGTACCTCTCTCTCTCTTTTGGCCTTTAAAAAGAGTGTGGCATAGTCATACATTGAGCAGAAATATGTTTAAATTCACTTTCACTCCACTTTTTGGGGGAGCTAATGAAAATCTGGAAAATGCATACGTATGTATTATATCATATAAATGTTATTTCTGTAGAAAAACGAGAAGCAGTAAACTTGTTACAAGAAGAACTAGCTGATGCTCAAGACCATTTGAACCTAACAAAACAGGTAAGTTTAACATGTAATCTTCTAGTGGTATCCTGAAGGCATTCAGACAATTGGTTGAAATAGCAATCAAATAGGCTAGTTCCTTTTCATACCAGCAGGTACCACAGGGCCATTTATATAACACAAACATCATATACACATGCCGAGCAGTGATTTTCTAATTTATTTTAGCCCTAGAAATCTTTATTCAAACAACATTTTACTGGAAGTTAATAAATAAGGTGGTGGCTAGACCAGAGCCCAACCCCTCAGCAGCCCCTGTAGAGGCTTTAGGGGCCAGAAGGACCATCTCTTATCTGTGGCACAGATGAACCTCCAAAGGCTGGGCTTAGATTTGATGGCTCATTGAGCTGCAGAATAACTGCCAGATCTGGGCCGCTCTCTTGTCTGACATTGAATAGAGTGGATTCTTGACCCTTATACTTCTGATAATCTTAAAAGTAATTCAGTGTTGTCCTATGAGAATAGTGTTGTAATTTGAGTTTCAAAGAACTTCAAGCAAGTTCTGGGCCTCAATTTCCACTATGGAAATTAGAGGTTTGATTAGACATCTAAATTCTCTTCTTTCTACCTGTAGGATTCTGTGTTTCTAAGATGTATAAAATATGAAATCAAAGTGTTCTATCTTTTAAAAAGTCTTAAATGGGTTCTCATTAATATTTTTTGTGGTGTTAGAAATATGGTAACTTTTTCAAATATGCTTAATTTAAAGAAAGAAGTATTGTTTTCTGAGTTTTTTAAACCTATATATTTCAAATGATAACAAAACCATGACTTTTGGTTCATTTTCAATAAGAGTTAACCTTATTCACAGTCTTTCTTAATCTTAGCAAACCTGTGAGGTGGGTATTGTTTATTCCCACCTCAGTGACAATACAGCTAAAGCTCAGAGGAACTGAATCTCTTGCTGAGGTTCTGACATCTTCTGCCGTCTTGTGTTGTTTTTTTTAGGTACTAAAAAGAGAAAAGCCAGTGATTGAGTTCTGGGTACCTTTGTATAAATTTGTTGAGATAATAAAGGATATGGAACTTTTATTCCGTCTCATTTTGTCAGACTTAGCAGATGCTGGCGTGGCACTGGCCACCTCTAGTAAAGATGGCTTTGTTAGTAGTTTCAATGTATCCTTTCACCTAAAGGACCTGCTCCACACCACCAGGCGGAATGATGCACTGCTCAGTGAGCAGACCAGGCTCCAAAAGGACATCAGTGAGTGGATAAAGAAGTTTGAAGACTGCCAAAAAGAAGAGGAGACAAAACAGCAACAGCTTCAAGTGCTCCAGAATGAGATTGAAGAAAACAAAGCCAAACTAGCACAACAAGAAATGGTACTACATGTTTATGATTTTACGTAACAGGAAATACTTTGTCACTGGTGTGAGCTTTTTTCCTCCTGGCAGAAACCTGCTGAGAAGTACCCCCCAAAGAAATAGCTTCCCTTAACGGCCCTGGGTAATTAGGGGGTATTGTAACCAAGTCTTTCTTGGTATTAATATTTCTAGACTCTTAAGGCCTTAGAACATTGGTTATATAAAGAATCTTCATGGCCACCTGTCATTTGCTGCTTGCATCCCCTTCTCACATGCTGACCAAATTGTTTTCCAGTCCCTACTTGATTACCTTGGTAAAGGAACTCACTCTGTCACGGTGGGCTGTTTCCTACTTTCTATTGTACTAGACTCTATCCATGAAGATGCTCTCATCTGGGACACTATTTGTTATTGTATGACTGACTAAGATTGTTCTTTATTAAGATGTTTCAAAGACTCCAGAAAGAGAGAGAAAGTGAAGAGAGAAAATTAGAAGCAAGTAAAGCGACACTGAAGGAGCAGCAGCAGCAACTGGAAAAGGAAGTAACAGACCAGCAAAGCAAACTGGACCAGGTGCTCACAAAGCTGCTGGGGACAGAAGAGCGTGTCAGGACTCTGCAGGAAGAGGAGAGGTGGGGTGAGGCCCTGGAGAAGACGCTCTCCCAAACCCGTATGTATTCTGGAACATCACATTCCGGGGGAAGGGTGCTCTTCTGGTGTCTTGTGAAGTATGTATAGGAGACCCAGGGCCCAAGCATAGCCCAGAAAGGAGGCAGAAGCAGCACAGTGGGGAGTACAGTACAGACTCGATCCTCGTAGCCCTGTGGGAGAGTGGCATTGAGACTGACGGTTAAACCTTTTTGCTTCACCATATTGTCTTCTTTGAAAATGCTATCCCAAGAAAGTGGGACAGTAAGGCAAAGTAGTGCCAAAAGGTACTCTATAGGCTTTCTGTGAAGTACATTACTTATGAGCTCTGGGAACAATGATTCATTTCATCTCAGCCAGTGAAAAAAAAACAATATTAACTGTTCTACTTCTATCCAAATTTGACAGTGAAAAATTTCTGTAAAATTTGACAAATACCAAAATACAGATATTTGCCTTTAGATCTGTTTGTTCTCACTTAAGCCATATATAAAATAGAGTTGATATGGGAATCCAGGGTAAATGATTGTTCTAACATCAATAATGATTTTTTTTCTGCAGGGTTTAATAATGATCAGAAAATGTTGTTTCCTTCTCTTACCCCTGAGTGAACCCAGTGGACTTAAGGATCTGAAGGGATTATTATTTCTTTTCCCTGAGAATTCTTCTTCTTTTTTTTCAATCCTTACCCAGGAATATGTCTTTACTGATTATATATAGAAAGAGAAACATCAATGTGAGAGAGAAACAGCAATTGGTTGCCTTCTGTACATGCCCTGACCTGGGATGGAACCCGCAACCTAGGTATGTGCCCTGACCAGAAATAGAACCTGCAACCTTTTGGTGCATGGGATAATGCTATCACCAACTGAGCCGCCAGCTAGGGTACCCTGAGAACTCTTGATCGAACCAGACCCAATCATTTCATTTTGAAAATGAAACCTAACAAAAAAAACTTTAAAAAAAAGTGTGGCCATGCCAGAGGTGTAAAAAGTGAAATCTGGATAGGGTGTTACTCTAAAGGGTGTGATCAGAACAATTTGTTTTAGATGTCACTATTATTTATAAGCATTATTTATTCAGTCTCACTATGTACTAGGTATTTGAATACATGATTCTCATCGAACAGCAGGAGATAGTTCCCCCTGTAAAACAGGGCTCATATGGCTCTAAATCCCATGTTCTCTGCACTGCACCACCTCCTGTGAAGGAAGAAGTACCGGTGTGCTTCCCTTCATTAAAATAAACATTGAGTCCTAGCTGGTTTGGCTCAGTGGATAGAGCGTTGGCCTGTGGACTGAAGAGTCCTGGGTTCAATTTTGGTCAAGGGCACATGCCCAGGTTGCAGGCTAGATCCCCAGTAGGGGGCGTGCAGGAGGCAGTCAATCAATGATTCTCTCCCATCATTGATGTTTCTATCTCTCCTTCTCCCTTCCTCTCTGAAATCAATAAAAATATATTTAAAAAATAAAATAAAGGTTGATAAAAAACACTTCAGCAGTCTGTTTTGTGTTCCCTGCACCTCAGGATTGGTGCTTTTTTTTGAGTCATCAGCCCTCAAGGCCCATTATGTCAAGAGGCACCTTATCTGGGCCTTTTCTGGGGCCTCTGGTGTGGGTCAGAGGGGACTTGGAAGACTCAGTGATGGAGTGGGTGGCATGTCATTATGCAATCTGCCCTCGAGGGAAGTAAAGCTCTTCCTACAGCCAGCTCAGGGCCTCTGGCTAAAGTACTAAAAATGCTCATTTCAGAACAACAGCTTTCAGAACGGGAGCAGCAATTAATGGAAAAGTCAAATGAGCTGCTGGCTCTCCAAAAAGAGACAGATTCTATGAGGGCCGACTTCAGCCTCCTGCGGAACCAGTTCTTGACAGAAAGAAAGAAATCCGAGAAACAGGTTCTCAGCCTGAAGGAAGCACTTAAGATCCAGCGCAGCCAACTGGAGAAAAACCTTCTCGTGAGTACCTGCCACCCTGGCAGTTTATGAAGAAATGATGCGTTTAAATGTTTAAACTAACATTGTTTCAACATAGAAAAAATAGATTACCTGTCAGCCCAACTATTGCTTTTGGTGTATTTCTGCATAATTTGTTCTTGAAGCTGATGGTAGATGTTGTCTGCGTCTGGGCTGCAGCCCTGGCTGGAAAGATGGTCCTATAAACGAGACAATGTCAGCACAAAGCAGAGAGCACTCTCAGCTGGCAAGCTGCTACTGGCTGCAGTCAGTGCTCATAGCTTTTCCTCATCCTGCCCTTTTGGTCAACATTACCAGTAGCTTTAATTAATCATTATCCTAAAACCAAGAAGCCCAATCTAGCATGCTTTTAACCCTGAAATAAATTTTGGGAGGTGACACACAGATGAATTCAAAACAGTTTATGGTGGGTGGAGGCGGATGGGCAGCAACAGGGACTGTCACAGAAATGGGTTTCTCTAACACTCTCTGAAGGAATTAATGAACCCCTGTGGTGTGAATGTAACTTTAAATCACTTGTGTTTCAGAAAAGGTGATAGATCCCCTTGTAACTAATGATAGGGTAACATGATTATAAAGATAAATATGCAGATATCTAAATTTTAACCTTTCGGTAACCCTATGATGATGAAATCGTTCCCATTTTACAGACTATTAATGGAGGCTAAGAAAGAGAAAGTAGCTTATCAAAAGTAATGTTGCAGACCTAGGATTCAGGCTTTGGGCTAACAGACTCTGAGTATGTCTGTACTCCTAGCTCTACCACAGCTGCTAAAGAAGGCAGGTAGAATTACCCCCATTTTACAGCTAGACAAGCTGCGGCCCAGATGGAAAATGAGTTACAGAGCTAGTGAGTGTGTAAGTCAGCAACGGCATCTCCATTTATTGGACCACAGGGTCATTTTCCTCCTTCTGTGCTAGGAGCAAAAGCAAGAGAACAGCTGCATGCAGAAGGAAATGGCAACAATCGAGCAGGTGGCCCAGGACAACCACGAACGGGCCAGGCGCCTGATGAAGGAGCTCAACCAGATGCAGCATGAGTACACGGAACTCAAGAAACAGGTGTGTCCAGGAGGCCTGGCTGGCCACCGGACAGGGGGCCTCGGGAGGCACGCTCACTGCCCGTGGCCTCAGACAGACTTCGCTTCTCAAATAGCTTGTTAAGAGGAGTATTTCTTGGTGAAAATTGTGAAAAGCTGAATATATAGAATGTTAAGTCATATTTGTTTTTGTAGTCTTAAAATATAGAAATATACCTTCACAAGAAAAACTTACTAGTCCAAAATATACTTTTAAAATTCATCAAGCTTTATATGTTATTTTTGAGAGAAAAATGAAGTTCTTCAGCATAAAGCTTTATCATGTCCCAAAGAAGTGTGTTGAAATGTTAGATTTTATGTCAGAAACAAGTCTGTAAGAGCCGACCACCCTGGGTAAGAAAGAGTGACTCCAGGGGAACCTGCATTACCCTGCAGAGGGTGTGAGAGTAGTTCCTGCATAGACTACTAGTCTCCCCCTAGATGCCCCTGGTGTCTCTTCACCAGTGTCAGCATTTGGGCCACCCAGGACTCTAGTCGGCTACTAGGGCCACTCATTTGACCTGCCACGCTTTATCCTTTGGACAACTACAGAGAGTTTGTGTCTCCAAACTCTCCCCCACCCCCAATATACACTCCCTTTGGTTGAAGAAAAAGATGTTTTATTTCAAAGCTCCAAGTCTCTGCTAACTTGAAAGGGCAATTAGCAGTGGGTATGGCTATATTATCTTCCCTGAGCTCTTTATGGAGAGAGCCACATAGAGTAGTCTCAGGTATTCAACACAGTCTATAACACCTGAGGAAACTGTTTAACCACCAGATTCTTCACCCATAAAATGAAAGCATTTGACCAGATCACTTCTAAGGCCCCTTTCAGCATTAACATTTATAATCTAGATCACTCATGACTTGTTTCAGTAAATGGTCATTTTCTCCTTGCTATTTAATTATCGTAGTTGCCATTTATTGGATACCACTAAGGTGGTTCATATAAATTCTCAAATTTTTTAATGCAAGGTATAATCTTAATGTATAAATGATGTAACAGGTTAAGAAGTAACTTGCCCTAACTCATATGGCAATGTTTACTGGCAATGAGATTAAAATCCAGCTCTATCTAACTCCAGAGAGACTAACTTCTACAGAGCAATATATCATCAAGGAACACTGTGCCCATGCTTTTTAAAAATATATATATTTTTATTGATTTCAGAGAGGAAGGGAAAGGAGAGAGAGATAGAAACATCAATGATGAGAGAGAATCATTGATTGGCTGCTTCCTGCACGCCCCCTGCTGAGGATCAAGCCCCACAACTCGGCCATGTGCCCTTGAACGGAATCGAACCTGAGACCCTTCAGTCTGCAGGTTGACGCTCTATCGCTACTCCACTCAAAATGCCAGTAAAATCGTTTACATAGTAGCTTATAGATACTTCAGTAGTTGAAAAAGCACAAGTTTTTGACATCTGTAGATCTTTAAACTCGACACATTAAACAGTTTAATTCCAGTTAATTCCCAAACTTAACCAATGGTATTTGACTCTTGCTCTTTAGATGGCAAACCAAAACGATTTGGAGAGAAGACAAATGGAAATCAGCGAAGCAATGAGGACACTTAAATCTGAGGTGAAAGATGAAATCAGAACCAGCCTGAAGAATTTCAACCAGTTTCTTCCAGAGCTACCAGCAGATCTGGAAGCTATTTTGGAAAGGAACGAAAACCTAGGAGGAGGGTTGGAAAGCTTGAAGGAGAACTTTCCATTCACCACGAGTGAGAGACCATCACCTTTGGAAGAAAAACCTAATTTTTCCCAGGTTCACATAATGGTAAGGGTTTATCCTGCCATTCTCTGGACTTTGTAGAAGAATAACTTGTCTCCCACCTCCCCTGGATTAGCTGAAAACAGGCTTGATGGTGGGGAGTGTAGGGGGAAATGCTGGTTGGTTACTGATAGTGGTGTGTGGTGACTGGTGTTTCCCTTTCCTTCTGAAAAAGGATGAACACTGGCGTGGAGAAGCGCTGCGAGAGAAACTGCGGCACCGTGAAGATCGGCTCAAGGTTGCCCTTTAGAAACGACATGTATAGCATGAGTTACTTGCACACTGAGGAGGGGGGAAGCTAATTGCTTGCATTCACATACTGCTGTCACATGGGCTCTACTGCAGTATTCACAGCAGCTTTGTAGATTACATGGTGGGAGCTCAGAGAAGTTGCGTCACACAGTGAACAGCAGAGTCAGTATTCAAAACCGTGAATTCTGATGTTAAGCCCAGAATTATTTAACCTATACAGTGCTGCTTTGCCTCAGCCCAAACTGACAGAACCTAAGCATTTGGGACAGGAAATAGAGATACAATGATAAGCAATAAGGAGCTCAGAGGCCAATGTTTTGGGGAAAGATTGGTAATACTGGAAAAGTAGGCTTGGGTGTCAGATAAGTTGTTTGGCTTAGGGCATGTTGAGTTTCAAGGCCTTGTGACTCATCCAGGGAAGCATGTATGCCTGTAGGCAGCTGAGAATAGGAGTCTAGACTTAGTGGTCAGAGTTGAATTAAAGATTTGGAGTTGAGAGTTGAAAAATGTGAAGTAGAACAGGAGGACAGAATGCACCTTTGGAGAACAGCTGTATATCATGGGCTGAGAGGGAGCTGTTTGTATATTGAGGGAGGCCCTTGACCTCCAAAAGCCTTCAGCCCCATGTGGGTATTTATATGTAAATCCATTCTAATTAAATCAGGTTTAAAATTCAGTTCTTCGGTTGCCACATTTCAAGCTCTCAATAGCCGCATGTGACTACTGGCTACTATATTGGACAACACAGACAGACAACATTGCCTTCATCACACAAAGTTCTGTTGGACAGTGCTGCTGTAGGCTTTGAGAGAATCATCTCAAAGGTACAGCATTGGAAAAGCCAGAAAGGAAATCTGGGGTTGAGGATTAACTACATTGTGAGAGACACTGAAGACATTGAGTAGAAACCAATCTTCTGAGTCTGGGAAGAAAAGGAAGAGAGAGATGAGCAGTAATTTAATGGGGAGGCTGGAATCCTTAGCATCATTACAGTAGAGAGAATAGACTGAGTAAAAGGCCAGTTAATGAAAACACAGAACAGTACATGTTTACACACACTGAGAGCAGTGTGTACCTCTAGATTTTTTTTTATTTTTTTTTTAGGACAAGCATTTTCAGCAGCCATTCCTACTTTATGATAGTCAAATTTGCCTATCAAATGTTAAATGTGAGGAAACTACTGCGTAATAGTTCTGGATATATAAAACTGTAAACTTCACCCTAACACTTTCAGGCTCAACTTCGACGCTGTATGTCTAAGCAAGCAGAAGTGTTAATCAAAGGGAAGCAGCAGACAGAGGGCACTTTACACAGCTTGAGGAGACAAGTCGACGCGCTAGGGGAACTGGTAACCAGCACCTCTGCAGATTCCATATCGTCACCATCACCTAGTCCGTCTCAGGTGGAGTTTTCTTTTGCAGAGGACTGTCAGCTTGGACCAAGCCAGGTAAAAGAAAGCTCTTCACAAGGGGTCTGATCTGTACTTGGAAAGTACCTGAAAGTTTGGGATACATAATCTAGAGGACACTCAGAAGGAAAACAGTGCCACCTTCCAATCTCTGGAAAACTTATCCTAGTCATGACTTTTTTCATGATCCCTAGTAAAACTGGAATCAACTGAGGTCTTCGGCAATGGACTAGACCTGGAGACGGGAGGACCTGTGAGGGATGTACTTAATGCTGCTATTAATGTCCTCCACCTCTGGATTTCCTTATTCTCTCCTGGGTCATACAGAATTTAGACCTGTGAGGCCAGTTTGAGCCCTAGTTTAACCTATCCGTCCCCCTGTATCCTGGGGAAAAATGACTGACTGTGCCTATTGTTATTCCTCAGCAAAAGTTGGAACATAGACCTCTTACCCCAGGGTCTATGAGAAATCCTGAATTTCACAAAGGTTTTCTGTGTGACATATATAGTTAATCATTTAGGAGGAACATGAAATATACTCATGGATTGGTAAATAGCAACACAGTACTACTTTCAGAGACAGGCAGTAGCTACTATTTTTTGACTGTCTACTGTGTACATGTACTAAATCCTTTGTATATTTTTTCTCATTTAAAGAAATTGTATAAAATGAAACCAACATGTAGAGGCTAATCTATCTTTACTGCAAAGCAATATATGGAATGGTTGAGCCACAAGAAACTTTAAGGAAAATTGCCTGTTTATTAATAAGCACAAGCTCATTAGGAGAGTCAGGATTTAAATATGATTATCTTAAAACCTTCTATGGTAGGACCCAAGTCAGGTATAGGCCTCAGGATATGCCTGAAGGAAGGTGTCAGGTGGCTTTGGAAGTGAGACAGCCCCAGTAATGGGAGATGAGTGCATGAGGGTTTGGGGGCCAGTTCATTATCAGTTCATGGTGGCAACCAGAGTTCAGGTGCTCTAAATTCAAGAGAATAACGGAGAGGTTAGACCACAAGGGGTAGGGGTAAGATTGTTAGAATTATTTTGGAGTCTGGGGTAGTAATCCAGGTCTCTGTGGGATAATATAGCCCATGCTACACGGGAATTAGGGTGCTAGCTTCTGGGCCTAATATTTTATCTCCCTTTTCAGAGCTGTTTCCAACAAGTCCTACAAGGTCCATCAAAATTACGAGACAGTTACCGACACTGATGCCATTCCAAGCTTCCTGCTCACAGGGTACCTGTTACAAATAGTTCTTTTAACCAGCACTTTCAGTTGGAAGATCTTGAATTTTAGCTTATAATCTTAAGAAAAGTAACCTCTCAACTTTCATTTTAAAATATTTTTCCAAAGAAGTACTCAAATATATATATTTAAATATATTTTTTATTGATTTTTTACAGAGAGGGAGATAGTTAGAAACATCGATGAGAGAGAAACATGGATCAGCTGCCTCCTGCACATCTCCCACTGGGAATGTGCCCACAACCAAGGTACATGCCCTTGACCGGAATCGAACCTGGGACCTTTCAGTCCACAGGCTGACGCTCTCTCCACTGAGCCAAACTGGTTTCAGCTCAAATATATATTTTACCTATTAGCCTTTATGGTATCACTTTGTTCTGTTAATTTATATAAGACCTGTTTTTACTGTTGCAAGAATTCATCTTTTCTTTGTCTTACTGTAGGAAAAAATGGTTCAGCCAGATGAGGAATACTATCTTGCATAAATCTGAGGAAAGACCTCCACTACCTCACTAACTTCTTTGTTGGAATGCCACTTAGTTTTTATCAAGATCCAGTGAATTCAGATGCTGAAACTCTACTGTAGTTTATCGCACTTGAACCATTAAGGCCAGGGTTTTTGTAAGTCATGTGCACATATGGGAACAGTTGTATAAATTAAAACAGGGTTCTAGATTGCTGAGCATTTTTATTTTTTATCTTTGAAATGTGCTATTATAAAACCAATGCTGAATGTAACTGCAAATTTGAATCTATAAAGCGTTAAAATCTTTACTTACAAAGAAAAAAATATACTTAGGCCCCTCTTCATTCAGTGTCAAAGGTTATTTTTGGATTTTGCTTAAAAATCTATTTTCGTATGAAAATAAAAGGTAAAATAAATGTGGGCTATTGTCTGACTTTACATTTCACAGATATACAATAAAGCTATCATGTTATTACCTTAATTCTAAGAAATGACAATCTTTCAAATAGTTTCCTATTTGTTTGGAGGTTGAAGTATGTTGTACCTATCAGAGAATATGTTTCATCTTTTGAAATACCTATTATAAAACTATTACATTTCAGGTTCTTTTCCTTGACCAAAACTTTGGTGGAAAAGTAGAGAATCTGACCCAGGGTAAATTCAAACTGTGTTCAGACTTAAAAATTTTTGAAGTACTGTAACTAATGTCTTAACTCCATGGTACAGAAATACATTATTTCTCTAAAAATAAGAATAGCAGCTCTTGGTCATAATGAAATGTGTGGCAACAGAATTATTCCCATGGGATAGTGAAGTATGAAACCACATGAAATAGATTAGGTTTTAAAATATTTCCAAGGACTCTTTTCTAGGCTCCCTAGACAGCTTTTGATCCATAGCACATAGTTACGCCATGTTTCTACAATACAGAATAGCAGTGCAGTAATCCTCATCACTTAGGTTTATATTCCTAAAAAGTTGTTTGGCTACAACTGGACCATTAAGATATGGGATAAATATAGTACAATGAAGACAATGGAAGTGACATAAAATTTACTAGTACATAGCAAGTTCTAGAAGGCATCTAATTCCAAAACAAAAATTGATTTGGTAGTATCTTTTGTACCTACATTCTTCTTGGTTTCATTTTCACAAATCTTAGCAAAATGCTTAAAATCCTGGCCTATTCAGTTGTCGAAATCTTTCAGGGACACATTTTCTTGTTCTATCCATGTACTGTATGTGAGGGTAAAATAACTTCTTTCTAAACTACCACATGAACCCTCTCTATATTCCCAAATAAACAGGAATGGAAGGTAATCATTAGGTCTTCTGTTTAAGGGTAGTGAACTGAACCACACAACCACAAATAAAGATCATACCTAAAACAACAGTTGTGTGGGCAACCAAGTTCTCAAAACTTTAAGAGTCTTCTGGAATAAAAGAAGTGAGGTAATTAGTGTATGAAGCCAAACACCTGGTTCCAAAACTTTTTTCCAAAGAAAGTTTATTACCTCTGACTAGTATTATGTATCATCAAGCCCCCCCCCCAAAAAAAAAATCAAGGTTATTGCATCAAATACTTATCCATGGAAAATACTTGAACATTGTGGAATGTCAGGTACTAAGCACCAATTACTAAGCAGGAGGGACTCCTCCCTCATAGGTGCAAGGGCAATGAGTAACCCAGAGAAGCAGGTGACCACATAAGCAGTAAACGCTCATGGATTAAAAATTAAAAGAATTTCACATTCTCTCCAAAGTGCACTTGCCAGTGTCTGGCACATGAATGTTACAATATGACAATTTGCTCCTTTATTTTTGAGCACCCAAGTTTATTGTAGGGAATTAGACATGAAAATTACAGAATTTGGCCCCAAGTACAGTGAAGGGAAACACCATCAGGCACCAAATGTGCTGATCTCACACTGAAAAAGGTTGACTAAAACACTGCAAGTGTGATCTAAACACAAAGATAAAAACTCAGTGATGTGGATTTATATGCTATGTACTAGACTTCTCTATCAACAAATAAGGATAATTCTGCAAAAACTGACAACTTACGCTAAATAATTGTTTACCTGAAGAAAATGTGAAATCCTATTATAGTTCAGAAAATAATACAAACAATTTTAATTTAATCTAGATACAGGTACTTTATTTACAAATATTCAGATTAAGAGCATTTTGTTACATCAAATGAAGAGTACAGCAGTCTGAATAAATCCTGTCACAAAACAATAAGACCCACTGTAACTAACTTTGGAAATCAGGGTATTGCACCTAAACAAGCCACGGTCTTTAGTTTGTGATTGCTACCTTATATCCCAATGGGTGGTTTGTTTTGTCTTTGTAAATATATACACACACCGGCAGGTCATGGTCCCTGGGTGAGTCCCTTGTGATGCAACAGTGTGAGCAAAATGGATCACTGTAAGTCTTTAACAGAATATACCAATCTACTCCAGGAATCTTCTTTTTAAAAAAGTTTAAGACAAATAAAAATGAGTCCCCAAATTAACCAAATCCTATTTTCTGCACATTCCAGTTTTGGCTTTTATTTAACGTTGACTATACAATACTCTGGTACTACCATGTTTACAACCCAGAAAGTTGTATTTTTTTTTACTTTAGTGTCTGTAAAGAGGGATTTAAAATGTGTATTTTAAACACAGCAGTTGAGCTGAGTGTATTTTATATAATCTACCGAGGTTTACCTATCCTGTACTTCAATAACTTCTGAATTCCCAGCCTGATCTTTAACCTCAGAAATCAGTCAACAGAAGTAAAGAACTTGGTAAAACCTAAGTTTCTTATCTAAAGAAATAAGATTGTTTCCCTTGCAATACTGTATTCTTCAGTGGCCAAACCATCTCAAGTAATAACTTACTTTGTATCAGCACAAACATTGAAACACTGTTAGAAACACTTTGCCTTTTATAAAACAATTTATGCCAACATGACCAAAAATAGCACTTCATACTTAAGAACACAAGGGATATCTTAAATTATTTCACTGTAGTGTTAAAAATGCACAATTTAAAATCCCTTAACAGCAGACCTATGGTTCAGAATCTCAACCATTCCAAGAAGATAAAGGTATAAAAGCTTAAAATGTGCAATAATAAACCCAGCCTTTTTTCTTTTTCTATACAGTAAGGCAAGAAATGCAGCCTGTAATGCAAAATGTTTACAAAAAAGAGAAAAGCAGGTTTGCACATTGTTGATTGCACAAGAACAGTTAAGAAAATCTGCAGGTAAGCCACAGTGCAAAGATGAACAAAGATGAGCTAGTGTTAATCCTCTCACACTAGGAGCTCTTTACAGCATAATGTCCCCAAATTGCCAGCACCAATGGGTGGAGCCAGTATTACTTGTGAACTGCAGTTGTGTCTATTTCCTTGTGTGAAATGGAAGGGAGTAACATGGTCACATATAGGTCTTACTGTACAAACTGGTATTTTATACTGTTCCAATGCCAGTAATCAATTTATTTTTCTTCATTAAAATAATATACACAGAATGTATTGTTAGTTCAGTTCCTTCAAAATTTATACATATTTACTTTCTGCTAAAGAGAAAAGGATAAAATGATGTAAAAAAAAATAAAGCTATTAATTAAGCACAAGAGAGAAGCTGATAAGTGGATATTTTCCCTGTACAAGGCTAAGACAGAAGCAAACCTCCTCAAGAAAAATGCCACCCACACAACAGGGAATTGATCTGACAAAAACAAAACAAAAGCAGTTATAGAACCCCTTCTCTATCACCAGAAGCCATTTCACAGCAATAAACTTCTTGGTTACAACAGACATACTTGAACAGTTAAAGATGGGGAGAAAGGCTTAAGATATCAAATTAAACCGTACAGTGAGACAAAGCCCTGCCAAAACGAGGGAGGGGTAAAAATCATGAAGTCCAGCATCAGTGCTCAGTTTAAATCATGTATTGGTGACATACCTAACATGAGGACAATCAAGGGGAAAAAAAGTCTAGATTTACCATGCAGGAGAGATTACTTGCTTTTGATAACCTGATTACACCTAGTTGTTTAGCAGTTTAGTATTGTGTTAAACTGTTTTTAAACAGAGTTGTTTTTTCTTTTGTTTTTTTAATTAAACCCAGTAAGATGTACAGAAGACGAGGCAGTAAAAAGTACTGCTTCCAACAGACAGAGGTGAAAGGTCAAATGAGAGCCACAGCAAAGAGGTCACTAGCAGCCACAGCCTTCTCTCTGGGGTTGGGGTTCACTGGTTAGCCGGCCTCCCTGCGGAGCTGAGGGTTTGTGCTGTACACCAGACTCGGCAGCATTCAGATCCAGGCTTCCATCCTGAATGTTCTGATAGATTTTCTTGGCAGCCTCGAGGAAAGCATCTTCTACGTTCTCTCCCCTAAGAGGCAATTGACAACTTTATTCGAGAACCACAGTTTTCTACAAAAGATAAGACATTATACACTGACCTTTTGCTAAACTTTAGTCAACTGCCATGATGTCTTCAACTTAGCCACTGTTATCTAATAAGAGATTACCAGAAGACTGAGCTAAGAGAACAACATGGGGAAATATTTTCTGTGGAAAGCATATAAACACAGTACTGAGCTATTTCTACAAACCCTATTTGATAACTGTATGTGTTCTAGTCATTAAAATGCTAACATATTAATATATAAGTTAAAATAGGTCATTTCTGTAATGATATTCTACCAGAAATGAAATCTCCAAACATGCACACATGATTCCTGGATCTGAAGAGTCTGATTAGCCAAGCACAAACTGTACTGTTTTTATCATGTGATGGTGGCATATTCATGCTTAGCCATATTCACACTTCAGTTCAACTCTCTTAGGACTAACAGTACAGATGAATAAAAAAGGAGCTAGCTTCTTACCAATGCAAGGAATTTTTGGCTTAAATAAATAATTATAATGAGAGTCCCAGGGTTCAATAATGGACATCCTATATAATAAAAGGGTAATATGCAAATTGTCCCTAACAGCAGAACAACTGGGAATGACTGGTCACTATGACACACACTGACCACCAGGGGGCAGATGCTCAATGCAGGATCTGCCCTCTGGTGGTTAGTGCGCTCCCACAGGGGGAGCTCTGCTCAGCCACAAGCCAGGCTGACGGCTGCCAGCACAGCAGTGGTGGCGGGAGCCTCTCCTGCCTCCTTAGCAGCGCTAAGGATGTCCAACTGCAGCTTAGGCCTGCTCACCGCTGGCAAGTGGACATCCCTCAAGGGCTGCTGGGCTGCCAGAGGGATGTCTGACTGCCAGCTTAGGCCCAATCCCCCGGGGAGTGGGCCTAAGCCAGCAGGTGGACATCCCCCGAGGGGTCCCAGACTGCGAGAGGGCACAAGCCAGGCTGAGGGACCCCCGAGTGCACAAATTTTTGTGCACTGGGCCTCTAGTGGGATAATAATTAGAAAATGTTAATTATGCTTCTAATTACCCTTAGACATTGAGTATTTCCTTAACTCATGCTTTTTACCATGATCAGAAGTATTAAGTAGGTTGACCAAGCTTGAGTCCAAGATGCCAAACTCAACCTCAGTTGTGAAAGTCAAACACTTGAAATGTTTACACAATTTCATTTATTAACATGGCTTACCAATGGGCAATCAAGGTAGAATCTTTTAGGTAAAGTAACAAAATTATTATTTTGAAATGTCAAATAGGAAGCAAAGGATTGCTTACTGTTCCTCTAGCCATAAGCATTAGGTATTTATGTATCATACATTTTATGTACAGGTGACCCTGGAACAACGTGAGGGGGGTTGGGGCACCGACTTCCTCGCAATCAAAAATCTGCTCTGAACATGCAAATTCTCAATGATGGAGTTGTCCCTTGAATTAGGTGGTTTTCAACTGTGCCAGCCAATTGAACTGCACAGGTCAATTTAAAAAATCCTCATATGGCCCTAGCTGGTTTGGCTCAGTGGATAGAGCATCAGCCTGTGGTCTGAAGGGTCCTGGGTTCCATTCCGGTCAAGGGCACATGCCCGGGTTGTGGGCTTGATCTCTGGTAGGGGGCGTGCAGGGAGCAGCCAATCAATGATTCTCATCATTGATGTTTCTATCTATCCCTCCCTCTCCCTTCCTCTCGGAAATAAAAATATATTTTTAAAAAAATCCTCATATGGCCCAGCAGATGTGGCTCAGTGGTTGAGTGTTGACCCATGAACCAAGAAGTCACCAGTTCTGGTCAGGGCATATGCCCAGGTTGCAGGTTTGATCCCCAGTAGGGGGCATACAGGAGGCTGCCAATCCATGATGTTTCTCTCATCCATGTTTCTATCTCTCTATCCCTCTCCCTTCCCCCTCTCTCTAAAAATCAATAAAAACATACATCTTTTTTTTAAATCCTCATGATTGGAATCATGCAGTTCACATCCATGTTGTTTATGGGTCAACTGTATATATACATTATACATTTTTCATATCTATGTTCTATTTGAGAAATTTAAATGTATTTGAAAATTATCTAATTTTAGCCATACTTACGTTTTTGCACTTGCTTCAAGGAACAATAAGCCTAAAAGTAAATTTCAGACTGATTAGGACATTTCAAATTACCTCACAAGGACATTCTCTTTAGCAACATCTGAATAAAAGTTAAAGCTTCCCATCAGCTTTCAATATTTTATGAAAGAGTATGAATGTGAAATGGAGGGAATAATAGTACTCCTTCCCCCAACACATGAATTCTCAAACACATTTTGAAATTTCCTCATCCTTGAAATTTGAATAGTTTGCATCAAAAAATAATTGTTAAATAATTTGCAGGATCAAAATCCTTAGGAATTCTCCCAAGGGTGACCCTCCCAAAAAGCCATTAAATGTCTTAAAAGAAACCCACCATTTTCTTCAGCGAACTGTTTGGCTTCTTCATAAGTAACATCTCTCTGTGCCTCCAAATCTGCTTTATTTCCTATGAGAATTATTACCTAATGTGTGACCAAAAGAAAGACATCTTAAAACAAAGCAACCAACTTAAATCAACCATAAAAATTCTGAAATCAAAAAATCTTGGTAGAAAAAAACATGTGGGCCTAATAAGAAAAACAAGTACTAGCAATTATCCACCAGACAGGACTATAGAATCATGAAGCCATTAGTATTAAGATGGATTCCCAGCAATCTTCTAGGCCAGGGGTTCATAAACGTTCTGTAATAAGCAGAGAAGATATATTCCAGGTTTTTGAGTCCCATGTTATGATTTCTTTATATATGCTTCTTTGTTTTGTTTTCAACAATTGTTTAAAAATGTGAAAAACACTCTTAGCTTACAAGCCATTCAAACACAAAATAGCCCATGAGGCACACCTGGACTAGGCCAAAGATTATGATTTATCTACTTAAGATTACCAAGTGTCCATGGACAAGCTCCAGGGGATCTGTGAAAGCACAGAATGAAACAAAATGTTGTAAACAAGGACAGTTCCTGAAGAGGAAGTTTGTGGCTTTCATCAGATTTTCAAGTTTTTGGGACCCTCAAAAAGTTTACAAACTACTAATTCAACTCCTTCAGGCTACTGGTAAAGAAATTAAGGCTCAAATAAGGCAGAGACTTGTCAAAGGTCAGTTAATGAGTTAGTGGTAAGGGACATTAGAACCCAGGTCTAACACTCAAACTATGAACTTCAGACAAATGCGTCCTACTACCCCACATTATCCTTGGCAGGACTAAGTTTGTAGCAACTGATAACGAATGTCTATTCATTGAGTCAGTAGAAACACATATGCAATGAATTCAAATCCAAGGCAAACTATCATACAACTATATCCACTTTGGAATCATTTTATACAAGTGGAAGTTAGGCCAAAGTTAAAGGCAGCTCTGAAAAGTTCTAAGAATAAGTGTGCAGCCTTGGGAAATAGGTGGGATTTTTTTTTTTGTTGGTTTTTTTTTTTGGGGGGGGGCGGTGGGGGGCAGATTTATGAGTAGACTGTTTCTGCCTATAATTTGACACCAACTAACAAACCCACTCTCCCCCTTCCAAACAGATGTGCTAATCCAGATATGGATACTTTAGAAATGGATGGTTTCAACTAAAAGGGATTTCCACAACCATTAACTTCTTTTCATGTGAAAATACAACCCTCTCACTTCCAAAAACTGGTGTCCAATAAACTTTTAATCTGAATGTAATTAAGGATAGTTAAGCAGTATAACAACCTACTTCAGTCAACCTATAGGTTTGTTTATACACTTACAGTGAGTATAATGTAATGATGGATATGAAAGTTCTAGGCACAGTCCCCGTCATAATAGGCAAACCATGTTAACTGACTCTCAATATAATTAAATTGTTGTTCCCTGATAAAAGCCAGTGTTACCACTGATTACATATTTATTGAACTGGGCCTCTGCTAGGTGCTGGGGTACAAAGCTAAGTGAGACACAGGCCTTGTTCTGGAGAAGTTTAGAGTTAGTCACACCTCTGCCTTTCCTTACTTGGCCCTGAAATACCCTCAACAGCATCTACTAAAATCCCTGAAATCCCAGCTCAAACCCCCTACCGCCTCTCTAAAGCTAATTTCTCCAGATGCCACTGCTCATCCTGGGCTCCCATCAGCACACCAGTCACTCTATTCTAACTCATATTTCATTCTGCTTTTCAGCACAGTTATTTGTATTCCCATATGTAATCTCCCTGCTAGACTATAACATTTTGTGGGCCAAGGATCCAAATTTATCTTTAGTTTATACTACAGAGTCTAGTATGGTGACTTGGCTTCTAAAAAAATCTCAGTATCTTCTCAGTCTAAGAAGCTAATTTTTTAAAGCATGAAGAACTCTTTACTTTTTGAAATTTACTGAGATAATTGTAGATTCACATGTAGTTGTAAGAAATAATGCAGAGAGATCTACACTTTGCCCAGGTTCCTCCAATGGCAACATTTTATGAAACTAATGCAGATCCCTTTTAAAGTGGTAGTTTCAGATTTCATAGTCTCCACTTGACATGAGATCACCATCCATTCATAACTTTTTTTCAACCACAAACATGAATAAACACCAAATATAAAATGTGAGACCTGGGGTAATTAGTACTGGAAAAAATGTTAAGTTTTCTTCAATTAATTTAAGAATAAAATAAAGATTCTCATTCTTAGTACTCAAATACAAAAATCCCGCTAGCAAATGGCTTTCCTTTTGGGGTTAGCTTAGATCTTAGATATCGTTTAACTTACAGTATTTGGATTGGTGAGATTCCTTGCATCTGTCAACCAGCTGCTTAAGTGGTTATACGTACTTCTTCTGCAAAATTTAAAGTTTACATTTATGACTGCCACATATAATTGCCATTTCAGCAGAAAAAAAAAGACACTTCAATAAGTATTTAAAATATAGACTTTAATCAACAGATCCTAAAAAAGTATTTTTGCTTTGACTAGATTGTAACCCTAAAGAACAACAGTTATAGAATGCAAACACATACAATACACTGGTATAAAATTCACCTTTCTAGGGAAGACATTAGATGTACAAATTGCCAGCTATGGTTGCCTAAGACCATCCTGCATATCAGATATTTACGATTCATAACAGTAGCAACATTACAGTTATGAAGTAGCAATGAAAATAATTTTATGGTTGGGTCACAACATGAGGAACTGTATTTAAAGGGTCAGAAGGTTGAGAACCACTGGTGTAATCACTATGTTGTACACCTGAAACTAATATTGTTATGTCAACTGTATTTGAAAATTTAAAAATTAAAATCCACCTTTTCTTAAAGAATAAGCTAATTATAGCAGCATAAAAACTGGCTTCCCGGCTGGTATGTTCAGTGGTTAGAGCGTTGGCCTGCTGACCAAACGGTCTTGGGGTCAATTCCTGGTCAAAGGCACATGCCTGGGTTGCAGGTTGGATCTCAGGCCCCAGGAGGCACCCAATCAATGTCTCTCTCACATCGATGTTTGTTTCTCTCTCTCTCTTCCTCCCTTCCTCTCTCTGTCCCTCCCTTTCACTCTCTCTAAAAATCAATTGGAAAATATATCCTCGGGAGAGGATTAACAAAAAATAAAAACTGGCTTTAAAAAAAAGGCACTGAATACATGTCACTAGAAATTCAAGTCCCCAGATATCAGAATGTGAGTTTATCCTAACTCTGTACTCTTATTCATCAGCAGCTAAATCATTTTGGGATTCAAACTGCCCTATTTGACCACTTTCTACAAGCAAGAGTTTAAAAATTCATAGGCTCATTTGCACTAGCCAAGAAAGCCCTGAAAGAGCAAGCAAACCCAAATAACTTACAATATTATGGAGTATAATATTAATCAGACATTATCAAAGGGGTCAGAATAATAAAAATTTTAAAGGTTAAAAATGTTTTTGATTTATACAGATCCACAGAACATTAATCCATCTTACTCATTTAACAGGTGAGGAAACAGAAGCCCACAATGATTTAAATGATTTCAGAGCCAGGCCTAGGACCTTTATACACACTGAGTCCTCAAAGTGTTTCAAGTTTAGCCCTGTGAATAGTATATTCCATAATACCCAGTTGCCAGCGCTCATTTGAAATTCAATATTCAAAACATTTAATTCTTTCCTAGTGGAACTGAAAGGAACTCCTTGCTCAGACTCTATTTTTACTGTGCTATATCATATACACAAATTACCACTTAAATGTACAAAAAAGCCACATAAATAAAAATAACTTTTCCCAGTGTTTTAAAAATTTTAATAGTCAAATAAAGCGCAAGCTTTATCACTGCTCAATATTTGTAGTACCAGCACTACCTTGCTTTTACACAAAAAATGTATCTTACTTCGTGCATAAAACCTTAAATAACACAGCTCCAAAACATTTATACTGATTTTGATGAATATTAAATTGTCAACGCTGGCAGAAACAGTGAATTACAAACTGGCACCACTTTAGTAAAAAGAAAAATCTACACATCCTTTGTAAGTGGTATCAAGATTATGAAAACCATATTATTTACATGTACCATATAACTTCTGCTCATTGATCTGGTAATTGTTTCATTAATTTAAAATTCACAATCATAATTTCAAATCTATAAGTACAGTATCATCCAAATATTCATTACGTGATGGTATTAGAGCTAAAAAAAAACAAAAGTGCTAAAATATCCCTAACTTTGTCATGGATGTTAGATATATCAAACAACTGATAGAGCCATACAAACTACCATGATAAGCTATGCTATCAATTTAGGAATGTACCCTGTAACGATTAGAGTTAATGCCAAGAATAAAAGTATTATTAAAGCAGGAACTTCTAAGTTTGCAAAATGTCAAGGATATATAGAAAAAAATCGGGGTGGGGGAAGGAGAGGAAATACTGTCATGGTTGCAACATCAATGTCACTGTGAAGTATCACTGAGTTAAGAAAATACCTATCTAAAGCCTAAAGTACTTTTACCAGTAAACAGTTTTATTGGGATATAATGAACATACTATAAAGGTCAACCTTTTAAGATATACAATATAGTGGTCTCAAAAATATTCACAAAGCTGTGCAATGATCACTACTTTCTAATTCCAGAACATTTTCATCATGAAAAAAAGAAACCCCATACCCATTAGCACTCACTCCCCATCCTCTAGCAATCTCCTTTGTCTCTACACATTGGCCTCGTATGGGTATTTCATATAAATGGAATCATACATGTGGCCTTTTTTTCTGGCTTCTTTCACTTAGCAAAATGTTTTCTAGGTTCAGCCACTGAATAGCATGTATCAGTGTTTCTTTCCTTCTAATGATTGAATTTTATTCCATCGTATGCATATACCACATCTATTCATCCATACATTCATTAGAGATGGACATGTGGGTTGTTTCTAGCAGAAGTACTTTTGATAACTTAAACAGACACACATACCAAAAGCACTTACTATGCTTAAAAGGTAAGTTTAAAAGCAAAGCATATATGCATCAAATCATCACACTATATGCCTTATACAATGTTATATGTCAATTATGTCTCTATAAAGCTGGGGGAAAAAGACACATACACCAAAAAGACAAACTACCACTCTATACATTGATATACTGTAAGCACATATAACAATATTTAAATTTTATATCAATTCATGGAGTTTTTAATTATGTGAAGTCTTTGGGAATGCATCTCTCATAAAAAGATGTCCTGTACAGATGGCCAAGTTTTTTAACAGTCTTTCCACAAAACTATTTACTGATCTCTGCCTGGCTATATAGAGCCATTAAGGTTGTTTCACTGTTTTAAGCCTGAAATCATCCAAGCCTAGGAAACAGCAAAAAGCATTTCCCAAAGGAAAATATGCTTGAAAATCTAATTATCACTTGGTCCCACTCACTGGTTCCTACTCCACCACCCAAAGTCAGAGTCACAATGCTTTAGACCAGGGGTGGGCAAACTTTTTGACTCGAGGCCCACAATGGGTTCTTAAACTGGACCGGAGGGCTGGAACAAAAGCATGGATGGAGTGTTTGTGTGAACTAATATGGGCCGGATCCGGACCGCAGGCCATAGTTTGCCCACGGCTGCTTTAGACTGACACTTTGCATTAATGTGAAAGGTGAGTCAGTTCATTTTCTAACTTATAGTAGACAAACAGAGTTTAATGAAGTGGCATAATTTTCCATGTTTTCCAAAGTCAAACATCCACGGTCCAATTTTGTTACTTTGTATAAATTGCTTTTACTTTCCAGAAATAGTTAATTTGAAATAAATTTATTCTCACTGCCTAAAGTACTATAAGCCACTTCAGTCCATTTTAGGACAAAAAATAATTTAATTAAATGCTCAAACACCTTCATATGCAAGTGTAAGAACTTTTTATAATCTACCATGTTGGATTAGCAAAACTACTTAATTTCTTGCTTGGCCTTATTTTGAAGAAGTGTAAACTTTAACACTAGAGACTAACTCCTCAAGACTTGATTGCTTTCTACTGAAGTGAAAAGAACAAAGTTTGGTATAAAATATTATTTCACCTCAAATAATTCAACTGATGCTGCTTTTCAGAATAGTATTCTTCTGTCAGCTCCACCAGCATCTCCTAAAGTTTTTCTTCAGTCATACCCACTTTCAGCAAAGGAAATCAACACATTATGTCAAGTCTTAAACAGCAATTTAGAGAAGAAACCATAAAACCCAAGTAAGCACATTTATAGTCACACAATTATAAACTTAGAAATATTTAAATCAATAAAGAAGAAACCATACTGCCTAAAGTAGATTTTTTTCCTAGTATAAAGGTGGAAAAGTTAATTTCTTACCTAGTGATATCATACACCATAAGCGCTCCTGCAGCTCCTCTGTAGTAGCTTCGTGTAACAGCCCTAAACCTCTCCTGTCCTGCTGTATCCCATATCTGCAGTTTGATTTTTTGGCCACTAACTTCAATTATTCTTGTACCAAATTCAACACCAATTGTGTGAGGACAATCGGCCATAACTGTTAGGGAGGAAAAGAAATATAATATAACATCCCAACTTCAAGAAAGTTTCAAATTAATACCAGTGGGGAGGAAAAAATCCACTGGATAATCAAATGACTTAGTACTGCTTATAGGCTATAAACAGACTAAAGCTTGCATATCTCTATATATAAAAGCCTATGCGAACTTTATGACTGGACGGCCAGTAGCTATGACGCACACTGACTACCAGGGGGCAGATGCTCAACGCAGTAGCTTCCCCCTGGTGGTCAGTGCACTCCCACAGCCAATCTCCTGCGGTCCCTCACCCTGGCCGGCCCCAATCAGCTCTGAACACTGGCCAGGTCGAGGGCCCCCCACCCGTGCATGAATTTGTGCACCCGGCCTCTAGTAAATAATAAATAAACCAGCAAAAACCCAGAAGAAGTCATTGACATGGACTAGAACAGGGGTCAGAAAACTTCTGTAAAGGACTAGATCATAAATATTTTAAATTTAAAAATAAAGATTATAATAAGCTTTTTAAAATACCAATATTATATTATTTATCCCTCTGACAATTCTTACATATAACAAATCAATCAATGGTCTTAGAACTGTAATTAAGATTAGTCAACCAAATTTTTATCCTGGAAAATATACCAATATCTCAAAGAAAATCACCACATTTAATATATGTTTATAGTTCTATATTGGCAAGTTATATATGTCTAATCCAATAGAACAAAGTTATTAGTCCTTATAATGAGACCGCTGGAAATCTAAACCTACTATTCTCTGGTACAAGAATCCACAGACCAATGGATACTTCATAAAATATTGTATTATGAAAAAAAAAAAAAGCCACAGAAATTATTTCAACTATATGGAAACAATTTCAACTCTATTAGCCTATTAATTACATAAAATGGCCCCTCCCATACCACCCAAGTCAGAGTTGTACTTTGAATCTTAATCAAGTCATCAATGCAGGTAAGATTCCATTTTAAGTATTTCCAATCTATTATTATATAGTTAACAAATGATACATGCAGCAAAATTCCCGTAATAAGATAATTTCTATAATGAAAGTCTGAGAATAAAAAGATTTAAATTTGACATTACAGTATACATTTTTAAAAATTAAGTTTTACCATAAAAATGTCTCAAGTGAATCAAATTATATATGATATATAAAAATTAACATTGTATATGTCAGCATATTTCATTTTATCTGTACCTATTTAAAAATAGAATCATTTCCTAAAGACAAAAGTGCATATGTTCAAATGCATAGAGTACACTGAAAATGACACTTTAAAAGGTAGAAAAGTGACAATAAATAAATAATATTTCACCTTACATTTTAAACTTACATTTTTTTTCTGTAAATTGATGAAGCAAGCAAGATTTTCCTACTCCCATGTCCCCTGTTTAAAAAAAAAGTTTCAAGTGGCAATTACATTTCTCAATTTTACACTCATAATTATATACAATAACTGCTATACCCCTTATATCACAAATTTCTTAGACACTTAGAAAAGTTGCATTTCCCTAATTTATAATGACTTTAAAAATCCTACAGGTCAGTTTTCACTGAGATGTACAAATTCACTATTCCCAACTTTTGGCAGTAATAGAGTCTGGTTATAAATTATGTTACTAGCCACCAGCTGGAAAGTATGGGCTTTTAAAATTTTTTGTTGTTGTTAATCCTCACCAGATAATATTTTTTCCATTGATTTTGAGAGAGGGAGGGAGGGTAGGAGGGAGGGACAAGAATGTGAGAGAGACACATGAATTGAGTGCCTCCTGGGGCCTGGGATCCAACCTGCAACCCAGGTACATGCCCTTGACCAGGAATCGAACCCAAGATCCTTGGGTCAGCAGGCCAATACTCTAACCACTGAAAAACACGGGTCAGGGCATAAAGTGCTTTTTTAAAATATATATATATATATTATTGATTTTTTACAGAGAGGAAGGGAGAGGGATAGAGAGTTAGAAACATAGATGAGAGAGAAACATCAATCAGCTGCCTCCTGCACACCCCCTACTGGGGATGTGCCTGCAACCAAGGTGCATGCCCTTGACCGGAATTGAACCTGGGATCCTTCAGTCTGCAGGCCCATGCTCTATCCACTGAGCCAAACCGGTTAGGGCAGAAAGTGCTTTTTTAACAGAGAAATTGTTCCAATCGTATTTTTTACTTTGAGCTGATTCAAAGTTTTATATTGTTCTTTCTCTGAACCATGCATAAAAGCAACAGACTCCCAGGAGTGACAAATAGGGCAGCAGCATATAACAAGCAGAAATGAGTTTTCAAAGCCTGATTCACTAGATCCTATCTTATCTCAAATTTTGTTTTTTTTGCAAATTCCACAAAAGAATATACACTACATGAAAACCATAATAGAACAAGTGTCACCTCTGTACTACAGCAATTTAACCTTTGGTGAAGGAAGCATTCCACTATAGTCACTTAAGATCAACATTAAACCAAACTGTTCTCATGTGAACAATTAACTGAAAAGTATATGTACTTTCAACTGTGCTCTTACAACTATATTTGGATAAACAGCATGGTCTTTCAATTTGAGTAAAATCGTCTTGAAACTTAAGGGAAAAACCATCAATATTATATTTTATGTGTATTACACAACTGTTCTGAATTAATGTTTGGAATCCAAAAATTGGGCTCTGAGTGGTTTTATGGTATTTTTGGAATGTATCAGCACTCCTAGGAAATTAATTTCTTTTCCAGTATTAACAAGCTTTCAGGTTTCCCCCAAGAACAATCAAGATCACTTCAACCAAGATACACTGTTCTACAAAAGTATCCAGAGCCACAAAGCAAAGAGTCCATTGTTAATGCAACTATAAATCTCAAAGGAGTTTGAATTTTGCACTGAGAAAGTCATCCACTTCTTCTGGAGTGGTATGTTAAGTACTACTATATAAATATTTTGTATATTAACCTTCTTTGGAGAACAAGAGTGTAAGTTAAATAAACTTACCAATAATAATATATTTAAAGATGTAAGAGTAGTTGTATGGTGCAGTTGCCATGGTGGCACTAAAAACAAAGAAAACTGTGTTACTTCAGTAGAAAAGTATACGTAAGTTATTCAAGCTGATAATTGCTATCTTTTAAAGGTACATAAAATAAAGCACACTGATTATAAACAATGTTGGTTACAGTAATTTGGAATAAAACTGCATTTCCCAAATTGATCAAATGCACAAATTTTCATGAATGAACACTGCTTTAACATACTCATGTATTATCAATGGAAATATAAGAAATCATTATATCAAAACAATTCTAATATTTCACATTAGGAAATATTTAATAACAAATGTTATTCTGGAAAACGTTAAACAAGGAAATATTTATAAATTTGAGTTAACTATCATTATAAATAGTCCTCTTCTCCTCTTTAAGACCCATCCCTATTACTGGTCAAGTGACTTACTGATGGCCTACTTGTTCAGAACTGGCTGATTTTTAAAACAGAATCTTTTTTTTTTTAAGTAACCACTAACTTATAAACACAATGTAACTTTTTAATTCCACTATAAATTAATGGTTAGCATAGTATCCAAAGAAAGAGCAAATCATTATTTCCAAACCAAATTAATGTCAGATTTATATTGAACCATATGAAACTGTTCTTGTAGATTTTTTTTAAAAAGTCAATCATTGGCAATTTCATATGGTTCAACCTAATGTAGGATTTAAAGATCAACAATATATCAAATGTCTGCTATGTACTATTTTAGGAGCTGAGAGAAATAATGGCATAAAATACTACTTGTGGTTGTAAAATTTGCAAGTTTATGTATCAGAATATATTTCAAAAGATCACAGCCCATTCCACAACTTCAGACAGACTTACCCTAAAGAATTCTAATTTCTCTCTTACTTTCAATAAGTTAAAAAACAACTCCAATTTATTCAAATGAACGCTTTGAATGTGTCAGACACTGTTAGGTGCTAGAGAAGAGATGAATTCTAATACTGGTAATAACTTCCAATAAATTATTCTCAAACCAGTTTTCAGTTTAAGCAAAGATAAAAATTCTTTATATGTATGAAGGTTTAAACCTTCATTTTAAAAAATTTGAATTTCCAGTAATTTTTTTAATCTGGTTTTTACTGTTTTGGCCAACTGTCACATTACCTAAGCTATACATTTGGTATATAACTGAAGAACTGAAACATGTATTTCAAATAAAATTTCTATATAACCTATAGAAAAAGTATATATGTAAAATAAATGAATTACTGTTATCAGAGAAGAGAAAGTTATAAATTACTGGACAATCGTTTCACACAATATAGTCTCCTCTCTTAGTTGTAGGAATTACATTCAACGAAAGTGGAGGCCCTGCTACCCATTCCAGCTTGACTTGTTTTAACACATTTATAATCAGTCTTTGACATCACAGAAAACTCCCTTAACCAGTTCTTTTAGGAAAGGGGGTTTTTCTAGTTAGATTAACTCTGATTCTGATCATCACCCTAACTAATTCCCTTTTTTCAGACACTGGGGACTCAAAATTTTTAAAAATGAACTTGGTCCTGAGGCAAAAATTGGTCTGAATTATTCACTAGATCTCTGAACAAGATCCCAAACACACAGAAAAAAATAACCTCTCTCAATAAAAATGGTATTTAAAGATTATAACGTCTCAACTTGCACCCCTTCCAGATGCTTTTCTTCTAAGTAATTTTTAACTCTTCTTTCCCCCATTCAAACTTGGGGGAAAATAATAATTTAGTAACCTTTAGCTTACTGTTTCTCTCATGTTCTTCCCCTTCTGATTTTCCTGTTTCTTTTTTCCCTGTTCTTATTGAAAGTTGTAGCTGTACATACTTTGCTTCCTTCCATTTTATGTTATAGCTATGGCCTCTAACAATATCAATTTCTACTTGAAATGCTCTAAAAGCTAATAATGAAATTATAACCCAATTCTAGTCATACTAATTTGTATACTAGCTAATTATCACACAAGTATTCATTAATCAAACATCTACTAAGATTACTCATTTGGAAATGTTTTTTAAAATTACCAAGCATTAATTGCTGTCAACTATTTCCAAATAAAAAAGAATGATTATTTCATATCTAATACCTTTGCTGTCTCTACTTCACCACATAATTTTCTAGTTCAAGTTTCTTAAAAATTAAAATAAAAACCCTGAAAGCAGAGTTAAAGAAAAATGACTCAAATTTACTCATTTCAGTAGGTAAGGAAAGCAGAAAATATCTAGCACTGTAGCTACTAATACAACAGGTTCTCCCTTTCTTACTCTAAGGTAAGATACTAACTAGGTTTAAATATATTCCTATAGTTTATTGATAGCATTCACTCAAAATTATGTATTTGCAGTAGAACTATATTCAAGTGGCCTCTTTTATTTTTTTATTTTTCTTTTATTAAATTTATTGGGGTGACATTGGCTAATAAGATCATATAGGTTTCAAGTTTACATTTCTATGATACATGATCTGTATGTTGCATATTAAATATTTAACAGTGCTTAAAGCAAGGATTTCCCAACCTCATTTCTTGAACATGAAACTAAACCACTGTTAAAAGTGATGAGAAATATATTTGTAACTAGCAACCAGCTTTGGAAGGGGGAAAAAAGTTTTTTCCCTATTAAGGGGTGCCTTTGCTTCACTTATTCAAAAGTAAAAAAAAAAAGGCATTAGAAATGTTAATCTAGTTCAAATGCTCTGAAAACATGAGTCTAACTTTCTCAATACTATAATCTCCACTAATTAAAAAACCTTGGTAATATTCTATAACTTGTGCACAACCACTAGTATTATTAAAATGCACTTTCAGGTTTTACAAAAAGCATTTGAATAAAGTTCAAATCATATAAATCATGTTTAATGTCTTTGATTTCTTTAGGGAAAAAAGAGCACTACATTCAGATGACAGGTATCATTAAATATATGAACAACTTGTAAACTAATAACAAATACAACTGTTACAGTTATCACTTACTGGGCATTTAATATATGCCAGGAATGTGCAATCGCATTTAAGTCTTACTATCATCCTTATAAAATAGTGACAATAACCCTCATTTTGCAGATGAGGACAGACCAAACAGGCAAGTAACATGCCCAGGTCACACAGCTAATTGGTCAAGTCTCCATTAAACTTAGATTGTTTTGACTTTTGTGTTTAACCACACACCATCATCCCTCCTCCACAGTTATGAGATATACCTGCTGAGTACATCTATGAAACCCTATAGTGGTACATTGGGACACAAATCTTTCTCAGTCCACTCACTTGGTTCTAATTTAATATTCTGAATAAACAGTATTAAATGATTACATTCAGAGGATGCACTGTAATCAGGACTTATAGGTATGGATACATGATAATACTAGTAATAATAATTCGTATTATATTTACTTTAAAAAGTTTCTGAATGGAAATAACATTTGTTGAGAGTATACCATATGATGATCTGCATTTTTCCTTATATTATCTTACGTAATTCTTAGTTAATTCTCACAACTCTGCAAAATCATTATTATGTCTACGTAAAACTGAATAAACAGAAGTTTGAAGAAATTCGCATTTGGCCAGTGTTACAAAGTTAGTAAATGGCAGAGCTGGAACTTGATTTCAGACCTAGTTCCAAAGAACCTGATTTTCTTTCTTTAAGGTAGCTTATTAAAGGTACATAAATATGTAGACTGATAAAAGAAAAGCAAAACCTCAAAATTAGAGAAAGATGGAGGATAATTATACTAAAAAATTAGGTAATAGTTTTACTATCTGTGCATGTAAAATTTAGCTCAAAACTTCCTGGCTATCAAGAGAAATGTTTACTAAATGCATAATTAAACACATAATTGTTGTGTGGCCTGTTTTAAATATTAACTATGCTTCATATTGCTTTAACAGGATTTTGCAACCTCATCTCTTTAACATAAAACAGACCACTGTTAAGGTGAGAAGTACATTTTTTAAATGGAGTTTGCTATTGCATAAAATGCTTCAACATGCTTTTTTCACTTAAAAGAAATTATGAATGTTTTCCCAGGCCAATACATATAGATCTAAATGGTTATTAAATGGACATTAAACATAATCATAATTGTGACAGATATAGAATTGCACGGTTTTCATATACTGAATCAGACATCTTTTCAAATAAAATATACAGACATATAAATGACCAGTTTTGAAATGTGCAGGTAGAGATATGAAGGTAGGCACTTTCATACACTTTGCTTGTGGAAGTCTGAACAGCCACAACATTTTTGGGAAGTAATCAGTATATATATTTAAATCTTAAAAAAAAAAAAAAAAAGACCCTCAAAAAATCCAAATCATTCTTTGGCCAATAAACCCACTTAAAATTGGTCTACAGAAATAGAAGTTTCAGTCCATAAGGTTACAGGTTCAAATGTATTTAATGCAGCATTTTTACAGCAAACAAACAAACAAAACACACCTAGAAACAATCTAAACTATCAACAGGGAAATGACTAAATAAAGTACATCTGTACTATGAAACAATACACATCTAGTTTAAAAACCATTTAGAAATATATGTTTTAACCTGGAAATAATAGCCATGATTTTAAGTGGATAAAAAAAAAGGCCTGGTACAGAGTTTGATGCAATAGCATAACCCATTTTAAGCAAACATACACCCTTCAATCCTACATGCACATAATATGGAAGAATACACATCAAATTGTCAAAATTGAACACACAGGCTGAGAACAGAAAAAGGGAAGAAATTATTAACTTGCTTTATCCATCTCTGCACTGACAGTATAATGAGCATGTACTATTTTAAAATATTCAAAGTAGAAAAAAAATAAAGGACTTATTTTTCAAGCATTTTATATGCAATTCTGATATAAAACAAGTTAAAAATAAGCCAAAACAAAAGAACTCCATTTCATAATATTTCCAATAGTACTTCCACATTTACCAATAATCTGGGGAACATAGGAAGTCAATCATATGATCAGTCTAAAAAAATAAACAAAAAACACCCCAACGATCAATGACATTTCCAGTTGTTGTTTTTATAGTCTGGCTTCTTACTGTGTTAATTTATGCACTGTCTGACTAATCCTTTCACAACTGTTATATAGCTATTTTATTCTACTCCTTAAAATATATGATGTTTTTGTGTAATTTTTACATAACTGACTCAAGACAACACAGGAGAAAAGCAACCCAATAAACATTTCACGTTAAATTCTAATACTCACTGTTGAGATTTTTTTTTTTAACGTGCAAGGTATCTTATTAAAAACACCAGAGAGGCTGCTTTTGTGATTCCAATATAAAAATCTTTGTTGAGCATCTACTAAGCACAAAGCATCATGCTAGATCTGACAATATAGTAATGCTTAAAAAACAAAAAACAACAACATTGTCCCTGCCTTCATGAAACTCAAGAACAGAAGCATTTTGATTTGCTTATAGGCCCAGTAAAGTGGATTACTAATTGATTTGTCAGTCAAGTGAACACAAAATTTCAGGAGTCACTCTAATACTCGAATCTAATCAAAATGATTGGTCAATTTCCTTTCCTCAACCATAAAGCAATCTCTGAAATTCACCTAAAAAAACAACAAACAAAAACCCACAACACCTCACTTTTGACAAGCTAACACACTTTTATACAAATCAATAATGTGAATAAGAAAAACTTGAATTTCCTTCATAGCAAGACCATTTCAGGTAACTGAGGGTATGCTATGAACAGGAAATAAAGTACTCCAACACTGCACAGAAGCACTTAGGAGAAAAACAAAAATCCTGCCCTACTACTACAGTTAAGAGGATTAGTAATAATGAAAATTTTACTGGTGAAATATGATGTCTAAGATTTGCTTCAAAATAACTTGGTGGAGAGGGTACAGGTGAGGGAACAGGTGAAACAAAATTGCTGATTATTGATGACATTGGCTGATAGGTATATTAAGGCTTAACATACTACTCTATAGTGTACATGTTTAAAATAGTCTAGAATAAAAGTATTTAAAAAGTAAAGTAGACCATCTTTGAGACCTCTATTTGTGCATTGCTGTCTCCAGCCATAACAGGCATTTAATCACATACAAATGTTTCAAGCCTTTAAAAAAAATGAAGCATCTCTCAATAGCCCTTATTTCAACATATTCTATTTGCTTTAACTTGAAGTACAGTATCTTACTACGATTATGGAAAGATATTTAATACTGATAAAAATCAGTTGTAAAAGCACCCCAAATTCTGTTGAATGGCTGACGCACACAGCCATAAAGTTTAACATAAAGAGCAAAAACTTTTTTAAATGTAGCTTTAATTCCAAGAAATTTTTAGAATCTAAAGTTTTACATCTTTTAAATAACTGCCACTTACTGAGTGCCTAATATATGCCAGCTACTTTAAAAGTAATCTCTAATCCTAAAAACTCATTTTACAGATAAGGAAACTAGCTCAGAGAAGTGATACATCCGTGATCATATGCTAGTACTACTAAGCGGAAAGCTAAGATTAAGGCCCAGGTCAAAATCTACAGCTAGCTCTCCGAAGTCATACTCCTCTCTTTTATTCAACAAATATTCAACACTCAGTACAAGCCTGGCAATGGGACACTAACTGTATGCCAAGCAACGAGCTAAGGGTTTTTAATCACATTTAATCCTCACAACAACTCAAAAAAGTAGGCACCATTATCCCCTGTATAGATAAGGGCACTGAGTCTGAGAGGTTAAGTAACTTGCTTATGGTCACTAACTAGGAAGTCAAAGCACATTACACATGACATGCGCCAAGGCATGACCAGTCACAGTGCCTACGCAGAAACCTTGAGGAAAATTTTTTGAAAAGTCTTCGGGGAAGGAGGAGTGGGAGCTGAATTAGTGCAAGGTTAAGTGTGTCCTTAATAACCACATCTAAATCAAAGGAAGCTGTGATAGTACTGAAATGAGCAATAACCTGCAAGAGTTAGAATCGGGGCTCTGACACCCGCCGTGGAGCCACCAGGAAAGCACTTGCTCTCTGGAGAACCCCATTTTTTCTTCAAATGTAAAATGGAAATGCAGCCCTCTCGCCCCTGGAATTGTGAGAATAAGGACTGGCAGTGTAGTGGCTGACACAAGACTTTGGGTTATAAAGGAGCATCCACTGTCATCCAATGCTACCCTGTCAATGGTCAGGTCTGCGACCCTGGCCTAACTCGAGCGCGGTGAGCTCCAGCCCCAGGGGAGGGAGAGGCCAGTGTGCACGCACCGGCCTTAACCAGCCACAGCACAACTTCAAGCCTCAGTTTCCTCGCTTGTAAAATGGAGAGAACGCGACTTATCACCAACAGCTACGTGAAGTGCGAAGACACCCAAATCTGTGCCTGACACACAGGAAAGTGCAAATGAGCCAAACAACGCCTGTTCCTTCTTTTCAGTCCTAGAAACGCCAAAACTTTTGGTCGTCTTCATCATTTCTGGATCCCATCTGGGCTCGGGGCCTGAGAGGATGTCCTGGGCCTTCCAGGGACTCGCCCAAACCGCAACCTCCCCAGCACAGACCCGCAGACCCTCTTCTCCAGCCCGAGGCCGGGCAGTCCACCCACACCGACAAGGACACCGGCGACAGTCCAAGATGCCGGCGTGCTGCCTTTTGTACTCCGGGCGAGACGCGGCCTATGGGACGGGGACTGCCACGTCTGGGGCTCGTGGGCTGCAAGGCGCGGCTCGCGCGGATAAACACCGCGGGGGTGGTCCGCAGCCGCCGGGAACGGCAGCAAGGGGAGCAGGGCCTGCGGAGAGGCCAGTCTGCCCGGTGCGGCCGAGGAGGCGGGGGAGGCGAGGCCGAACACACCCTTCCCCACATGCCTCTCCACTGGGCGGGGAGGACCCGAGGCTTGGGCGGGCGCACCGCAGGGACACATTCGCCCCCGCATGGGAGTCCCGGCAGGCAGGGCCCCACGGCGCCCACCGCGACCCCGGGTTCGCTGCGGCCTGACAGGGCCTGTCCTGCGGCACCGCCCGCCCGCGGCCCCGGATCGCCGTCGTCCCCACTCTTGGCCTCGGCCGAGCCAGGCGAAGAGGCCTCGGCCGGACGGACACTGCGGAAGGCCTGGGTTACCTGGGGGGTTGCTGGTGGCTGGGCAGCTTTCCGGGCGGGAGGGGGGGCGTCAGGGCGAGGAAGAAGAGTGCGGGCGCAGCCGAAAAGGGGCGGGGGCGGTCGGCCCAGGCCCCGGCAGGTAGCGGGTTGGACGCGGAGGTGCAGACGCGCTAGCGGCAGTAGCGGTGGCAGCGGCGACTGCTCCTGGGGATCCCTCAGGATCTTCCTCGGGCAGGTCCAAGATGGCGGCGCTCCCTGCACAGGGTTTCCTGTCACCCTCGCAATGGGCCGGACCACAAAAGAAGGGGGAGAGGGATGCGCGCGCAGCTGGCGGAGCCCGGAAGAGAGTGGCCAGGCCCAGCCGGATAAGCCACGCCCCTTCCTCAGTCCTCCCATCCTGACTTGTCGCGCTGCCGCGAACGCCCGCCCACTGGCCCTCACGCTTGAGGGGGCGGAGAAAGCGCTCATGCGCAAGCGCAGTTTACTGAGCAGGTCTGTGTGGAAGTTGAGTGAGGTACGTCTGGTTCTAACAGGCTTGGGTTGTCATTTTGAGGACTTTTAACTATTTTTAATGCCAGCAACTACCACTTACTGGACACTAAGCGCACAGTTACTGCATTCATTCATTCAACATGTATTTATGGAACGCTGTACATGAGGTCCCTGGCCAAAATCCCAGGAGGTACATAGCCCCATTTTATCGATGACGAAACTGAGGCTCAGGCCCTGACCGGTTTGGCTCAGTGGATAGAGCATCGGCCTGCGGACTGAGAGGTCTCGGGTTTGATTCCTGTCATGGGCATGTACCTTGGTTGTAGGCACATCCCCAGTTGGGGGTGTGCAGGAGGCGGCTGATCGATGCTTCTCTCTCATCGATGTTTCTCTCTATCCTTTCCCTTCCTCTCTGTAAAAAATCAATAAAATATTTTAAAAAAAGAAAAAGAAAAGAAACTGAGGCTTAGATTGATCAAGTCACTTGTCCAAGATCATGCAGCTAGGAAGTGGCACTTTCCACCCTATGTTTCTCTTCTGTCTCTTTTAACCTTTGGGAGTGCCTTTGACAGGAAAAGAGAAATTGTAACCACATTTTTCTCAATTTGTTCATCGCTTCCCATATTTCAATTTGGTCTGCTATTATCACCTTCCCAGAAAGTGTAGCACAACCTAGTACAAGGCCGCCTTATGACTTTTGTAGGCCCTGAGCACTTTTGCCTTGTGCTTGTGGAGATTATTTATTTATTTATTTATTTATATTTTACAACTGCATTGGTATAGAGATGAATGTATTAATGTTATATAGCAAAACATTTTTCTTTGACCTAAAAGTTTATTTTTCTTTCTGGTTTTAAAAGAACTTAAAACATTATTGTGGGTCCCTAAAAGTATTATGAGCCCTGGGCACTCTGCCTAACAGATAAGACCACTCTGCCTCAGTCCCCCAAAATGGAGTTCAAGCTCCCTCTAAGCATTCAAATCTTTCATAAGCTGGTTCTGTCATGGATAAGTGAGATTTCATTGGAAAAGTGTATGGCAATTTACAGATCTATTTTCAGAAGGACCTGGATGCAAATCCCTATTCTGCAACTTACTAATGATATGATGCCATTGGACGTGCCATTTGACTTCTCAGATCCTCAGTCTCTTCTGCAAAATAAGGGTGATGATATCTATCTCACAAGGGCCTTTGTAGAATTAAATGAGACAATATATGCAAAATGCTTGGCATACAAAAATTTAATATATGGGAATGGTTATTATAAGATAATCTAATATAAAGTAATATTGATATCCCTTCCAGCCATATAAGTCTATTGCTATGTTCTTTAGTTCTAATAAATAACTTGTGGTCACAATTGAACATCTCTGAAATCAGGAAATTTGTGCCAAATAAAAGAAGCTGTGGATCAATTGCCCTTATTTGTGCAGCAATGAACTTAGGCTTGAGTAGAAAGTTTCTGTATATCCAGTTGTCACCTGAATTGAAACCTAAAGCATAGCTAATGCTTATTGAACTTATTAAGTGCCAGGTGACTTATTATGTTCCAGGAAATGTCCTAAGAATTATGCATAGTTCCTTATTTAATCCCTACAATAACCCATGAAATTGGTGCTACATTCACCTATTTTATGAATGAGAAAACTGAATGTCATACAGGTCTAAAGTCATATAGGAAAAACTGGTAGTGCTGGGACTTGAACTCAAGCATATATCACTTCAGAGCTCCCATTCCTAGACATCGTCCCTTATATGCACTTGTAGCAGTTTAAATGTAGATTCCTAATTGCTGCTTAAGTCTATGTCAAAGACATTAAACTTTTATTCAGCATTAAAGATAAACCCTTGTGAATGCAGAGTACCTGTCACATGCTAAGCAATGCAATTAAAGTAGAAAATGTCAATTCTTGTGATAAGTCACAGAATTTTCAAAGTCAGGAGAGACTGTGTGACCCATTGCATCATAAAGAAAGACTATCCATTGGATGCCAAACATCTGTCAGGATTTCTAGTTAACTTTTTTTAAATGCTGTTTATATGAAGCGATGTATACACAAAATAGTCATTGCAGCACTGTTTATAATAGGAAAATCCTAGAGACAAACTATTACTAGAAAGCTGTTATAATAAATTTTAGTACACACGTATTATGGAATATATGCAGTGCAGCAATTAAAAGAAATGAGGTACATGTATATGTCCTGACATGGACAATCTCTAAGAAATGCTTCAAGTAAAAAATACAAGATGCAGAAAACTAAAGAGTAATGCCAACATTAGTTAAACTAAAAGGAAGGGAAAATAGACATGTGTTTGTGTGACTGAACATTGAGAGGGACTTTTCCTGTTGTCTTGAAACTGCTGCTGAGGCCCAAATCTGATTAAAAAAGAAAAAGAAAAAAGTCCATAGGAGCCCTGTTCTGCATTTAAAGAATTGCCAGTGGTTGAAACCAGCTCTATTACAGCAGGGCATTTGAAGAGCCATTACTGTTCTACCAGCCCTTCCACCAATCCCTCCTCCCTACCTATTCCCCATTTCCACCTCTCTCCCCACAGACAAACCATCACCACTACATGGAAAGAAATGGGAGATGGGAGGGAAGTCAGCTTTTAGGGAAAATGAGTTTCTGTAAAGACCCATCTTTTTCTCTTCTTTCATAAGAATCACTAGTGAACATTGGGCGTGCCTACAGAAGAAGAGACTGGCAACCCCACCCCCCAAACTCTCCCCCGCCCCCCATATATGTTTGTGCAGCAGGCTCTCTGATCTGCTCTGCCCCATTGTTTCCTAAGGAAAACACAAATAGAGAGAGACCACATGGGAGGGGCTCTGGATGGCATGGTGGGTGGCTCTAGATAGAGAAGGTCTAAAACTGCCCCACTATGTTCACATATACCTTGACTTCCCAGTCCTAGATTGGAGAACAGCAAAGAAATGTTCAAGCTGGAAGTCAGCTGGAAGATGCAGCAAATATATGAGGAGTCATCCATTCCTAGGGGAGATTCACGAAATCACTCCAGGTACTGATACTTTGCCATATCACCTGTTCTTGTTTCATTTTTACCTGTTGATATTGCATAACTTCTTTTGTTATTCTATTCTTTATCTTTTTCCAGAGCTTAAACATTTAAGTCATTTTCAAATCTCTATTGTGTTTATTTAAGCCAAATTAATTCATCTCCTTATTAGTTTTATAGGCTTAATTATTTTGTTAATCTTCCTCATATATTTTAGAATTTTGGTTCAGAGGCATATGTTGGATTGTAGAATGTTTTTCTCTATCTCTCTCTACACTTACCCCTTTTTGTATAGTGGTTTTGGACTTGCCACCAATCCAGAGTCAGATATTAAAATATTGGTGTCCCAATTTTTACAGTAATATTAAAAATACAGTTTGTACTCTGAAATTTATTACTATGTGCATGTGCTATCTAATTTTTTTAAATTGTTTTATTGCTTAAAGTATTACAAAGAGTATTATATATGTCTCCTTTTTTTTTCTCCCCTTGACCTTCCCCTAGCCTCCCATACCCCCCAGTGTCTTGTGTCCATTGGTTATGCTTATATGCATGCATACAAGTCCTTCGGTTGATCTCTTACCCACCCCCACAACCCTCCCCGGCCTTCCCACTGTAGTTTCAACAGTCTGTTCAATGTTGCTCTGCCTCTGTATCTATTTTTGTTCATCAGTTTATAATGGTCTTTATTATCCATAAATGAGTGAGATCATGTGGTATTTATCTTTCATTGACTGGCTTATTTCACTTAGCATAATGCTCTCCAGTTCCATCCATGCTGTTGCAAATGGTAAGAATCCCTTCTTTTTTACAGCAGCATAGTATTCCATCGTGTAGATGTACCACAGTTTTCTAATCCATTCTTCTGCTGATGGGCACTTAGGCTGTTTCCAGATCTTAGCTATGGTAAATTGTGCTGCTATGAACATAGGGGTGTATATATCCTTCTGATTGGTGTTTCTGGTTTCTTGGGATATATTCCTAGAAGTGGGATCACTGGGTCAAATGGGAGTTCCATTTTTAACTTTTTGAGGAAACTCCATACTGTCTTCCATAGTGGCTGTACCAGTCTGCATTCCCACCAGCAGTGCACGAGGGTTCCTTTTTCTCCACATCCTCTCCAGCACTTGTTGTTTGTTGATTTGTTGATGATAGCCATTCTGACAGGTGTGAGATGGTACCTCATTGTTGTTTTGATTTTCATTTCTCAGATGATTAGTGACTTTGAGCATGTTTTCATATGTCTCTTGGCTTTCTGAATGTCCTCTTTTGAAAAGTATCTATTTAGGTCCTTTGCCCATTTTTTGATTGGATTGTTTATCTTCCTTTTTAAGTTGTATGAGTTCCCTATAAATGTTGGAAAAATATTTTAGATGTAGTTGATTGACTTTGATACATAATTCAATTAAGTAGGAACAAATACTTTAAAAATATGCTTTAATAAAAAAGAAAAGGTCATTGCTATACTTCAAAATTTAGCAGGCTGACCAAGAAGTCAAAATCAAATTCATGGGAGTCTTTAGTCTCTGGATATGAAAAAGGACTAGATTCAAATCCTTTAGAAGTGATATATAAATGTAAGGATAACTACATGCTGTATTCCCTTGTAAAAGAAATTTTGTAACCATTAAAATAGCCCCTCTCGCCTGGCTGGTATGGCTCAGTGATTGTCAACCTATGAACCAGGAGGTCACAGTTTAATTTCCGGTCAGGGCACGTGCCTGGGTTGTGGGCTCCATCCCCAGTGTGGGGTGTGCAGGAGTCAGCTCAATGATTCTCTCTCATCATTGATGTTTCTATCTCTCTCTCCCTCTCCCTCCCTCTCTGAAATCAATAAAAACAATTTTTAAAAAATAGCCCCTCCCCACAGCCATGTATCTTATACTGACCGCCCCCCTTCCCATTATAATCCTCTGGAGTAAAACTTATAGGGGTGTGACCTTCTAAAGTTGACCCATAGCAACAACAAAAATCACATAAGGTGAAAAGTGTTCTTGAACATTTCTCAGAAGAGCTTGGCACTGGAGACTGATTTATTGTCTCTGAGTTTTCCTTCGGTGTTTAATCTGATAGCCTTCCCTTGGCTGACTACCAGGAGAAGTGGGTGGCTTAGATTTAAAGGCCATGTTACATGAAAAAATATGCATATTTGAACTTTGGAACCATACTCAGTATGGCTAATGACCATGTCATGAAATCCACATGAAAACTAATATCCACTAAGAATATATCAGATTCAACTCTTTATCACAACTCTTTATCACATCTTACTCCAAGGCATGCACTTACTTAGAATAAGGGAGGGAAGAACAATATTTAAATTTTCTCTATTGGTTTGTTGACCTTATACATTTAGTTGAAATAAATGTAAGTTAAAAATGCGTGTATTAAACGTGATATTTCTCACCATAGCACAAACATGGTAGATGCTGTCAAGAACTGAGATCTTACCATAGTTGCAAGCTAACAACTTAGCCTAATGCAGTTTCCTGGATACAGGCAGAAGACATGAGATTTCTTGGGTCAGAGACAAAGGACTTCATTTTTCATAGCACTGCATGTAGCACGAGCATCAGCATATTTGCATCAGCTCCTGGATGTCTGAACACAGTGTGTTACAGGAGAGGAACCCTGAGCTTAGTGAAACCAAATATTTTATAGTGAAGAGTAAGCAGTTCTGTCCTTTGCTCTGGAGGGAACCTATCTTTGAAGGCTTTTTGTTCTACAAACATCCTTGAAAGGATAGTTTAGGACAAATGACAGTCAGAGCTTCTGCTCTCAAGATGTGCAGAAACACAAGAGACCCACGGAGGGTTGTCTCCCAACAGGGACAAGATTTTATTGTGCTGTATCTATATATATAAAAGGCTAAGTGACCATCCCACTGGCCAACTGGCCAGTACCTATGATGCACACTGACCACCAGGGGGCAGACGCTCAATGCAGGCCGAGGTGTGGTGACTGGGCAGTGGTGGTTCTCTGGTGACGCACCTCAGAACCAGAGAGGAGGGAGCCCCATTCCTCACCGGGCCATGCAATTCCACCTTCAGCCATGGGTTATGTTGTTGCTGGGGCACTGTCGGCCCTGATTCTGGTTTACTTACTACACACTTGCGTTTACGTTCCACACCCTGTACGACAGCAACTTTGCAGAGTGCCCTCTCGCACTCCGGGACCCCTCAGGGGATGTGGGAGAGCAGGTTTTGGCCCAATTCCTGCAGGCCGGGCTAAGGGACCCCACCTGCCGGAGGGACCCCGCTCACTCTGCAGATGCCCTTCGAGCCACGGTGCCACCTTACGTGTGGGACTGAGGGAGGTTGGCTCCTGGGTGTATCTGGCCCATCTCGCCCAGTCCCGCCCCGCCGGCCAACTTCTAATTAATTTCCTTTCAATGTGCATGAATCCGTGCACCAGGTCACTAGTTGTATTATATTTGGAGAGAGGGGACAATAAGTAAATGGTTTGCTATCGAGGAAAGAATATGGTTTTGAGCCCTAGCGGGTTTGGTTCAGTGGATAGAGTGTTGGCCTGGGGACCGAGTGGTCCCGGGTTCCATTAGATTCTGCTCAAGGGCATGTACCTTGGTTGCAGGCTTCTCCGGGGCCCGGCCTAGTCAGGGGCGTGCAGGAGGCAACCAATCGATGTGTTTCTCTATATACCAATATTTATCTCTGTCTTTCCCTCTCTCTTCCACTCTCTCTAAAAATCAATGGAAAAATATCCTCGGGTGAGGATAACTAACTAACTAAATAAATAAATAAGTAAATAATTCAGGTTGGAGAAGAGGCTTTTAGACTGATAGCTAATAGTGAATCCCAGAACCAGGCTGCACAGACTTGGGCAGGCACCCTGCTGTAGGGGGTGTGGAGCCACAGAAGCAGCCCAATCCCAGTAAGAAGAAGGACAGTGCTGAGTTGAGCATGACCAGGTATTCTCAGATTTACCCAACAGATCAGTCCTTCCTCTACCCAAAATTGCTCAAAAAATGAAAGAAAACTTCCTCATTGAAACAAGAACTAGGAAAAAGGGATTCATTCCCCTCTTCCATTCATAGTGAGCAGAGTGAGGCTTAGAAATAGCAGAGAAAACAACTATAACACAGCCCACAGATACAAGAAGGACTCAAGTTGCCAAGTCAGAAAACTACCCAACTTTATAGTTAGATTGAGTCCCAGCTTTGCCTCTTAGTAGCTGGAAGGTTTTAGGTAAGTCCTGTAAACTCTTTAATTCTTCACTTCTTGCCTTTAAAATGAGGAAATATCTAATTCCTCGGGTAGTTGTGAAGAGAAAATGAGGCAAAGCATGAAAAGCTCTTAGCAGAGTCCCTGGAAGTAAATAAGCCCTCTGGAAACAGTAGCTGTGATGATTATTTCTGAGAACCAATCAATAGCTCCTGAAGCAGTTTCTCCTTTGCTATCATAGAATTCAACAGAGATCAGAAGGGTTTCTGCAAAATAATAAAACAATTGGAGAGAGAGGGAGGAGAGGGGAAGAATGGGAAACAGGCCTCTGCAGGCTTAGCTGGTTTGAAAGATTGACTGGAATACTGTCCAGGGTAAATTGGGCTGGCCCTTCCCCTTCCCCTACCCACTGTGCAACCTGAAAGACATGCAATCGCGCGCGCACACACACACACACACACACACACCCATAGTCCAACCAATATCCAGAGTATGGCATCACTACTCTGTTTCCTGGAGAGGATATTGCCCTTATAGATGTATTCATTAGGAGAGGCTAGATTTTGCTGTGTAACAAATGACCCCAAAGTCTCAGTGGCTTGCAACCACAGAGGTTTACTTCTCACTCAACCCTATGTCCATGATGGGTCAACTATGTCCCTATTCTAGGACCCAGGCTGATGAAGCACTCTTTCTCTCTTTGTGAAAAATTGCCAGATTTTGTGGCAGAAGGAAAAGAGATATGGTGAACACCATGCTGGGTCTTCAGCTTCTTTTCCAACGTGAACACACATCACTTGTGCTCATATTCCATTGGCCAAAGCAAGTCTTATAGCCTCACGTCGACAGAATTGGGGCACATAATTCTCTTCTGGGGAGGTGAACATAGGTAAAGACTAATCCAGTCTACCACAGTGGACTCCCTCCCCATCCAGACACACTCACTTCCAAAGGGCCTGCCAGCTACGGAGAGCTGTTTAGTAGCTGACTGACCCTGAGCCTTCTCTGAGCCTCAGCTTTATACTCTGTGAAATGGAGATACCAATCAGTAGCTCCTGAAGCAGTGGGATACTTGTCCTGTGAGCTTCACAGAGAAGGGATAAGAATGCAGATGAGACCACAGGTCTGAATATGGTTTGTAAACTCTAAAATATTACATTCCCATGAGGGGGTCTCATTACTAGTGTGATTTCATGAGAAGAGATAATAAAGCTTTTTATAGAGTACTTCTCCCTCTCCCTGCCCACAGAAAGGATTTGTTGAGCTTATTAGCACATAACCCAGTACCATGTTCAGCACTTTACTTCATTCAGTCTTCACAATTACATGGCAAAGTAGGGAATGTTATTAATTCCACTTCACAGATGTGATAACAAAGAGTTAAAGTTGCTTGCTCAAGGTCACATAGCTAGTGAATGGTAGAATTAAACCAGGGCCATATGCTTTGGAGTTGCAACTGCTAATTTTAAAACAAAATAAAAAGAGATGTTCTAATAAAATAGAAAGACTAGCTAATGTATAAAAAATAAGTCTTACAATGTCTTCAAACCTTGAGTGATCTGGCTCACACTGTAGATACTTTAGCCACTGGGTAAGTTGGTGATGACATTTTAGTGGCCTGATATTTCAAATAAATGCTTCCAGGTATAAATGTTGCTAATGAATTGAGGATTAGAATGGAATAGAAGTGGAGAGGATAAAGTACTGAATTGAGAATGAGGGCTTGACTCAACTCATCTGAAACCAGTTGTGTGACCTTGGGTAGGTCACCTCCCCTCTCTGGGCCTCATTTTTGTGATCTGTAATGTGGAGATGTTATTTGATCTCAGAGAGCAATCCAGTCCAGTGATTTTCAGATGAAGGGACTGCAGAGTCTGCCAGGGAGGTTCTATTCTCCATCAACCCTCTTCCAATGTCCTCCCCCTCAAAGAACAACCACATAGGACTTAATTTCTTGAAGGGTTTTTTAAAAAATATATATTTTATTGATTTTTTACAGAGAGGAGGAGAGAGGGATAGAGAGTTAGAAACATCGATGAGAGAGAAACATCGATCAGCTGCCTCCTGCACACTCCCCACCAGGGATGTGCCCGCAACCAAGGTACATGCCCTTGACTGGAATCGAACCTGAGACCCTTCAGTCCACAGGCTGACGCTCTATCCACTGAGCCAAACTGGCTAGGGCTCTTGAAGGGTTTTATGGATGGGACTCTTGTTCCAAAACTTTAAAATCAGCTGGATAAGGGAATCTTTAGGTTCTCTCCACTCCTAGAGTCTTTAATATTTGTGTTTCTTGATAAGAAAGCTGTGTGATCCACCCAGGAGAGGCCATTTAGTGGTCACACATCACAGTGAATAGGGCGTTCACTCATTAGACATCAGCAATTCACTCATCACTGACCAATGACTATGCTTGAACTTGGGCTTCTCTCTCCTGTCCACTGGAGCGCCTCAGTACTCCCTCCCTGTTTTTGTCCTCAGGCCCTCATATTGGCAGACAGGAAGGGTCAATGGACATCTATAAAATGGGAATGGTGGCCCTTAGTTTATTGGATTGTTGTGAAGGTTGGAAAGTTATATAATATCACACTCCACAGAAGCCCCTACCCCTCATTTTCATCCCTCTGCTCTCCTGCCAGGGTTTCAGCTACCTCCTGGAGGAGGCCCCTACAGCCTTCAGGGTTGATTCTGAACATTGTTCCTGGTTTCTCTGGGGGGGCGGGGGGGGGGGGGGAGAATTTTCCCTCTTAGTTCATCTGGGTAGTCAAGGAATCACATTTGACATTAGACAACTTAACAGGGATAAAAATAACC
>NW_005871135.1:3598115-3601204 GCF_000147115.1 Myotis lucifugus
AAGAATTATAGGGCCCCAAGACAAATTTAACCAGGTGAGGCTTTATCTGTTATCTTGAAGCTTAAGGAGGAAAGGGGTGGTGGTTTGGGGCTTTCAAAGGGGGAGGGAAGGGCAATTCACATGGAGATGAAAACAAATGTTTTGGGTAGATAAAATGTTTTGCTGGGCCAGCTTTAATGATGGGACACACACAGGGCTTTTGATAAAAGGGACCTTACTAGATTCCTCCTTGTCTATCACACTTTAGTTCATATTAAATTGTAGTTCTCTATGATGATAGCTTCCTTCCTGGGGCAGGTCCTCTATCTAAAATCTTGTAGGCTGTGAGGGGGAGGTCAACGGTGTTTCTCCAGTCTTTCTTTATTAAAAATAACCAGCTTAAAATAATAAATATCCCCCAAAGGCATATTTTGGGGTGGCAAAACCTCAGGGCTATCTCCTTCCTCTGGTGCCTCAGTACAGATGAGGATTTAAATATTTTAGGGTCCCCAGAACACAGTATCTGTGAGACAAATGAAACTTTTGAGAACAGATAGAAATAAGTTTAATGAATTATTATGCTTAAAAGTCTTTGGTCTTGCCAAAGATCCTTTTCCCCTCCATATATTAAAGAGAAAGTTAAGGAGCAAAGGTAGTGTGAAGGAAGAAGAATTCTTTCTTGCCTTATATATATTCTGGATGTTACCGGTTTAATGGCTGATGTCCCCCACCCTGAGCTAAGGAGGAAAGGTGTCATTTGTGTTGGGTTCACTGCTTTATACCTGGTATGAGATGTAAAAACAGAAACAAAAAAATAACGTGTTTCCTCAATAAATGAACACAGGGTAGCTGGGCTTCACTGAGAACTAACAATAGCTGGGGCCAGTGGTTTTCAAAACTACTGAGAAAACCACTTCCTGCTTCCCTGTTCATCTAGTCTGGTATCAAAATGAAAAAACTGGCAGAGCCGAGCATTTCTGATGTGCTCCACAAGGGGGTGTAAGAGGCCCACACCCGGCCAGCTCCACAGCAGAAATCCTGGCGCTGGTCATTGGTCCCATTGTGTTGCTCACGCAATCTGGTTCCACAGCACTATTTCCTCAGTCCATTTTTTAGTTCATCTCTTTTCCTGACCCAGGAGGAAGTAGAGAAGCTTTTGAAGTCAGGTGGGCTTGGATTAAAATCCTGGGTTCTGTCATTTGCTGAGACATTGGCACGTGAGTTGGCATTTTGAGTTATTGTATTAATAAATGGTAACTTACTCCCAAAGCCAGGGAATTACAGAATTATAGACTCTTGGTGCAAGAAGGGGCTTTAAAGATCGTCCAGTAGAGCCCCCACATTTCACAGACGAGGAACACTGAGGTCTCTGAGCACTTAAGCCTGGGGTTTGCACACAGCTGCATTCTTAGAAATGCAAACAAAAGAGCATTCTCAATGAATGAATGAATGAATGAATGAATGAAAAGATAAGTCCTTTAACCAACAAACACGTGCCTTCTTTTAGAGCAGGACTTTGCATCCAGAAAAAAACACAGGCTGCTATATTTATCATCAGCTTTAGCAGCAACTAACTTGAGCAAGTTACTTGACTTCTTGTGCCTCAGTTTCCTCATCTCAATGGGGAAAGGAGTAGAAATTGGGGATATTAACAGTACCTACCTCAAAGGGTGTTGTGAGGATCCAATGAGCTCATACATAAAGTGCTCAGCTCAGTGCCTGGCACCTAAGAGGCAAGGTGTAGATGTTAGTTCTTATCTTGGTCATGTAACCTTTCTGAGCCTGTGTTCACATCTATAGAGTGATTTTACATATCAGTATGGATGACACAACCTCAGCAAAGAAACTTGCTCATGGTAATGATATAAAATACAATCTATATACACTGAGTGGCCCTATCAGTACTTCATTAACACTTCCAAAAATACTGAATATTGAAAACTTCCTAAGCAAATACTCTCAAGGTTTTATTATTATTATTATTATTTGCATAACTAATTCACTTTATTGTAATGATGGGGGGGGGTCATAATAACCTGGCCGGTCATAATAATCTGGCCACTCGGTGTATATAAAAAACCCTAATATGCAAATAGAGTGAACGGCAGAACAGCCGAACAACCGGTTGCTATGATGTGCGCTGACCACCAGGGGGCACACGCGGACCATGGTAGGCGTCAGCCGTGGTGGAATGGTGGAGCAGGTGAGCGGGGGGCACCAGGCCAAGGGGGGGTGCCAGTCGCTGTCATCAGGGCAAGCCTCTGGTGGTTACTGAAAATTCTTTGCTCCCGTGTGCCGCGGTCCTACCCGGCGTTTGCACCTGCTGCCGGCACTGGCTCCGCTTGCACCCGCTGCCAGCGCCGGAGCCACCGTTCACACCCACTGCTGGTGCCCGGCACCGGCCCCGATCGCTCGGCGCTGTCAGCGGGTGTGAGCAGCAGCTGCCAGCCCCGATTGCCCCTCAGGGCTTCTCCACCTCCCCCTGCTCCTGAGGGGCGATTGGGGCAGCAGCAGCTTGCATCTTCTGCAGGCAACGGCCCTGCTTGCATCCGCGTGCCAGTCCCAATTGCTCAGTGCTGTCAGTGGGTGCGAGCGGCGGCTGCCGGTCCCAATCGCCCCCCCTGAGAGCTTATCCACCTACCCCTGCTCCTGAGGGGCGATTAGGGCAGCAGCTGCAGCTTGCACCCACTGAGGGCGCCGGCCCCGCTCGCACCCACTGCTGGCACTGGCCCTAATGGCTCTGCGCCATCAGCGGGTGCCATCAGCACATGGGAGCAGTGGCGGTGGGAGCGGGGCTGCCGGCAGATAGGGGACTGGGGGCCGTGGTGGGAGGAGCCGGGCAATGGCACAGAGGATGGGCCAAGACCCGCCCCTGTGCCCACTGCAGCCTCACGGTCCACAGTTTCTTTCAAGGTGCATGAATTCATGCACTGGGCCCTTGTGGGTAATGAGTGTTATTATATCCTCTTCCGCGAGGTAAAGAAAGCTTTTCACAAACTCTCACCCCTCTGAAGGCTGCAGTAGTTGAGATCTTATGTCTTATCTCACCCGGAGTGCTGCAATAGAAACAGAACACGGGAGGAAATGATGGATGCCGATGTGGCTGGAGA
>NW_005871135.1:3602266-3610225 GCF_000147115.1 Myotis lucifugus
TCAGGGCAAACCAGCCGGCTCCCATCCATGCACCAGACCTCTATCCTATATAATAAAAGGATAATATGCAAATTGACCCTAACAGCAGAGCACTGAGAATCACTGGCCACTATGACACACACTGACCACCAGGGGGCAGATGCTTAATGCAGGAGCTGCCCCCTGGTGGTCAGTGCGCTCCCACTGGAGCTCTGCTCAGCCACAAGCCAGGCTGACGGCTGCCAGTACAGCCTCTCTCACCTCCTCAGCAGTGCTAAGGATGTCCGACTGCAGCTAGGCCTGCTCCCCACTAGCAAGTGGACAGCCCTCGAGGGCTCCTGGGCTGCCAGAGGGATGTCTGACTGCCAGCTTAGGCCCAATCCCCTGGGGAGCGGGCCTACGCCAGCAGGTGGTCATTCCCCGAGGGGTCCCAGACTGCGAGAGGGCACAGGCCGGGCTGAGGGACCCTCCCGAGTGCACAAATTTTTGTGCACCGGGACTCTAGTCTATAATAATAAAAGGGTAATATGCTAATTAGACCGGACATCATTCCAGACGAAGCTGGGGCCAGAGGGAAGCCAGCCGGGTCCTGGGTGCTGGAGGGAAGCCAGTGCTGGCAGCTGGGGGAAGGAAGGCCTACTCTGGCACGAATTTTCATGCATCGGGCCTCTAGTTTCCAAATAAGGTTGAATTCACAGGTACCAAGGATTAGGACTTCAACATTTCATGGGGGAGGAGGTGTTGAGGGGAGGAACACAAGTCAACCCACAACACTTGTTAAAAGATTTTTTTTGTTTTAAAAAATGGAAATTTAATGAGCTCTTCCAATTTATTAATATTTTATTTATATATAAGGTATATTAATAATTATATTGATTTATTTTGTTTACATAAAGTTAATGCATTTATTATTATAAACAATATATTATATGAATTCTAGTTCTATTAATAAATTATTAATAAAACAAATTGTTTGAATTAATTTTATAATTTATTATAATGAATCAAAACATTTCTGTGGACCTGAAAAGCCCTTAGGCCATCACTTTTCATCCCTGGCTTCATGGACTATCAGGGTGGTCTTTCCATAAAGCAAAGATGGTAATGTTATGCCTTCCATGATGGCGAGTTCTGTCAGCAATAGCTGACAGAAGCATCCTTTTAATGAACACCACCAGCTACATCTCCCCCACATCCCCTAGTGGAGCCTGTCTGAATCTGACCTGGAACAGACCTTCACTGCCAGGCTTATGAGTTTTCTCCAGAAACAGTCTCCATTTCCCCAACTCTCCACCCCCAACAACCCACCCCCCTGTTTTCTCTGCTACTCACTCCAGGCCCAGTTCAAAAGCCACCTTCCTCTCTGAATCCTGCCAGGCATCATAGTGTCTCCCACAGGGTTCCACAGTACCTTGCTTCTGCATTTTGCAACACCGGTTTTCCGGGTATCACAGTGAGGTTTTACTAGTCACTGCTTCTCAGGAACTTTACCTTGGTCGTTGTATTAGTTTGTCAGGGCTGTGACAAAGATTCTTTGCTTGAACAAACTTTAATCAAGGTTATTCTGGGGAATTTTATGCACTTCCTTGTAAATACGAATTTCAGCAAGAATTCTTCTAAGTCAGTTTAACCCAAACCCTTGACCCTTGATATCTGATCACCCTCAATATCTAATCAGGTTCTTCATCCTCTCCTGTTTCTCAAGTGATGTCTGTCTTTAGCAAAAGTCCTGTTAGGTCAATTTAGCAAGAACTCCCCCTTACCTATGATGTATTCTTTTAGTAATTTCCCACCCACTGACTCCACCCTGCTCCCTGGCTGTAAATTCCCACTTGCCTATGCTGTATTTGGAGTAGAGCTCAATCTTTCTCCCCCATTTCTCCCTGTGTGTCCTGCATTTCCTCTTTCTCTAAAAACACCACTCATTGGATTAGGTCCACCCACATGACCTTATTTTAGGTGAATTACCTCTTTAAAGATCCTGTCTCCAAATATAGTCATATTCTGAGATATTGGGAATAGGACCTCAACATGAATTTTGGGGTGGTACAATTTAGCCCATAACTGTCATTTCTTTAAAAAATGTTAATAACCCAAGTAATATAGAAACTTGTTGTTGTTATTGCCTCCAACAATACAGGTAAATTTAGCTAAAGTCCTCCTTTCCCCACCCCACTCCATCCAACTGTTAACACTGCTACCAGCCTTTGCAAATATGGTGAACTCACATAAAGATACAGTTGATTTTTCTTTTACATAAATAACATTATATTGTCCATACTGTTTTGCAAATCCTCCTCATCATTATTTTAAATGTGTATATTCACCCACCCTTGCTCAGACCCAGAGTTTAGCAATGGCTAAGTATTCTTGCCTGAAATAATCCTTTCTTTTGTTTTGAGTTCCTTGTACCTCCACCCCCCCCCCCCCATGGGATGCTGTCTGATTCATGAATCTTTGAATAAAGCCAAATAGATCTTTAAATTTACTCAGTTGAATTTTTATTTAACACCCTTCACTATAATACTCAACCAGCATTGTCAACAGGAAGTCCAATATCTTTATTCAGTTTCATTTCCTTGATATTTCTGAGAATCTGGGGAATGCTTCCATTCTCCATAAAACCCATCCTGATGGAAGCTAACATCTATTGACCAGGCCACTCTTCTGAGGATCTGTCTGCTCTCTGTTCCTCTTTACCCAGAATCCTTCCTCTCAGTTCCCCAAAGCACACCTAATACCAGAAGGTTCCGCTTAAAGTATTTTACTACAGCCTTTCTGATGGCATCATTATCCTCCCCCTCATTATTACCTCTCAGAGAAGCCGGGGGTGGGGGGGGGGTGGGGGGGGGGGAGGTCCTGTCAGCGTTTCCCTAGCAGGTGAGGACTCAGAGGCTCAAAGAGGTTGAGGAACTTTCCCAAGTTCACTCAGCTAACGGGTGGGAGAGCCAGGCCCAACGAATTTTCCAGCGTTTGGCTATTATCAGTGGTGGAACCACAGCTCATTTAAGCTGTTTCACACAAAAGCATTAAAGTAACTGAACCACATAGTGAGATAGTATTCTATTTTCAGTTATCTTCCATTCCTTCTGATTCAATCGAGGAAAGCCTCAGGTGTTTCTAATACCCATTGAAAAGTTCTCTAATGTGCCAATCTCCCTTTCTAACACAGAAAGAGCAGGCAACAGTATCTAGCTGGAGTTTAATGACATTGTTTTGTTTTCCTTGTATTTACTTTTATGGAAACAATGTTAGTTTCCCATATAAATGCTCTATAAAATATATTTAAGTTTTTAAAAGTGAGTAGATTTACAGAACAGTATTAAGTCAACAAATAGTATGGTTAGTTCATCAAAATGGCAAAAAAAAATTGTGAGGTTTGGGGCCTCAAGGCTGGGGAATAGTAATAAGGAGGAACTTAAGACAGGATGCCAGAATCCATTGCCTGGCCTGGCCTCTTCAGTCCCCAGGGCCACCTCTCTCCTCAGTTCCTGGCAGGGACCCCTAGCCTCCAGAAGAGCCAGTTAACATCTAAATACTCCAGTAGTGCAGCCTTTTCTTTATGCTGCCTTATTGTCCTTAAATTTCTCCATTTCAAGGAGGTGAGGGGTTCCATCTCTCTTTGCATAATAAAAATCACTGGCATTTTTCTCTTAAACAAAAAAAAGAGCAGCCAGTTTTCTCCTCACATGCAATTAAATGACAGGCAGCTTTGCCAAGGCAGTCCTTTAGGTCCATTAAAGGCCTGGTAGAGCCTTAGGTCCTAAGAGCAGCCTCCCAGCCGGGAGGGCTTTGCTCCTCCCTGCTCAGAGTGAAAACTCTTCCTGATGCATGGCTCTGACCTTGGCCCTGGCGTCTTCTGTTCAGACATGCCAGTTTTTCTTGGGCCAGTCTCCTTGGCTTGGCATTCGAGGCCCTTCACAATCAGTCCAGTAAGGTGAGGTGAAAGCACATTGGGCCAGGACTCTGGATACCGGGGTTCTGGTGCTAGAGTGAGCCCTAATTTGCGGTGTGACCCCTGTGGGTTCCGTTTAACCATCACTAGAAAGAAGGGATTGCCTCGTGGTATCAACCATGCCATGAGGGTGAGACAATGGCCAGGTTCAAGTCCAATTCAGAGAGAGGGAGCCTTTCACAGCAACTTAGAATAGTGAGTGCTACTATAATCACAGTTTCCTCCCAGCAATCTTGCTACATGCAGTAAAAACATTGATAGTTTTGCCTTGAGGTTGTGGACTGGCAGTGTACACAACTTTGTTGTGATATCTTTGTATTTTTTTTCTCCCTAAAGTTCAAAAAGTCATGTTCTACTTCACAGATACGAGCTTTCACAATTACATTGCTTGCTTATTTATTTATTTATTTATTTATTCATTTTTTACCTATTGTCTATGGCTGCTTTCAGGCTCCAAAAGCATGGCCAAACAGTGGTAACCAGGGGCCTGTGACTGGCCCTTTACAGCAAGTTTGCTGACTCCTGGGCCTGAGGGCAATCGGGAGGGAGGGTTACATTCATTTTGCATTGATGTAAAATTATTGAATTCAAAATGCTCAGGGCAGCTTCTGTGGACTCATCAAGCATCCCACACTCCAGCTCCGCCTCACTGGGCAACGAATACCATTCACATGGGTCGCTGACCATTCGCAGGAGCTGCTCCTGCCACAACAGTAGCCCTGCTCCCTGGTGAGGCTAAAGCGCTCATACCTTTGTGTTTCCTGGTAACTCAGAAGTAACAGTTTTTCCAGTTAATCGTCCCCCTCTGGCTTTCATGAAGAAGCAAGAATGGCTCAGCTGGGAACCTGGGATTCTGCTGGATATATTTCCCCAGGACTAAGACAAGATATTTTAAAGTGTAAAAAAGAACCCCCTCCTCCCAATCTTCAAATAAGACGGATTTCAGGATGGGGATGTTGGCTTTCTCTCGTGGTTTCATACATACCTGGCGCGTGACTCCGAGGGGCCCACGTCCTATAGTCGGAGGAGCACAGTGCCAGGGAAAGAGGCTGGGGAATATGTCCCAGAATATTGAGTCCCGAGTCCACAGCACAGGACAGGGGGGTGTTGAACATGGTATGGACGGATGGCCTTTCCTGGATATTGTCTCAATGTATCAACAGTTAAAAACGAGTGCCAATTCGGGGCCACTGTGGTCTGTGGAAACCACACATCTTGCCACAACACGCTCGGAGGCTTTTATTGCATCTGCCTAGAAGGATATCGAGCCACAAACAACAACAAGACATTCATTCCCAACGACGGCACCTTTTGCACAGGTACTCAGAAGGGGGCTGTGGCGATGGCAACTGGGTGGTGGCAGGACAGTGTCCAGGATTTGGCGAAGGGAGAGGGCAGGGCCAGGACTGGTGTGATTTAAGGGAGGGACTCTCCTGTAAGAAAATTTGTTTTTGTTTTGTTAATCCTCACCTGAGGATATTTTTTTCCATTGATTTTTAGAGAGAGTGGAATCAAGAGAGACATTGATTGGTTGCTTCCCGAATGCGGCCCAAGTAGGGCCAGGGATTGAACCTGCAGCCCAGGTACGTTACCTTGACTGGGAATCAAACCTGAGACCTTTCAATGTGCAGGCTGACCACCGAGCAATACCAGACAGGGCATAGGAGTGAGATTTGGACGTGACCTGAGTATTAGTTCATATTAGAGAATTATTGTTAATTTTATTAGATGGGATAATGGTGGCATTTAGGATAATATTCTTATTTGGGGAGACACATGCTGAAGTATCTGGGATATTATTATGCAGTACCTCATGTTATTAGATCTGTAAGGTACTTTAAATGTAAATAATTGTTCATTCTTGGGGGTGTGGGTCTATGGGAGTTCAGTATAATGTTCCTTTTACTTTTTAAAATATATTTTTATTGATTTCACAGAGGAAGGGAGATGGAGAGAGAGATAGAAGCATCGATGATGAGAGAGAATCATTGATTGGATGCCTCCTGCACACCCCACACTGGGGATCAAGACTGCAACCCAGGAATAAAAAAAGACCTCAAATAGCTGCAGCAATCCTGAGAAAGAAGAACAAAGTAGGTGGGATCTCAATACCAGATATCAAGTTGTATTACAAAGCCACTGTTCTTAAAACAGCTTGGTACTGGCACAAGAACAGACATATAAATCAATGGAATAGAATAGAGAACCCAGAAATCGACCCAAATCACTATGCCCAATTAATATTCGACAAAGGAGGCAAGAACATACAATGGAGTCAAGACAGTCTCTTCAATAAATGGTGTTGGGAAAATTGGACAGATACATGCAAAAAGATGAAACTAGACCACCAACTCACACCATACACAAAAATAAACTCAAAATGGATAAAGGACTTAAACGTAAGACGGGAAACCATAAAAATACTAGAGGAATCCACAGGCAACGAAATCGCAAACATATGCCGAAGGAATTTCTTCTCTGATACTGCTCCTAGGGCAATGGAAACTAAAGAGAAAATTAACAAATGGGACTACATCAAAATAAAAAGCTTTTGCACAGCAAAGGAAACCATCAACAAAACAACAAGAAAGCCCACTGCATGGGAGAACATATTTGCCAATGATATCACCGATAAGGGTTTAATCTCCAACATTTACAGGGAACTCATGCAACTTAACAAAAGGAAGATAAACAATCCAATCAAAAAATGGGCAATGGACCTAAATAGACACTTTTCAAAAGAGGACATACAGAAGGCCGAAAGACATATGAAAACATGCTCAAAGTCACTAATTATACGAGAGATGCAAATCAAAATGACAATGCGGTATCATCTCACACCTGTCAGAATGGCTATCATCAACAAATCAACAAACGACAAGTGCTGGAGAGGATGTGGAGAAAAAGGAACCCTTCTGCACTGCTGGTGGGAATGCAGACTGGTGCAGCCACTGTGGAGAACAGTATGGAGTTTCCTCAAAAAACTAAAAATGGAACTCCCATTTGACCCAGTGATTCCACTTCTAGGAATATATCCCAAGAAGCCAGAAACACCAATCAGAAAGGATATATGCACCCCTATGTTCTTAGCAGCACAATTCACCATAGCTAAGATTTGGGAACAGCCTAAGTGTCCATCAGCAGATGAGTGGATTAGAAAACTGTGGTACATCTACACAATGGAATACTACGCTGCGGTAAAAAAGAAGGAATTATTGCCATTTGCAACAGCATGGATGGAACTGGAGAGCATTATGCTAAGTGAAATAAGCCAGTCAGAGAAAGATAAATACCACATGATCTCACTCATTTGTGGAATATAGAGAACAACATAGACTGATGAACAGGGACAGATCCAAAGACAGAGAAACAGCGATCAGACTATCAATCCCCAGAGGGAAGTAGGGGAGGGAGGGGGTAAGGGGGAGAGATCAACCAAAGGACTTGTATGCATGCATATAAGCCAAACCAATGGACATGGACAACAGGGGGATGAGAGCATGAGGGGGGGGGGGGCGGGGAGGTTGGGGGTTAATGGGAAATGAGGACACATTTGTAATACCTTAACCAATAAAGAAATTTAAACAAAATATATATGTGAATCAACCAGAAATATAAAATTATACTCTTCATTTCTGAGATTTTTTTTAATATATATTTTTTATTGGTTTCAGAGAGGAAGGGAGAGAAAGAGAGAGATAGAAACATCAATGATGAGAATCATTGATCGGCTTCCTCCTGCACACCCCCTACTGGGGATCGAGCCTGAAACCTGGGCATGCGCCTCCCTTTTCTCCCTCCTCCCCAGCGGCACTCCTCTCCTCCTGCTCCCTCGCTCTGGGGAGGAGGGAGGAAGGAAAGGGAGGCAGCGCCTCTCCCTATCTCTCCCCCTCTCTCCCCTCCCCCTTCCCCTCCCCTCCCCCTTCCCCTCCCCTCCCCCTCCTTCTCCCTCTCCCTCTCCCTCGTCCTTGGCTGCATTCAAACCTCAGGCCCTTTAATCCCCAGGCCGATGCTCTATCCACTGA
>NW_005871135.1:3611626-3614789 GCF_000147115.1 Myotis lucifugus
CAGTGGCGGCAAACTCATTAGTCAACAGAGCCAAATATCAACAGTACAATGATTGAAATTTCTTTTGAGAGCCAAATTTATTAAACTTAAACTATAAAGGTAGGTACATTGTTTTGTTTTTTTAAAAAAATATATTTTATTGTTTTTTACAGAGAGGAAGGGAGAGGGATAGAGAGTTAGAAACATCGATGAGAGAGAAACATCGACCAGCTGCCTTCCTGCACATCCCCACTGGGTGCCCACAACCAAGGTACATGCCCTTGACCAGAATCGAACCTGGGACCCTTCAGTCTGCAGGCCGACGCTCTATCCACTGAGCCAAACCGGTTTTGGCTAGGTACATTGTTATTAACTTAATTAGGGTACTCCTAAGGCTTAGGAAGAGCCGCATGTGGCTCCCGAGCTGCAGTTTGCCGACCACGGGTTTAGATGAGTCTTTTCTAGAGCTGACATTCTGTGGACTGTGGCTTGAGACTGAATTAATTGACCAGCTCAAGATCTAAGAGGCCGAAAGAGCCAGAGCTGCAGTCCAGCTCTCAGACTTGACCATACCCAGCCCAGCCACAGAGAGGACTTTGATGCTTTGCCACTTCAAATTGTTTTATGCCTGAGGCATCCCATGTCAGGAAAAACAGGTCTGCTGGGAATTAAGCTGGCCTGCTGGCTTCCCAATGGGTCTTCTCATGTAAATAATCAGCCAGAAAGCCCTATAGGTTGAGGAAGCTGCTCGCACTTAATCCCTCTTAACATTCCTCCCATCCCAAATGACTGGTTTCAGCAGTTTTCTGTCTTGTCTTTTAAAAAGGAAGATAGGTGCTTTTAAAACTTGCGAGAGCCTTAGCTGGTTTGGCTCAGTGGATAGAGCGTTCGCCTGTGGACTGAAGGGTCCTGGGTTTGATTCCAGTCAAGGGCACATGCTGGGGTTTCGGGCTTAATCCCAAGTAGGGGGAGTGCAGGAGGCAGCTGATCAATGATTTTCTCTAATCATTGATGTTTCTATCTCTCTTTCTCTCTTCCTCTCTGATATCAATAAAAAAAAATATATATATATATATATATTTTAAAAGACTTGCTAGAAAACAGATGTTCAGCATAAAATATTTGGACAATATAGAAATGTACGAAGAAGAGTAAAAATCAACTGAAAATATTATGTACCTACCCCTGTCTGAGTGATCTCTAATGAACATTTTTGTGTTCATCCTCCTAGGCTTTCTCTAAGAAATGCAGGGTGGGGCAAAAATAGGTTTACAGTTGTGAGTACGTGAAACAGAGTTTATTCTTGTGTTATTATTTACTCTTATATTATTTTCCATAGAAACAACTATAAACCTACTCTAGCACACCCTGTATAAAGACATATCTCTTTCTAATGAAGATAGGACCATACTACAAATACTATTATAATTTTTTAAAAGTTCAAATTGTGACTTATGAAAATACAAAGTGAACATTTTTCAAAGTTTTATTAACTTAGTAATTAATGAATTGTCAACTGAAAAATAATGTTGACTAGATGTTTTGTCACCAAAAAGGATTTATTCTGGAAAAAGAAGGGGTTGCAACCCAGTGTACGCAGAGGGGGCTAGCCATGTACCTACCCACTCTGGCTTTCAGACCTAGGTGGAGGGATAGTCATAGAAGGGAAAAGAAAGTTAAGGAAAGGGGAAGTTAGAATCATAGAGCGTTATTATAAACAGAGTTCTTCTTATAGGGTTTGGCCTGTAGGGTTCTCAAGATTCCAATTCCCATAGAGTGTGAGAACTTCTATAGCCCTAGGTCCTCCTGTTAGTCTTCTGCAGAATGAACCAGTCATATAGTAAAACCAGTTCAAAGGAGAATCTGATTAACATACAGCGATACATACACACAATCAAGATTGCAGAAGTACATTTTCTAATAGATGTAAAATTGATAACTATCTTTAGCACAATAAACTGATGTTTAATCTCTTAAATTGTACACTTACAGACAAAATCAGTTTGTATTTCTATGAGTAAGAATAATTTGAATTATTATCATTTTTCTACAGTTTATAGGGTTGTGAAATAGCTGAGTCAAAGATAGTGAAAGACAAGCCCTAGCTGGTTTGGCTCGGTGGATAGAGCGTCAACCTGCAGACTGAAGGGTCCCGGCTTGGATGCCAGTCAAGGGCACATGCCCGGGTTGTGGGCTCGACAGGAGGCAGCTGATCAATGATTCTCTCTCATCGTGTTGTTTCTATCTCTCTCCCTCTCCCTTCTTCTCTGAAATCAATAAAAATATATATTTTAAAAAGAAAGAAGAGCCCTGACTGGTTTGGCTCAGTGGATAGAGCATCAGCTTGCAGACTGAAAGGTCCCAGGTTAGATTCTGGTCACGGGCAGTTACCTTGGTTGCGGGCACATCCCCAGTAGGAGGTGTGCAGGAGGCAGCTGATTGATGTTTCTCTCTCATCGATGTTTCTAACTCTCTATCCCTTTCCCTTCCGTAGGAGGTATGCAGGAGGAGCTGATTGATGTTTCTCTCTCATCGATGTTTCTAACTCTCTATCCCTTTCCCTTCCTCTCTGTAAAAAATCAATAAAATAAAATAAAAAAAGAAAAGAAAGAAGAGTACAATGAACAACCTTACATCCTTCATCTAGATTTTCTAACACACACACACACACACACACATGCCTTTTTCCCCCCGAATCATCTGAAAGTTGCTGGTTTGATGTCTGTTTACCTCTAAAATTATTAGCACATATCTCCTAAGAACAAGAACAGTTTTCTACACGGTCATAATGTTATTGTCACATTCAGTAAATACATGATTAATGCCATAATACCTAAAAACAGTTAATGTTTACATTTCTTTGATTGGCCTGATTCTGTTGTTTTATAACTTTTCCGTTTTCACCCAGCAGTATAAGAAGCATTTAATTTCCATGTCTCTTTAGTGTCCATTAGTCTGGAACAATCCCCCCTGCCCTTTTTTTTTTGTCTTTCCCCACATTGGCATTTTTGATGAGTCCAGGGCAGTTGTTTATAAAATATTTCATAATTTGAGTTTGTCAAATGTCTCCTCATTATTCAATCAGTTCATACATTTTTGGGCAAAATGCTGTTTAGACGATACCATGTCTTTTCTAGTGCATCCCATCGGAAGGCATATGTTATCAGCTGTCCATATGGCAATG
>NW_005871135.1:3614889-3633078 GCF_000147115.1 Myotis lucifugus
GGGCAAGTGACTTCACCTTGTTGAATCCTTGACTTTTCCATCTGTAAAAAGGATTCATTCATATAAACTGCTTAGTCTAGTGTCAGACACATGTTAAATGCTCAATAAATGAAAGCTACCTTTGCCAACAGTGCTGTTATTATTTAAACCTGAGAAAATTCTGTTATTCAGTGGATTAAGGGGATAGAAACAATGAATTTGATTTTGAAGATCCTGATCCAGCTCTGTGACCTTGAACAATTCTTGTCCTCATTCTGATGAACTCCATTTCCCTCACCTGTAAGTCAGGGCTCAGAATCCCTACCCTGCAAACTTCATAGCATCATTCAACAAGATTGCATGGGTATCTACTGTGTGCAGAGTAATCACAGTCCTAACGCTAAAAGCAAAGAGTGAGTGTTGCTATTCTCTCCTTTAACACATGGTTAATTGGCATTTCAGAGCCAAAGCATAGCAAACAGGGACTCCATCCAGCCCTCCCTGACCTCTGTGCCTGTCCTCTTTCCTTTAGGTCACAGTGTCAGAAGAGCAAAGGAGCATTAGATGTGAAAACGCTCCACGGAGCTGCAGAGCCCTCTAAAGGTAAAAGGGTATTTCATCAGCCCAATTACATTCCTTCTAGGGGAAACGTAACTGGGAGGACAGCAGGAGACTTTGGGTACATTTTTTTCTTCTTTTCAATTCTTGAGATAATTCATGAGAGTCTTAGGTTGATGTCATTTACCAAGGATGACTCCTACATTCAAACAATTACTAGGTGAAGGTAGCAGAGATCCAGCCAGCCCAGAATCAAATCCTCAATTGAAGAAGCTAATTAGAAAAGCTTTTTGAAGTAGTAATTCATTTAGGACACTCTTTTGAAGAAGACCCAGAAATGGCACAGGTTATTCCCACTTATATTCCCCTGGGGAGAAGTCAGTCACACGGTCACCCTAACCACAAGTGAGGCTAAGCAAACATGGTTTGTTGGGGCAGCCATGTGCCTGGCGACAGGGCTACTCACAGGCAAAAAAGGGAGGAAGGGTTTGGTGAACAGTCAGCAATTTCTGCCATATGCCATTCCAGGTAGCCTACATTTCCTTGAGGATCTGTGTTAGTTTCCTAGCCTGCCATAACAAAGTACCACACATTTGGTGGCTTAAAACAGCAGAAATATCTTGTCTCACATTCTGTAGCCCAGAAATCCAGGTGTTGGCAGTGCCAATCTCCCTCATGTCTTTTCTAGCTTCTGGCCACTTCAAGGAGTTTCTTGGCTTGTAGATGCATCACTCCCATCTCTGTCCTGACATGGCCTTCTCTATGTGTCTTCCCATTGTCTTCCCTTTTATGTATCTGTCTCTGTGTCTGAATTTCCCCTTTTTAAGGACCCCAGATCTATTGGATTAAGGCCCACTCTCATGACCTCATTTTTAATTTAACTATTTCTGTAAAGAGCCTGTTTCCAAATAAGTCCACATTTGGAGGTATTCAGGGTTAGGACTTCAACATATCTTTTTGGGAGGGATACAATTCCATTGATAGCAAGGTCTAATATCTGCAACCAACTTTTGGGCACTGATACCTGGATCACTTGTAACAGAAGCAAACAGAACGTATTGAAGAATATTGGGAAACTCCTGGAATGGAAGAAGCACTTGAATACTCAGGCTTTGGGAGACAGAAATCAGGGCCACCCCAGGCCAAAATGTGGACATCTCCTTAGGGCCTGCCTTCTAGATGACACCGCTCCTGAGTACTTCTGGCCAAGTTTCCCTTCTCTCAAGACACAAATTCTTGGAAGAGTCCCTTAGGTCAGCCTGTAGTGGAGTCAGGGTTAGGGGTATGTGGATGGGGTCAAGTGAAGGGCAGTCTAGCTGGACCTCCTGGGGTGTGGGAAGGGTAGTTCCTCCAAAGAAACAGAGGGGCTTCTATCAAAAGATGGGGAGGAATGCCCGGCCTGTGTGGCTCAGTGGTTGAGCATTGACCCATGAACCAGGAAGGAGGTCACGGTTCCATTCCCAGTCAGGGCACATGCTATGGTTGCAGGATCAATCCCTAGTAGGGGGCATGCAGGAGGCAGCCAATAGATGATTGTTTCCATCTCTTTCTCCCTCTCCCTTCCTCTTTTTCAAATTAATAAAAACATATTTTTTAAAAAGATGAGGGAAAGATGTGTTGTGCAGGCAAAACCACAGCTGTTTGCTACACATTGTAATTCATTTGAGAAAGATTGTCAGCTCAGGCAGTTATATTTCTAAATATTTTGGCATTTAAAGGAGCCATTTAGTCATCTGGAAAATGCAAAGTAGTGGAAAAATGCAGTATCATGTGGTAGAAAGAGCACTTATAGTGGAACTAGGAGAGCAGGTTTTGTTTTTTTTAATATTTGCAGATGGTATAATCCTATGCTGAAAACTAAAGCAAATTAACTGAAAAGCTCTTGGAAGCAACAGGAATGCTCAACCAAGTATCAAGTTTCTAACTAGAAATAAAAATAATGCAGTATAATCAATTAGAAAAAAAGCATAACAGAACTGAAGATGTTATTCAAATTAGCCACCAAGGCAATTTGTAAAGGATTAAACTCAGCAAAAACTGCAAAGGGTCTGAGATTCTACTTGGAGACATAAATGATGAAGGGTGGGAAGACTTGTGATTATAAAGATATCATTACTCTCTAAATTTATTTTTTCAGTGCAGAAATCTCAGTAAAAAAATAAAATCACCTCAGCCAAGTAAAATCTTCATTACTTTTTTAACTTGAAAATATGAGTGTAAAATTCATAGGAAAATTGCCTGACCTTGGATGTCAGGCCCTCATAACCAACAAGCTTCCTTCCAAGGGACAGGGCCTAGGTCAGTGATGGCGAACCTTTTGAGCTCAGCATGTCAGCATTTTGAAAAACCCTGACTTAACTCTGGTGCCGTGTCACATGTAGAAATTTTTTGATATTTGCAACCATAGTAAAACAAAGAATTATATTTTTTATATTTATTTTATATATTTAAATGCCATTTGACAAAGAAAAATCAACCAAAAAAAATGAGTTCGCGTGTCACCTCTGACACACGTGTCATAGGTTCGCCATCACTGGCCTAGGTTTTGACTCTGGCTCTGCAAGTAATGTAATCTTTTCGGGCCATAATGTCCTTACTGTGAACTGGGATAATCATATCTTTCTGCTTACAGAGCTGAAGTAAGCTGAGAGAAAATATTTGAAATACTTTTATAAAGGCACTCATCAAGCTATAATACAATTTTCTAAAAATCCTCCAACAACACCAGATAAATTCAACATTGTGAATTTAACAATCACAATGAGAAATATTTTCTTTTTTAAAAAAATATATTTTATTGATTTTTTACAGAGAGGAAGGGGAAGGGATAGAGAGCTAGAAACATCGATGAGAGAGAAACATCGGTCAGCTTCCTCCTGCACATCCCCTACTGGGGATGTGCCCGCAACCAAGGTACATGCCCTTGATCGGAATTGAACCTGGGACCCTTTATTCCCCAGGCCGACGCTCTATCCACTGAGCCAAATGGGTTAGGGCGAGAAATATTTTCATTGCTCTCATTTTGCAAAAGGACCAACCCCTTTTCTCTCATTAAACACAGTTACAGATGATTAGTAAATACTTGATTCCTTCCGAGGAGAGAGAAAAGCTAATGTGAGCTGCTTATTGCACTAGACAGGCAGCCATTGGTGTGGCCACTCCCAGGTCATGTGAACTGAGCAAGATGCTCATGCCTTCCAGCACCCCCTCTGCTCCTTACCCTGAGTTATCATTTATCTTCTGTAGAATGAAACGTTAGGGACTTCATGAAGTTTGAGAACAAAAAGCCTGGAGTCCTCACAAATCTCAGTTTGAACCCTGGTGCCAGCATTTACCTTGAACAATTCATTTTTTCTCTTCCCAGGTTTAAAAATCTATCAGACAGGATGATAATATCTACCTCATCAAGAAGACCCGAGGCTTAAATGCACATACAAAGTGCCTGGAACATAGTAAATGCTCACGAAAAATGGCAGCAGTTGTAATTACCATAATAATACTATTATATATGAATATGATGATTATTATTATTGCTACTACCTCTAAGGCCCTTTGCAGCTCTGAAATTCTAGGATAATATGTCAGAGTAAAACTAAAACAGGAAGAAAAGAGAAAAGATTCCCTTAATAGGACTTGAGTCAGTATTGTAAGTGGGACAATTTTCTAGAAGACAAGCCCCTGTGCTCACAGAGCCTTATTTAACCTTGGTGACTCACAACCAGAACTCACTGCGCCTTGTCTGCTCTGGAAAAAGGGGGAGAGTTAGACAAAGCCAGATGGGGCTGAACAGGGGAAAGTCCTGGCCTGGGAGCCTGCAGCTGATGACTCCTCAGAGAGTCTAGTCCAAGAGTTTTTAACTCTTATAAAATATATTGAACTGAGGAATTTTTTTCTGCAATCAATTTTTGAGATAGGCACCACTGATGGCCAACTCAAAGCTGCTGTGCCTCTCTCCTTCCTTGAGGGCAGAATCCTGATGTGAGTCAGGAGAGAAGGATGCAGCCTCAGAGCAAGGGCTAGGGAGGAAGTTTGATTATTCTAGCCGGTGATTGGCTTAGGAATGGCCATGTGACACCATTCTGGCTAATGAGATAGGAGGGGAGTGTACTCTGAGGCTTCTGGGAAAATTTTCCTCATTGTTTAAAAAAAAAAAAAAAAAAAGACATGCCCTACCTGTACTTTTCATGGGACTGCAAAAACAGTACAACCACTATGGAGGGTGTATTAGGTTCCAGTTGTTACAAATTACCACAAACTTGGGGACTTAAAACAACACAAATCAGTCTCTTAAAGTTCTGGAGGTCAGACGTCTCCCTGGGCTGAAACCAAGATGCTGACAGGATGTGCTCCATCAGGAGGCGCTAGGGGAGATTCTGTTTCCTCCCCTTTTCGGAGATTCTGTTTCCTCCCCTTTTCCACCTTCTAGAGCTTCATTCTTTGCATTCCCTGGCACATAGCTCCTCCTTCATCTTCAAGACCAACAAGATAGTATCTTCAAAACTCTTCCTGCTCTGTCTTCTTATGGCCTTCTCTTCCATGGTGAACTTTCCCTCTGCCTCCCTATTATAAAGGAACCTTACAATTGTATTTAGAGTTTGCCTAGGTAATCCAGGATACTCTCCCTCTCAATATTTTTAACTTAATCACACCTGAAATCTCTTTGCCATAGAAGGTAACATACAGGAGTTGGGATCTGAGTATCTGTGGGAGCCATGAGTCAACTTTCCCTCCCTCCCTCCCTTCCTCCCTCCTTCTGTCCCTTCCTTCCTTCCTTTCTTCCTTTCTTCCTTCCTTTCTTCTTTCCTTTTTTTCCCTCTCACTCTCTCCTGTGCACCCTCCCTTCCTTACATCTTCCCATAAGCATTTGTTGGTTCCTGCTGTGGATCAGACCCTAGGCTTGAAACTAGGGATTAAAGATAAACGAGATGTGGTTATTGTTCTGAAAGAGCAAAGCAGGGGAGACAGATGTATTCACAGCCAAAAATGGACATAATGTGGATGCATCACAGAGGGGGGAGGACATTTAACTGGACCTCGAAGGGTAAGTACCATCACCAGACAGAGCTAATAGGGAAAAGAAGGACATCCTGGCCAGAGGGGAAGAAAGAGCAAATGCTTGGGAAGACAAGAAAGCATAGACCGCTGGTAGGGAGGGTAGGGGAAAGGTCATGGTGTCTAGGAAAGAGTGAGAGCAGATGAAGTTGGCGCTAGATCAGAGAAGGTGGTGCTAAGAAGCTTGGAAGGTGCCTGGCCGGTGTTGGTCAGTGGTTGAGCGTTGACAAATGAACCAGGAGGTCACAGTTCAATTCCCAGTCAGGGCACATGCCCGGTTATGGGCTTGATCCCCAGTGTGGGGCGTGCAGGAGGCAGCTGATCAATGATTCTCTCTCATCATTGATGTTTCTACTTCTCTCTCCCTCTCCCTTCCTCTCTGAAATCAATGAAAAATACATCTAAAAAAGAAGAAGCTTGGAAGGTGATAGTGGCTGTTAAAGAGCTTTAAACAGGAGCATGGTAGGATCCTGTTTGTAAGAAAGATCCTTTGGAGGCCATCTTGTTGTTATGCCCAGATTTCAAGATCCCCAAAAGCCCACCAGGGAGCCAGCCGAGTCCGATGCAAAAGCAAAGAGTCTTTATTCGATCTAGCTCGGCTCCCCGATCACACTCACCGACGCAATGGCAAGCCAAGTGGCAGAGAGGGTTAGCCCTGTGGGAAGAGGGGTTTTATAGGGGGTTGGAGTAAAGGGAGGAGAAAGGACTGTGGGCCCTGCCGATTGGCCAGGCGCAAGTCGGTGTCTTGTTACACAGGATGTGGTCATATCTATGGTGTGCACTTCCCTTGATTGTCATTGGTTAGTTTAAAGAATTCCTGGGTGTGGCTAGCAGAGGCTTGGGCTTCTGGGAAGAAGCCTTGCCGAGCACATGGCTGCCCAAAAATGGAGGATCCAGGGTAAGATGGAGGGCGTAGCCCTTACCCTGGGGCAAGATGGAGGGTGTAGTCCTCGCCCTTTCACTTGTGGTGGGTGGTTAGAACAAGGTTAGACTGGAGAGGGCCCTGAGTCCAGTTAAGAGACGGTTGCAACACTCCAGACCAGAGATGATAAGGTAGGATCTGAGGCAATGGAGATGGTGAGGGGGGAGCCATTGCACAAGCAGTTTAGGAGATAGATTTGATAAGAGTTGTCATTGGAAATACCTGCAGGGTGGTATTTAGGAGATGTGGAAGAATAAGTATGAAGTGGCGCCTGCCATTTTAATTCCTTCCCAAATAATGTGACCTTATCTTCCATTCTTTTCAGAGGATATATTTATATTTATATGATCTCTCTCTCTCTCTCTAAAGCTACCTTCTCTCTTTTTTATTTATTTTTTATGAATGGTTCTTCCTGATTTTAGTGAGCCGTAATGGCTTTTTCTTCCCAGCCCCTGTTTCCTGGTGCCTGGTTCTTCCATAAAGATCTTGGTGAAAACTAGCCATGCCTGGGGACTTTCCACTGGTCACCTGTGATTGGGCCCGGTGGGCATGTGTGCAAGCTGGACCAATCAGAGTCCTTCTCTGTGGTCTTAAACTGGGTCAGAGGATATGGCTGCTACTCTCTGGAAAAGAATTAAAAAGTAGATAGCTGTTGGCTGATGGTGCAAGTGGCTGTTTTTTAAGAAGCGAAAAAAGCTGTGTTTCAGTGAGTGGGAATAATGAAGTATAGGCTCAGAGAAACATGAAAGAAGTAAAGAGGGCCATGTGTGTTCCCACCACACTTGGGGCCCTGATTTCTCCTGATCCTGAGGCAGGATGTTTCTACCCGTGGGGTTCCTTTTGCTTTAGCTATCTCTGGCCAACATTACTGAGCCCAAAAGCACTTTAATATTTTTGTCTACAGAAGCTATTACAAAAGTCACACACCAGTGATTGCATCTTCCAGAAGTGCCTTTATGTTCGTGCAATTTACTCTCCCAATACTTCCCTTTTTTGCTTCTTGTTTGTTTTTTAGAATAAATTTTTAAATTGAAATATAACATACACATAGCCGATGTTCATTGTTAAAAGACCCATTTGTAGTTATTTTTTAAGTCACTACTCAAAAGTACTAGGTAAATAGAAGGCAAATTAATCAATTCTCCCCCAAACATTTACTGAAAGAATTCTCAGGTAATGGGGAAGTGGAGATGAATAACATCCAGTCTGTATCATCCAGAACACACAACCTATAGGGGGGTGGGAGGATGGGTGTGGACAAGGCAAACAAAGTATTATTTGAAAAATTCTAAAGTAGAGCATTTATTTGACAAATATTTATTTAGTGCCCAATACGTGACAGGCTCTGTAAAATAGTCTATGGCAGGAAGTCAGTCTTATGGACCCTAAGTGTTAATGGAAGTATCCTATATAATAAAGATCTAATATGCAAATGGTCGTCACACCCTCATGCCCTCACGCTGGGGCCTGGGGACCTGAGGGCAAGTCAGGGGACCTGAGGCTGTGCCCCCCCACCCTGCGGGGCTTGACGGGGGTGGGGCTGGCCGGGTCTGGGTCTTGCACGATTTCGAGGTGCGCGTGTGCAGGTGAGCGGGGACTTGACTCTGGGTCCTGTGGCGCGCCCCAGACTCTGACAGGAGGGAGATTTTCGTTTACATTTTACAAATTTTCTTTCATCTCTGACACTTCTATTATAGAGAAAGGTCAAATAGCAATATTAAAATATTTCCTCTAATTAATTCCCTTTTAATGTGCATGAATTTTGTGCACCAGGCCACTAGTAGTATATAAAAAGAGATGTGGCCCTGAGCGGCCAGGAATGGGGAAGGTGGCATTTGAGCTGGGCTTAGTATTTGGGCAGGTGGAGAAGGTGGAAAGGGGTATTTTATGGTCAGGAACCAGCATGAGCAAAGTATGAGAGCAATGGTTCAAGAACATGGCTGGGGGCTGAGAGAAGACCCCATGACCAGAGGTAGATTATGAGTTGGGAAGCAGGGCAGTGGCAGGATATGAAGCTGGATGAGACCCTGGGGCCAGATCACTAAGTGCTATGTATAGCAGAGATATTTACTGCTCACCAAATATCCATCTACTCCCCACATTTCCCAGTCTCCTTGCAGCTGGAGGGAACCATGTGTCTAGTTTTACCAATGTGCTGAAAACGTGTCAGTTAGGGGCTACAGTATAAAAAAGCAAGCTTTCCTAGGAGCTTACACATTGCCACTGTGACCAAGGAGGCTACACATTCTAAGTGGTATAGCTCCCTGATATTGGCCCTTCCATTAGTCTGGGTCCATGAGTGATTATGTGGAGCATATGTACCATGTGTTAAGCCATTAGGTTTTGGGGGTTAATTTGTTACTGCAGCATAACTTAGCCTATTCTAACTAATGCACCAAGTTGAAAATTTTGGAATTTAATCTAAAGATGGAGAGTAGCCCTCAGAAAGTTTTAATCAGGTGAGTAATATGTCAAATTTGCCAGACCCGGTCATCCACATTGTCCCTATTTGCATGTAACAGCAGTGTCATTATCCACTGTCCCATCTCAGGAGGATTTGACCTTGTTCAGTTCAGCTCCCACTTTTCTTGTTCCCTTTCCCCCACCAGGTACACATGCCCAGAGCTTTCTTGTCACCACTCCACTGGGTCCAGGTTTTGCCCTGGGGCATATATCACCTGGAGTAATAGGGCAGGTTCACGTTGAAGTTGTGTGGTATGGATGGGCATCTCTCCAGCTGGGCAGGCATCCAGTAAGTTACCAATGCTAATGGAGTGACCTATTTATTCACCAGTTGCCTACAGAGGCACAATGTATATGGACAAGTTTGGTGCAGGCAAGAGGCAGTTCTCTTTCTGGTCATGGCTGAGCGATCTGTGGCAGTGACTTAGCTCTTGCCCCATGCCTTGTGTCCCTTGAAGCCTTCATTGCTACTACCATTCACCTGGCTCAGTTGAGCTTCATGTCCTCCTCCTTTTTGGTAAACTGCCCCAGATCAGCTCCCATGCCAGTGCGGCGCTTGTGGTGACCTTCTGTCACTTTCTTCTCCTCTTCCTATTCTCTGATTCCTTCTACTTTAAGAAAATCTTTCCCCTTTTCTGGCCTCTTCCATTGGTACTTCCTTCTCTCTCTCTTCTGGTTCCTCTGTTCTTCTCTAGTTCTTAATAGACTGTTGATCTATTAAATCTAAGGCCTGGTTCATCAGCAATTAATACAAACAGACCAAAAAAGAATATATTTCCCTTTCTTTAAGCGTAGGGAGGGCTCAACATTCAGACTGCACAATAAGTGAGGAAAAATAATTGCTCTAAGTTGGCAAGAAAAGGGAGGCAACTTCAGACTGTTTTTAGTATGAAAACAAATTGAACCTTCACATCCTGCCACACATATAATAGCAGGATTTGGCCTCCCCCCAAACAAGCCACTTGTTCTAAAAGCTTTCAGCCTTACACCATTGTAGAGAGCCACCTCAGGGCTGGAGGTCCATTCTCCTTACTTATTCTTATTTGGGCCCTTCTCGTTCCCTTTTTCTCCTTCCAGTTCCCAATGCCCCCAACTTCGGCCCCTGGAGTCCACCCCAGAGGAGATAAAGAATTACTTAAAATCAGAACCACCTTTTCACCTGAAGAGATCGTCCTTTACTTTCCGATGGTTCGGACCTTTCCCTTCCAGACTGGGCTCTGAGCTTTGGCTTTACACAACCAAAACGCCCTTAGAAGTTTTGTGGGGGTTTTTCCCCCCTAACACAGGAGCAGTTTTCTCCAGAAGATGAATTCTTCTGCTATCCCTTTAGTAACAGCACATATAGCAATATTTTTGTGTCTCCACCACGTGTGTTTTCTGTCAATTATTGTTATTATTTTGACTAGAGAATACAGTCACATGGTTTAAAATTCAAACACAATAAAGGGTACACACAGAAAAAAATCTACTTTCAGTACCTATCTACCTGCCACCAGTACTCTCCCAGAGGTGGCCAATGTTACAGTTTCTTATGTATCCTTCCACAGTGTTTTACACAAGTACAAGCAAACACATACATCTGTTCTTTCCACTATTTTTTACTTTTCACACATGCTACATTGATTTGTACCTTGCTTTTTTTGGTTAAAAATACTAATGTAGCTTGGGAATGCCCCCATCTTACTACATAAAGAGTTTTATCTTTGGTATTCAGTATATGGGTGTTGTGTAATTTATTTAAATAATCTCCAGTCACATTTATGTGATTTCTTGTGTTTTTACTTTAAGCAGTGCTGCCCTGATAATCTTAGATATTCCATTTTGCACATTTTTTTAGTATATCTGTAGAAAAAAAATTCCTGGAGATGGACTTGCTGGATGAAGAGAATGACAAGTATTCTAATTGCCTGTCTTTGGCTTGTTCCAAATTACAGTCTTGCCAGCCATTAAGAGACACTTACTCCCCCTCAATAGAAAACATGTATTTATAGAAAAACCCTCTAGGGCCATGTAGGAGTTGGATAGGAGGGAGAGGACCTAGTAGTGCCTATGAGGGAGATGGTTTGTTGTAGGAAAAATGGGGCAGGGGAGATTCATGCTCTTTGGGGATCAGAGGTGAGGCTCTGGAAGAACCAAGAGCTCACCAGACACAGAGAGGAAAGTGTCTTGCTGGCTCTTCCTGGGAATTTAATCTGAAGAGATAATTTTGGGCCCTGGCTGGGTGAATAGGTTGGAATGTCATCCCACACCAAAAGGTTGCAGGTTTGATCCCCAGTCAGGATGTGTGCACAAGGCAACCGGTCGATGTTTCTCTCTCATATCTCTCTTTCTCTCCCTCTGTCTCTTTGTAAAATCAGTATATATATATATATAAAATTTGGGGAGAAAAGCTGTATGCCTGAGGAAGTACTTTGCAGAATTACCAATAAGAGTAAGGAATAGAACATCATTTGGTAAGGGTTAAGTAATGATATTCTATAGAAAAGCAAAGTAGAACAACAACAATAATATCAGCTATTGTTTATTAAGAGTTACTATGTGTCAACATTGGATTAAATATTATTTAAAACCCCATTTAATCTTTATACCAACTCTCTGCATAAGGCACTATTATTTTTAATTTACAGGTGAGAAAATGGAGGATCAAAGATGACAAGGAACTTGTCAAAGGTAACATAACAAGGAAGTGGCAGAGCCAGGATTCCCCAAGGGGTGTGTGACCCCACAGCCTGCACTCTCCAGTTCCCTAGAATGCCTCCTCTCAAGAGCTCTGGGAGAAGTGTCATCGGAGATGAAGAGATTACAGGTGAGAAAACAGAGGCTCAGAAGGATATATGGCTTTTTGGGGAGGAAATATAAAGAGTATATCACAACCTAGAAAAATGTTTGCTAAATAATGAGAGGAAAAGCTGGTGTATAATTGTTTAAATATGATGATCACACCTATAAAAAGTAGAAATACTTGTGGGTGTGCTGCCTACCCACCCAAAATATTCTAGGGCAGTCCGGAGTTTAAAGTTTCTGGTGGTTGTCTGTCTTCTATCAGTGCTATGCTCTGCCTAGGAAAGTTGGGGCATTATGGTTACTTTACGTACAGCTAAAGACATTTAAGTAGTGACTGTATTTTTAATACCATGAGCATTTATTATGGAACAAAAACTGTGATGTGATATAATAAGAATATATATTTTGGGTTTTATGTTCTGATAGTTGGTCTTTGACCCCTGTTCCTGACACAGAGTGCCTGAAGTCCTTGGAATTTCTTGGGTGATAGGAGCATTTATTGTTCTGATGAGGAGACTCTTGATGGCCTCCGGATAGCTTCAGGGTGGGGTCTGGTCACCAGAAAGACCAAGCCATGATTAGAAACTTAGAACTTTCAGCCCTACTCCCCATCCTCTGGGAAGGAGAGAAGAGCTGGAGGTTGAGTTAATAATTGATTGTGCCTATGTGATGAAGCCTCCATAAAAGTCCCTGAACTATGAGGTTCAGAGAGCTTCTGGGTTGCTGAACACACAGAGGTGCCACACCCACCGAGGCAAGGAAGCTCCACGCCCCCCTCCACACCTTGCCTGATGAAGCTCTTCCAACTGGCTGTTCCTGAGCTCTGTCCTGTATAATAAACTGTTACCCTAGTAAGTATACTCTTTTCCTGAGTTCTGTGAACCATTCTAGCAAGTTTGGAAGTGGATCACGGGAACCCTTGATTTGTAGCTCTTCGGTTAGAAGTACTGGAGGCCCGGACTTCCGATCAGCCTCTGAAGTGGAGGTAGGGACAATCTTGTGGGACTGAGCCCTGAACATGTGGGATCTGATGCTATTTCCAGGTAGATAGTGTCAGAATTGAATCGAATTGTTGGTGTGGGAGAAACCCACGTATTTGGTGTCAGAAGTGAAGTTCTGTGGGAGTAGTAGAAAACAAACTAGTTTTCCCTACACACACACACACACACACACACACACACACACACACACACTCATACTTCAGTGTTGCTACAGTGACTCAAACTTTTTCAAAATAAGAAACTCAGAAACCCCAAGGGGTGATATTTGATACAAATCTAGAAGGTTAAGGAAGCAGACATTTTGCGAGGATATCTTAGCCTTACTAATTAATGTAAATTGATATCAATGTCTTGCCTATTCATTAAAAAGCTACTACAGTCATTAGATTTCTGTGGTGATTGTTTTTTAAAGGTTAGCCTTGACCAACTCCATTATAAGTTGTTTTCAGCAGTACAAGTGCACAGAACCAAGGCAAGAGCCTTATATTTATTTCAAACAGTGAAAGTAACAGCTATTAATTGGTTATTTCAGAAAGGTCAGTTGGAATTCCTTTATGTAATCATTTGTTCACCCTGCCTTCATGTTAGTTCTTCTCTGTACTCATTCAATTCCTTCATTTATGCATTTATTCCACATTGACTAGTCTGTTGTGTGCCAGGTTCTGTGCTGGGCACTGGGAGCATAATGGCAACAAGACTTGGTCCCTGCCTATAAAGGGTTTGCTGGTAGGGCTAGAAACATAAACAGATGAATATAACACAGTGTGATGTGTCATTTCAATTCCAGAAGTGTGTGTTGAGGTCTGCTCTGTCCGGGGTGCTGTGCTGGGCACTTTCATAGGCAGTAAAGAATGAGATATCTGGCCCTGCCCTCAGGGAGCCCATAGGCTAGTGGGGGAGACAGGAAACAACCTGGTAACTAAATTATTACAAATACCATCATTTCTGTGGGGGGTTACACAGGGTTCTGGTATGAAGAATAAGAGGACAGGGGAGCCTATTTTGGCAGGATGGTCCAGGAAGTGCTATGATGAGTCATCACAGGGAACTCTGGGAGCCTGGAGGGGCAGCTAATATGATATCCTCTGGAAGAGTCAGGAAATGCTTTGCCAAGGGGCTTCCCCAAAAACGGAGTCTGAAGAGGTAGGGAAGAGTTAAATAAGGGAATAATGTCAAGATGGGCAATCCTGAGGCAGAACTGGGGTACAAAAGCTTGGAGGTGTCGAGATGACAGAAAGCAATATCTGCTGGGGGGCCATGGGTAAAGGGTTCAGGTGGGAGGGGACAAGATGAAGCTGGAGAGAAAGCAAGGCCAGGTCATGTGTGGCCACCAATGTCAGACTAAAGAAGCTTGGAATTTGTCTGAATGGAAATAAAATACATAGCTTACCAACCCATGGCCTTGGCACAGGAGGTTTCCACAGCTTTTCATGGGTCCCCTAAAACCAGACTGTATCGATGCATTTTATGCCATGACTAAGTTGTGTACTTGAACAGAGGGGTCACAGGGTGCCAGCTGAAGATTTAACTGTTTTTCTTTTTTAGCTCCAGGGACAGATGACATTAAATGTCCTTTTGGGGTAACTCACCTTCAACTATCTAAAGGTTGCTCCTTCGTTTCTGAAGGGGGCATGTAGGGCACCTGGAGACAAGAAAGGGGAGGTTTGGAGTCCCTAAGGGTGGCTATGCAGACACATTTAGATACAGAGCTCCTGGCAGGCTGGGCCTTGGAGAATGGCTGTGTGAGAAACTGAGGACGGGAACTGAGAACACTGTCTGGGCCAAGAAGTGAGGTTGCTGGACAGATAGCTCCTGAGACACCTGGCGCCTGCCCAGGGACCTGGGTCTTAGGGTTATCTGTCTGAGGTCAGGGTCAAAACAGCAAGAGGGGTGCACAGGGAGAAAGCAAAACTCCAGATTGCCTGCTTGGTGTGGGCGTGGGCTGACTCCCCCCATCCCTGCTGCTGGGGCCAAATCAGCCTCTGAGTTTGGGAGCATTCAGGAGGAAAGGAAACCTCCAACCAGGAAACATTGAGCTTCTCTTTAATCAGGCATTGGGTTTCTCAAGTCGGTGGTTTTGATTTGAGAAAAAATAGATCCAGAGTGATTGCATTTGCACTGTGAGTTTTTAAAGACGTTTTTACAAATTACAGATGTAAAGTAAGGTAATCTAGAGTGACTTGAGCTAGAGGGAAATGTTTTGAAGGACAGTTTACTGGAACTTATGAGACAAATGCCCTCTGGTTCTGCTTGGGCTGGACATTCATGCTGAGGCCAGTGTAGCAGAACCAGGGACTAGAAGAACTTCTGGTTTTATGAGCCAGATGTAATCGCTCTTAGAAATTGTTACTTCTACTGTCCCATTTTGCAGACGAGACAATGGGGGCTGAGAGGATCATCCTGTAAGAAAGAGGCAGGTGGGGAGTGAACTTGGGTGTCCCAATTCCTCTGGTGAGGCTATTTAGACTCTAGCAAAGTGCTGCTACTGCTGAAACAATGGTGAGAAAGGAGAAGAGGAAGAGGTGGGGAAAAATGAAAAAGAAGCACAATAGAATAGGGAGAAGGGAAGTGAGAAGGAGCAAAGTGCAAGAGGAGGAAAGTGGAGAAGGGAGATCGACTTTAGACTAAAACCTTAATCCAATCAGCAGTTATGGGTAGTTTTGTGTGTGTTCTGTTTTGTTTTTTTGTTTTATTAGTTTCTCCAAATTCCATTAGAGGTAACGATTTCTAAGAGAGGTTACATCTGGCTCATAAAACCAGGAGTTTTTCCAGTCCCTGGATCTGCTGCAATGGCCTCAGCATGAATGTTCTGCCCCAAGGAGAGCCAGAGGGCACCTGTCTCATAAGTTCCAGTAAACTGTCCTTCCAACATCTGCCTTTATGTCAAGTCACTCTAGGTGACTTGCTGGCCTGATTGTGTTTTCACTGCAGCATGGAGCACAAGACATTGAAAAGCCCATTGTTCCGTGTTGTGATAATATAACACTCTGTAAATACTGCAGTTCAATGTACAAAGTGCTGTCCCTCCCACCCTGCTGGTAACCTACGGAGACAGCTGAATGCCTTCTGGTCTGCTGAGCCCAGAAGAGTGGGGCTGGGCTTTCAGAAACAGCTGGGCTGATTCATCCAGAACAAAAGCCAGTTCTTCCTGCTAAATCCCTGGCAGGCATGGGCTGCGAGGCCAGCAGGCCCCTGTGCCCCTTGTTGGAAATTTCTTGATCCCGTTCCAAGTGTCAGTCTCCTGCATGAGAGCCTTTGACAACTTCCCCATCCCTCTAGTCTGGCATGTTCTCAGCCCACCTCAGAGAGTGGGAGACAGTGGCTTTGGAGTGAAATCTGGGTTCTCAGCTCTGCCATTTCCCAGTTGTGCAACGTAAACAAGTGACTTCACTTCTCTGAGCCTCAATTTCTTCATCTGTGAACTGGGAGTGAGAATAGTTCAATCTGAGGAATTTGTTGTCAGATTTGAAGGAGATAATGCTCGGAGCAGGCACCCATGAATCCTGTTTTCCTCTTGCTGCCCTGTTACCTTCTTGCTGTCTCGTTTTGTCTTCCATAACTCAGTCCATGTACCCTGCACTCCAGACACTCTGGAACATGCTCACTCATCTTAAACACCTCCATGCCTTTACCTACAGGGTTCCCATAACCAGCTACTGTTTACAGAGTCCTTTCTATGCCGCACTCTTTGACATGGACAATTTCATTTTCCCACAATTCTTTGAGGTGGACACAATTATCAGATCAAGAAACTGAGGCACAGAGAGGTGTCCTCCAAGGCCTAGCTCATCTCTTTTTTGCAGTCTCCTTGGACTCTGTGTTCCCCAGCCTCTCATCCCATCCCCACCCGATCTTCCTCTATCTTAATTCCCATAACACCCTATTGTAAATGTCTGTTTCCTTGGCCACAGACCCTGCAAAGATTGAGTCTATGACTGATTTATTTGTATGCCCTTACCCCCAAATGCAGGACCTGCACACAGCTGGTACTCAGAAAAGCAATAAGTAAATAATAGTAAGGAAAAAAACAGAAAACATAAACTTCTTTTATGGGTACAGTTTGAAAGAATACAAAAATAGCACTGCCTCAAAGATCTTTTTGGTGTGTGTGCTCAAGGGGTTTTATGAGTTACTTTTTATTTCTACAGCATAGGCGTTTACGGTCTTTCTTAAAATAAGTCTACATTTCTCAAGCAACTTCAAATAACTTCCATATAAAGAGACAGTGACTTGTCATGAAGCAGTATATCAAATGTACAGGGAAGGGGCTAACCTCAAGCCCTCACATTGTCAAGATGAAATGAAATAATTCCTGATCCTGAATAGGAGGCATGGAAAAGACCTTCCCTTCCCCTTGACTTTCTTTCACTTTTGCTGTGGAAAGAAGCTGGGTTCAAATCCCAGTCTACCACTCACCCAACTCTGGAGGCTTAAGCGGGTTACTTATCTTTTCTGAGCCGTTTATTTATTTGAAAAATTGAAGATAATTATACCTAACCTGGATGATAGTTGTAAGGCTTAATTGAAATAATAATGCAGCTAGTATATAATAAGTGCCTAAAAAGTGGTAGTTATAATTACAATTTTAGTTGCTATTATGATGAGTGCCACTGTCATAGGACCACCTGTGTGCAGCTTCGGACAGCAGTGACAGGCCTGGTAGAAGGAGAAAGGGCATCTAGGTGCTTTTGCTATTTCCTTGAAATTCTAAGCTGGGAGGTGGATGGAGGGGAGATTTGCTGCTGGATAAGAGAAACAGTGACCTTGCTCAGGCTCATGCTGTCCAGCATCTGACTGGTGTTTGTTGATGGGGCACAGTTAGAGAATCGTGCCTGCCAGGGATCCAACGATGTGGAAATTCAACTGTGGGTTTTATGGCTGAGCTGACAGTGATTGCATGGAACTAATACTCTAAGTTCTCATTAAAAAAATGGGACAAACACATTCCTGCCCATGGATTCAGAAGATGTTAGAATTGGCAGCTCTTGGAATTCAAAGCACAACCCTCTGCTGAGTCCTCCTGATGCGTCCCAAATTCATCTCATTTACCAATTAATTAACTCAATAAAAATTTGCTAAGCCTCTGTTCTGTGACACTGGGGATATATTAGAAAACCAAGCAACCACTTTCTCCTTCTTCTGAGCTCCCAGCCACTGAGGGAGATATACACATAAACAGGCACTCAGTGTAGAGGAATGAATGAGGGAACCCAGGGTATGGGTAGTTGTGTGCTGGTAAATGTTAAACAACAGGCTTTGGGATCTGGGAGAAGGGAAGTCTCAATTTGCAGCCTTTGTTGATTTCTCCCACCATGGCTGATTTCAGATTACCAGTGTGATGTTACTGAATGTGGAATTGGGAAGTTACATGTAAATAGGTAAATAGGTAAAATAACGGGGATCAGGCCTAAGTCATCAGTTGGACATGCC
>NW_005871135.1:3635594-3637459 GCF_000147115.1 Myotis lucifugus
CAAGTCAGGAAGGGTGGCAGGGTATGACACAGGACATTGAGCAAAGGAGAGAGGGCCAAAGACTCAGCCTGTGTGGTGTCACTTGTGTGCTCAGGAGAGCTATTCAAACCTCTCTATGCCTTGGCTTCCCCATCTCAGAACTGCACCTGGTAATGCCTACCTTGTGTGTGTGTGTATGTTGGGGACAGGGGTAGGGAAGTGAGGAGGAAAGTTGGTAGCACCTGGGAAGCCTAGAGCATGAACCAGGTGTTCAAGAAATAGTTCCGCTAATTCCAAGTGTTGTACAAAGAGAAGGGTCAGGAGGAAGAGCCAGGCTGGGATTCCCCAGGCCCTCTGCTTCCCTGGCTGCTACTCAATGGAAAAACCAGGAACTCTGCTCTTGGCCTCTTTACTTTTCTGCTCTGATTCCCAGCCTGACAGTTAAGGTACATTTTACCTTGTGTTGCAGCGGTTCTCAACCTGTGGGTCGAGACCCCTTTGGCGGTCGAACGACTCTTTCACAGGGGTCGCCTAAGACCATCCTGCATATCAGATATTTACATTACGATTTATAACAGTAGCAACATTACAGTTATGAAGTAGCAACGAAAATAATTTTATGGTTGGGTCACAACATGAGGAACTGTATTTAAAGGGCCAGAAGGTTGAGAACCACTGTTTAGAGGGAGATTTAACCCACCTGAACATGGAGCTGCTGCCAGCACCTATGCTGGGAATGGACATCTTGGTCACCTGGTCCAGTCTCCTGTTGTGTGAGTCTCCTGACTTGGAGCCACAGAGCAGCTGCAAGAGGCCTGGGAACCCACATTTGCACCAGGACTGTAGTCCTGCTCCATCCTAAATGGCTCTCTTTCAAACGCATGTGATGTGCTTTGAGATAAATATTACACTTGTTTACATTACCTTGCATTCATCTTTCTAACTGTGGATTTGCTTAACCACCTAAAATAATATCTGCCTTCACACTAACAAGAACTTTTATTTATAGGGAACTCACAGTACCTGCCATTGTGCTGAGTCCTCTTACTGAGTCTTCCCAACAGCCCCATGAAGTCGCAGTTTTACAGAGAGGAAATTGAGACTCTGACATGTTAAGTCACTTGCCTAAAGTTACGGACTAGTGTCAGGAGTTGCAACCCAGGGGCCTGACTGCAAAGGCTCTGCTCCCAGTTTTAACTTAAGGACAGGGATGCACTTTGCCATTTCTTGTTTCTTCGCTCTGAATGAAGTTGGGAATCATCCTTCGCATTTATTCCCTTCAGCGGGTCCAGCTGCTGCTTGCACCTTCCCTGCTTTTGTGAGTAGCGCTTTTCACCCGCGGAAGGCTTTGCCTGGGAAGTCGGGCCTCGCGGGAGCTGAAATAAGCCTCGGCTGGTCCTAGTGGAACATGGCCCGCTGCCCATCCCAACTGAGCTCTCGGACTCCAGCCCAGCCCAGCCGCTCCTCCCCCCTCCAAGCTCCAGCAGCGGTCCCCTGAGTGCTCCGGGCCTCAGTTTCCTCGCATCTAAAGTAGGGAGCTTGTTTCCTTCCTTGGGCAAGTAGCGAGGGTTGGTAAAGAGACGGAAGGTTAGCCCGAAGGCAGTGTCGCCATTCTCCCGGCAGCCTAGGGGAGGGGCCGGCGCTCCTGCGCCCTCCCTCCCCCGCTACACCCCTACCCCGGCCGCCCCGCCCCGCCCCGAGGGCGGCTCCGGCCAGCGCCCTGCCCATCCCGACCCACCGACAGCAGCGCTCTCGCCCGGAACCTCCCGGAACCAGCTGAGCACAGCTGGACCCAGCAGCCGCCGTCGCCAGCGCCGCAGCCCCAGGTAGGGGAAGGGGGCGGCTACGACCCGGGGGATCTGGTCATCTGGAGATCTCGGTCATAT
>NW_005871135.1:3638298-3839379 GCF_000147115.1 Myotis lucifugus
GACCCCAGCCCCATGCCATAGCTGGAGAGAGAACTGGAAGGGCCTGAGGAGTTGTGACAGGCTCGTAGTCACATAAGTCACATAAGGGGAAGGGGCAGGGCTGGGACCTAGTTCAGTGGGCCTCGCGTGACTCCCTCTAGCTGGTGGTACCTTAGACTCTTCTTTTTTTTTAAAAATAGTTTTGGGTTTTTTAATCCTCACCAAGGGATATGCTTAGAGAAGGAAGAGAGAGGGAGGGAGGGAGGGAAGAGAGGAGGGGAGGGGAGAGGAGGGGGAGAGAGAGAGAGAGAGAGAGACATTAATGTGAGACAGCAACATCGATCAATTGCCTTTGTAGCTCAGGTGTGTGCTCTGACCAAGAATTGAACCAGCAACCTTTTGGTGCACAGGACGACACTCAACCAACTGAGCCACTCCCACTGGGTCTTAGACTCTTTTTTTGAGTTTCCATTCACTAAGGGACTGAGTACTTCCCCTCCACCCTTACACGTACTTGGGGGTGCTGGTTGGTATTCTTTGAGGATGTTAAGAGGAAGAGGCTTGGAACAGAGGAGGAAGGGTAGGAGAAGGGACAGTGGGCATCCAGCTCCCTTGAGACTCCATTTTCCTTTCTGAGGCCTCACTATTTATAAATGCCAGGGAAATTGTAAACAGCCGGAGGAGCTTGAGTTGGCACTGGCCTGAGTTATACAGCAGCAAAGAAGGATTCCCTGTGAATCAGGGAAAGAAACTTTACTCCAGAATTTTCCATAGTCTTTTTTATTACGGACTAGTGTGAACTTGGAAAGCAGGCAGCTCCCTGGAGGGGAGGCTGCAGGGTTTGCCTCTCATGGCATTTCCTTCCTCCCTGCTTCCTTGATTCAGTTCTCTTGGGTCTAGTGCCTTGTCCTGCGAGGTACCAAGAACCCCTGAGGAGGACAAAGCTCTCTATCCTCAAGATACTTCCCATCTAGAGTGGTCGACACAGTCATGGGATACTGATAGTCTGTAAGAGGGGTGACTATGTCTGGGTGACCCAGGCCTTAGAAATGAGTAATAGTTCCCCAGGAGATAAAGAGATTGAGGGAAAAGACATTTTAAGAAACAGGAAGAGCTTGTGCAAAGGCACTGAGGTTTTCTGAGCAATCCACTTAGCTACAATGGAGGATGGGGGGAGGGTAGAGTGATGGGAGTTGAGCTAAATAAAGATGGAACTTGATTGTAAGCTAAGGGTTTGGACTTCATTTTAAAGACAGAAAGGATTTTGGCTAAAACTCTCAATCTGGTGGCTAATGTAGGAGATGCATTGGAAGGGGCTAGATTGGGGGCAGGAGACCCCAAGCAGGGTGTCACATGGTCAAGTGAAAGAGAGTCCAGGTCTGAACCAGAGCAGTGGCCCCAGGATGGATCAGAGCGGCAGATTCTGAAAGCCCACCTGAAGATCTCCAAACTTGCCATACATTTCATCTAAAAGCAGACAACAGGCTTATACCTACTGGATAAAGCTGCTAAGTTATTCTGAGTTTTGCTGTGTTGTTTTTTCTTCTTTTTAAAGCAATTATGTATTGTTAAAGATTCAAACATAGAGAAGAGTATAGAGTGATTTTCATCTCTCCAACCCCCTCTTTTCCCCCAGAGGTAGCTCCTGTTAACAGCTGTGTGTGCACTCGTGCCAAACTATTACAAGCAAGAGCAGTTGATCGGCTGCCTTCACAACTTCTTGGCCCTCCAGTGTCAGTAGGTCACTTCCCCCTGCTCCATCTGTGTGGGTAGTTTGGATCTTTCAGGAGAAATTGCCAAGTCATAGAGATGATTTATGCATGGTCTGTAGTCCTTAGCTGAGGCTTTGGTCTTTGATTTTCTTCAAGAAACTTTACACTCTCCAAGGGTGTAAATATTCTTATTCGAGACTGTAGGCCCGAGAGAAGTTAAAAGCACTGACTTGGGAGTGGAGCCACACTGTTCGTTCTTCTGAGTGACCTTGGGCAAGTCCTGGCTCTCTGTAAAATGGGGGGTGGAGCATTGATCTGCATCATAATCATATAAAGCTACCTTTTAGAATATCAATCGCTGGGACATTAATTACTTTGTTGATTCCTCACAACCATTCCTCTGAGGTCGATATTATTATCCCCCTTGGAGAGGCTAAATAACATGCCTTGGGTTGTGAGACTGTTGGGTGATGGTACCAGGACTCCAGAGGTCTGATGATAGAGTCAGAGATCTTAATCACTGCAGACATTCTCCAGAAGGTTCCATCTCGTTCTTTCATGAGTACTGATGGGGGAGTTTTGTTGTGGCTGTGACAATGAGTCAGTGTGCATGGCATGGGATGCTCAGTCCTGTAGCAGAGAGGCCTGGAGGAGTCTCCCAGGGCTGTTTGTAAACACTTTTCTGTACTATCAAGAGGACTCCAGTGGGAGCTCACTTTTTCCTATATTTCAGACAACACAAGACTTGCCCAAGGTCACCTGTTGAGTTGGGAACCCAGCAAGGATCAGTCCCCTGTCCCTTTACCATTTGAGCCCATGTTCTGGAAAGGTTTCTGGGAAAGCCAGGAAAAGTGGAAGCCCCCCACCCCTGCCCCATGGTTATTCCCTGAGAAAATGCCTGCAGAAGCAGGAAAAAGCAGGTCCCAGGAGTTACGCATTTTTGGGGGGAGGGAAAGAAAGAGACCAGTGTTTAGGCAGCTGGGGGATGTTAAGTAAAAATATCTCCTCTCTTTCAACTGAGTGAGCGTGTGTCATATTTCAGCCTGATGTGGTTTGTGAGTTTGGAGACCACAGACAGGCTGGGTTCCTGCTGCTCTCCGGCTTCCCCTCTCTTCCTCATTCTGCCATTTGCCTGGGACCACAGCAGCAACTTAAGGGCAGAGCAGAGGAAAGCGGTGAGCGTGGTCCTGGTTTTGCCACTGACAAAGCGTGGGTGACTTGTGCTAATATGTGCCTTTCTCTGGGCCCCAGTGTTCACTCTGCACTAGTGGGGGTGGACAGGGTAATGTCAGGCTTTCTGGGTTCTGATGGCCTTGAGTCAGAGGGCTTTATGCTCAGTGCAGGAACATGGGACCTGCACCTCTGGGAGCACAAAGTGAGCCCACAGCAGTTGTCTGTGTTTAAGTTACTTGTGCCAGTGCCAGCTGGAGAGTCGGCCACTATTCATGAATTTGGTCTTTGTGGACTGAATTGGTTGCCCCATTTTGCAGATAAGGAAGTTGAGGTCTGATTCATTTATGTGTCCTATTCCCTGTTCTACAAGCAATAAGAATCATGGCCATCATATGTATGTAGCATGCTTACTGTGTGCGCTCACCTTTTGTCTATACTGTCTTGTTTAATGTTTTAACAGCCCTATGAAAGAGGTGATAATGACTCAGTTTTACAGATGAGGAAACTGAGGCGTGGCCTAGAGAGATGAAAAGACTAACTTTTTCTTCTTTGAACCTCATAGGAGCCCTGAGGTTGTCATTATGGGCCCCATTTTACAGGTGAGGAAATTGAGGCCTGGAGATATGAGTTCTCTTGCCCAGGCCACATGGCCAGTTAGGTTCCTCTCCAGGCCCTCCATCCAACTCCTTCCTGCTGCCTTGCTTTTTCTGCCTCAGAAGGAGCCTCTGTGCCTCTTGCTTTCAATACTTGGACTAAGGGATAACAGTTTTCTTCCTGGGCTGTAAAGCATCCCTGAAATTTTCTATTCCCAAAGGGACTCCAGAAACGGTTTGAGCCATGGTGTCTCTCAGGGAACTCTGATGAAGGCACCACACCAGTGGGAATGGATTTGTTGATACTGCTGTTGAGCAAACAGCCTTATATCTTTCCAGCCTCAACAAGGATATCATGTGGGACCAGTTTATTTGCCAAGCAAAGAAAATTTTTATGATATATGTAAGCTTTCAGGGTGGAGCCTGGCCCTTCATTTCCTTTCTATAGCGACTATGGCTGGGGTGGGCCCTTGGTAGGTACTGGGTAAATACTAGTTAATTTTTTGGGGAGTAGCAAAGTGCTATGGGTGGAATACACATGGACTATGGGGCGCTTTTTTCTCCCCTCCTCCAAGAACCTTTTTTTCTTTTTCTAATTATAGCAAATGTTGATGATAGGAAATTTGGAAAATAAAAAAGTATGAAAGATAAGAACTGTCTATAATTCTGCCAACCAGAGATAATCACTGCTAACATTTGAGCGCGTTTCCTTCCTGATATTTTCAGTACTTTTTTTTTTTTTACCCTCACATAATTGTGGTCATACCACATTTATAATTTTCTATTCTGACTTTTTGTTTCAACAGTATAACATAAATATTTTCTCATGTTTTTCAGGACTCTAAGTTTAATTTTTATTGTTATTGTTGTTAATCCTCACCGAGGATATTTTTCCATTGATTTTTAGAGAGAGTGGAAGAGAGGGGGAGAGACAGATAGAGAGAAACACCCATGTGAGAGAGACACATTGATTGGTTGCCTTCCGCATATGCCTGACCAGGGCCGGGGATTGAGCCTGCAACCAAGATACGTGACCTTGACTGGAATCGAACCTGGGACTCTTCAGTCAGCAACCTGACGCTCTATCCACTGAGCCAAACTGGCTAGGGCTCTAAGTTTAATTTTTAAAGGATTTTTAAAAGTATACTATACATAAGTAGATAAATGCATGTCTATTGCTATTTTAAATCTTTTGTTCCAATAGTCCGAGAATTAAAGAAGTGAAATTATGCATTTTATTTGTAAAAAAAAATCAGGTTTTACCTTTTTATTATGAAAATATGTGCTGATCTGATTTAATCACTCTATAATTATATTTAAGGAGTGAATATACTATGGTTCACTTAACTGACCCTCTATCATTAGGCATTTAGCCTGTTTATAAACAGTGCTGCAATGAACATACTAATGCTTACATTATTCTTTTTTTTTTTTTTTTTTCCTTAGGAAGGTACCCAAGAATTGGAGTTTCTGGGTAAAAAATGACGTATTTTACAGGTTTTGCTACATTTTGCCAAATTGCTGCCCAGAAAGGTTGCAGCCTTTGTGGGAGCCTTGGAAGCTGGTTATCAAAATTCTAGCTCAGGGACCATTTACGGAAATACTATATCATACTTCATTCATTCATTTAGTAAATACGTTTGCACAGTTCAGCATCAGTAAAATATAACGGTTAAGATCCAAGCTGAAGAGGTAGAGAGACGCTGGTTCTCATTCTAGTTTCTGCTTAGCACTTGCCATAAGACCTTGAGCTTAAGCCAGGTCACTGCTCTACCTCTATACTTAGAACGGAAGGGCTTGACTTTGTGTCCCCTTGACTTTGTTGTGACTGTGGTGACCCTCAGCTGAAGACCAATCTCCTGACTCCCTTCTCTCCTCAACACAGTTTCCAGACTCCAACTTTTAGAGTTTGGACCTTGGAAATCGCCTGACCCCAACCCCTTACTTCATGACTGGGAACAAGTGAGTTTCCTGAAGCACACAGCAAAAACCTAACCAGTTTCCCTCCACTTTTCACAGGAAGAGTCTTAAATCCCTGTTCAGGGCTCAGACAAGACCACAGATATCTCTCTCTCTCTCTCTTAAGATAGTGATCTTCTTTAAAAAAAAAAAAAAAAAAAACCAAACGTATTTTTATTGATTTCAGAGAGGAAGGGAGAGGAATAGAGAGATAGAAACATCAATGATGAGAGAGAATCATTGATCGGCTGCCTCCTGCTCACTGGGGACCAAGCCCTTCAGTCCGCAGACCGACACTCTATCCACTGAGCAAAACCAGCTACGGCCCCCAGATCTCTTAATGTCTTATCTTTGAGGCTCTTCCTATCCATTGTATGTGCCTCCCTCTTCTCTTCCCAACACTGAGTCAAACTATTTGGTCCACAGCTATGAGTTTCTAGAATCTGAACAGCCCTTGAAATATTTTGCTGCCTAATATCGCAGCAAAGTTGGGCCAGCTCTTCTCTAAGAGAGTGTGACTCAATAGGAAGCCATCTGAGGGGGGAGAATTATAGCTGTAGGACCTGGCATTTGGCTTAAACATTTCCACCTGAAGTTTTTATATTTAAGACTATAAACACCAATTTCAACCTATAGATTGCAAACTATAGCCCTGGGGAGCCCCTAGATTGTTTTTGCATGCCTCTGAGCTGAGTGGTTTTTACATTTTCAAAAGGTTGTTAAAAACACACACACAAAATAAAAACCCAAACCAGGAAGAATATACAAAAGAGAAGGCATGGGGCCTGCAAAGCCTAAAATATTTACTGCCTGACCCTTTACAGTAAAAGTTTGCTAACCCCTGATCTAGAGTAATCACAGCTTTATGTTTTTCTCTAGTGAGCAAGAGGCCTGGCCTCATCTCTTGAAATTTAGTGAGACCAAGATGTAGGGCAGGCAGCCTGACTTGGTAGGAACTTTTGCCCAGACCTTAGCGGTGTGACTGTCAGCACATAATTTCACTTCTCTGAGCTTTGTCCGTCCTTCACAACATGGGGACAATGATATCTGCCTGGCAGAGTTATTGTGAGGATGAGAGATGATGTATGTCAGAGTTTAGCACTTGGCAAGTGATCAGAAAATGTTAACTGTTCTCATTGGGTGGCCCTTGAACCCTTCTGGCTTTATTGGTCAGATACCATGCTTCTCCCACCAAATCTGAAGGTTCTCCCAGAGAGCTGGGAGCAGTCTTTTAGGAGGAAAACACATCTGCTCCAGTCGCCCCTAACCCACACCCCAGGGCAGAATGCTCCTCTGCAGTCACCTTCTAGACAGATGGGGTTCCTGGTAGCTTGCATACTTTCACTAATGGGGAGCTCTCTACCTGAAGACCAGCCTTTGCACTGGTGGGCAGCTCTGACTGTTAGAAAGTGCCTCCTCTTCCTGTGCTCTAAGATGTAATTCAGCAAACAGGCACCTAGCAAGCCTGGGCTGGGATCTGAATGCCGGAAGGAACCGCCTCTCTTTATGGCTCCGTCTGGAGTGTGTGGGCGATGGACTAGAGTCAGCGGTTTGTGGACCTTGTTTTTAAGTTGCTGCAGCTTTAAGTCTAAAATGGAAAACATACCAACTTGTAGTTAGCTGGGGCTAATTCTAATTCTAAACCCAGCCAGTTTTAAAACTCTGGGGCTCCCTGCACCCACATCCTAGAAAAGAGTGCAATGCTCTTTCAGCCTATAGATGGCAGCACCTGCACTCTTAGCCAGCTCTAGGTGAAGGTGTGCGTGAGTGTGTTTACACATGTGTGCACACGTGATTCACTAGCTTCTTCCTTTAGTGAATCTTGTGCTGTTGTGGCCCCAGCCCTAGGCTAGGTGTTGGGATACAAGGGAGCAGATCTTAGTCTAATGGGGGAGGCTGACTTGGAAACAGACCATAATACAGTGTGACTGGGAAGACAAGAGGCCTGTGGGATCTCAGATGAGCTCAACCTAAGGGGAAGGGGAGTCCAAGAAGATTTCCGGGAAGAAAGCTGGGCTTGATCAAAGTGGAAGAAGAAAAGAACAGGGATGAAAGAGTTCCAAAACGGGAAGCAGTCTGTGCGAAGATTAGACGAGGACTTAAGGAACAGAGTGCAGCTGTCTGGCTGGAGCTTGGAGGGGTGTGTGTATGTGTGGGTGTGTGTAGGGGTGGTGGGGAGACAGGAACTGGTGAGAGTTGAGACTCCAGCGGCTATGAGGGTGCAGGGGGAAGATCATAAATGATGTGGAAAAGTGTGTTAAGGATCTTGGACTTTATCTGGGGGCCATAGGGAGCCATGGTGGAATCTGAGCCAAGGACTGCACTTTGGGAATGAGCGAGGAAGTGGAAGGACCAGTTAGGAAGCATTGCAGTCATCCACGTGAGAGGTGATGGTACTTGGACCAAGATGTTGGCAGTGGGGGGGATGGGGGAGAAGAGGATGCAAGGACTCAGTGGTGTTGGAGGCAAGAGTGACAGAGAAGGGGAGGTTGAGAAGAGTGGTGCCCTGGTGTCTGGCCTGGTGTGGGTGGTGGGTGGTGGTGCTGCTGAGATGGGGAGCACCGGGGGAGGAGCCGGATGCACTTGAGAACAAATGTAGCACCGCCAGTGAAGATGAAGGTGTGATTTGGAGGTTTGTAGAAAAGAGGGGAGCTGGATTTGAAAGTCTCATTCTCTCACAGAGTTAACAGAAGGTGAAAGGTCATTAGTCATTGGCAGGAACAACAAAACCCAGGTCTGCTTTGATCTGTCCTCCATGGAAGGCCCACAGAGGTAGCATTTAACACCAGCCTCCTTCCAGATCCCCTGCTATGCACCCGTGCCACTCACAATGCAGAAACCCACCAGGAATGTCTGGGCCATTTAATGTCAGCTGAGAACAGGGCCCCTTTGTGTCTGAATCCCAGGAGCCTGTAGGGCCTTGCTCCGTTTGGGAACCTGGACTCTCTCTTTGGCTTGGAGAAGCTGGTTTGGGCAGAGAGTTTCTCCCGTGTAGGCAGGAGCCAGCTTACTTAGCTGTCCCTGGATGCAGATGACTGGGACTGTGGGGAGTGAGGTTGTCCCTGAAAGGTGTGTGTGTGTTTTTGGGGGTAGAAGGAGGGACTGAAAGGCTGGGCTGCACAGCCCTAGGACCCACATAGTCTGGTCCTTCATTCAGTCACCTAGCATATAGCCAGTGGTCTGCAGTTTGCCAGGCCATGTACCAGGGCCGAAGCTTCAGAGGCAAAGCAGTCTGATGGAGCTCACAGTCTGATGGCAGAGAAAGACCTGTCACCAGGTACTGATAACACAGTCGTGTAAGAATAGAATGATACTTAGCCACACAGGTGGGATTATGGCATGTAAGCAACTTGGGTCCCTGAATACACAAGTACAGGATGAGAAAGATACACGTCTAGAAAAAGACTTAGGATTAATTAATAAATAGAGTAAATATATACACTGTTCAAAACCCTTGACATATTTTATCTCATTTAATCCTTATAATGACTCTGTGTGTGTGTGTGTGTGTGTGTGTGTGTTGGGGCGGGTGGGGGGGGTTCTAACATAATCCATTTTTTACAGAGAAGGAAACTGAGACTCAGAGAGGTGCAGTAACTTGGTCAAGCTACATAGTTAGTTAACTGAAGGACCATTGTGTCTACCTCCAGAATCCTCAACCACTGCTCTGAAGTTTATTGTAAGGGTTATAAGCTGAATTCATTCATGCAATGGGATTACCTTAAATGCTAATGGGACTTTAGGCTGGATTAATAGAGGCATGATATCTGGAATGATAGAGGTGAGAGTTCTGCTTGCTTGCTGTGGATAGAACTCATTAGAATGTCTAATTCTGGGTCTTTTATTATTATTACTAGAGGCCCGGGGCACAAAAATTTGTGCACTCGGGGGGGGGGGGGTCCCCCAGCCCGGCCTGTGCCCTCTCGCAGTCTGGGACCCCTCGGGAGATAACGAACTGCTGGCTTAGGCCTGCTTCCGGGTGGCAGAGGGCAGGCCCAATCCCTAGGTGCAGCCCCTGGTCAGGCTCAGAGCAGGGCCGATTGGGGAGTTGGGGCGCCGCCCTGTCATGCACAGAGCAGGTTGGATCGGGAGGTTGCGATGCCACCCTCAGTCACGCTCAGGGTAGGGCCGATTGGGGGGTTGGGGCACCGGCCCCTGTCACACTCAAGGCAGGGTCGATGGGGAGGTTGCGGCGCCACCCCCTGTCACGCACAGAGCAGGGCCCATCAGGGGGTTGGGGCGCTGCCCCCTGTCACGCACAGAGCAGGGCCCATCAGGGGTGTTGGGGCTCCGTACCCTGTCATGCACAGAGCAGGGCCGATCAGGGGGTTGAGGAGCTCCCCGCTGTCACTCACAGAGTAGGGCCGATAGGGGAGTTGGGGCACCGCCCCCTGTCACACACAGAGCAGGGCGGATAAGGGGGTTGGGGCGCTGCACCCTGTCACACACAGGGCAGGGCCAATGGGGAGGTTATGGCTCTACCCTGTCACACACAGAGCAAGGCCCGTGGAGGGGGATTGGGGCACCACCCTCTATCACCCACAGAGCAGGGCCGATCAGGGGGTTGGGGCGCCGCCACTGTCACACTCAGAGCAGGGCCGATGGAGAGGTTATGGCTCTACCCTGTCACAGAGCAGGGCCGATCAGGGGGTTGGTGCGCTGCACCCTGTCAAACACAGAGCCGCAGGGCAATCAGGGGATTGGGGAGCTCCCCCCTATCAGGCACAGAGCAGGGCAGATAGGGAGGTTGTGGCCCCCGCCCCCTGTCACACACAGAGCCGCAGGGCGATCAGGGGGTTTGGGCGCTGCCCCCTGTCACGCTGATCCCGGTGCCGGGAGCCTCACTGCTCCGCTGATCCCGGTGCTGGGAGGCATATTACCCTTTTACTATATAGGATAGAGGCCTGGTGCACAGGTGGGAGCCGGCTGGTTTGCCCTGAAGGGTGTCCTGGATTAGGGTGGGGGTCCCCACTGCGGTGCCTGGCCAGTCTGGGTGAGGGGCTGAGGGCTGTTTTCCGGCAGCGAGTGACTGAAGCTTCCAACCGCTCCTTTTCTTTTTTTTTTTTTTATTCTGGGCCAGCTTTAGCTCTGAGGCCTCACCGCTGAAAACATCGATACAATGTTGCTAAAGCCCAACTGAATGAAAGCTGGTTTCTGGGGTTTTGTTTATCTTCTTATTTGCAACATAGTACATAGTTGCTTAGAGTTGTAGCTCAGATGCCGGCAAGTGAGGCGGGGAACGTTGGAGTCCTCCTTCACTGCAGCAAGCAAGCCTCATGTTCGCTTCCAGCTGCCTGGCTGCCGGCCGCCATCTTGGCTGACAGTTAATTTGCATATACTCACTGATTAGCCAATGAAAAGGGTAGCGGTCGTACGCCAATTACCATGTTTCTCTTTTATTAGTGTAGATTATTTCAGGAGAGACAGGATTCATTTGGAGTAGATCAGGGAAAGGGTAAGGGAACAGGACACCCTGGTCTCAGGAAAAGCTGGAGGAAAGGGACTGTACAACTTGTAGAAGACTGAAGGCTCAGGACCACTGTTTTCAAGTCTCCAAAGAGCCTTTGGGAAACAGGATGACAGACCTGTCCTGGGTGACCACAGAGAGAGATTTTAGCACATCCTAATGACAATTTTTTTAACCAGCCAAACTCTCCAATAGTAGGTCTTGAAGCCTTGGCAGGAAGTGAGTGCCCCACAGTTGGAGGTGTGCAAATAGGGGCTGTGTGACCCTGGTAGTGGGGCTGGAGAGAAGTGGACGCTTTTGATTTGACCAGATGACCTTGAGCCCTTGACACTGAGAGTCTTGGTTCTTTATTTACAGGTGGTGCTGATACCTGCTCGTGCAGCTTCTGCCGTGGTCCCAGCACCTGCCCCTGGAACACCCCCTTTCACCTTCTGAGCCCTGCAAGGTAGGTAGAGCAGTGCGAACCCCGAGTCCTCCTAAACTCGGGAAGTCTGAAGAGGACAGTGGAAGCAGCGCCAGTTGCCATAGTGGATTCAAAGGTAGTTTCTGAGGCGTTTCTAGTTAAACTCAGAGTACATTTCTGCCTGTTACCTCATTTGCTTCTCACCTGCCCATGACAGGGAGGCCGGGCAAGGGTGATCCTGTGAGAAAGAGGCAAGGACTGACTAGCCTGGGTGCCAGGGTGCCTGGGCCTCCACCTGGCTGTGCTGCTTGCTGGCTGTGTTACTGTAGGACAGTTGCTTTCCCTATCAAGGCCTCTGTTGGCTCTTTTGTAAGAGGGTGGATTTCCCTGAGGAAAAAGGAGATGCACAGATTCTCCACAGGAGGTGGGAGAATCTGGGGTGTGGCTGCCAAGTCTCTGCTTGTTGACTGGAGGAGGAGAACCTGAGGAGTGTGAGTCATGGGGAAGGATGAGTCAGCGCCACCTGGGGACGGCTGGCAGGGCTGGCAGGGTGGGGCCACCTGACTATCAGATTCCCAGGTGACCCGCTGAAGTAGGCTCAGATCCAAGGGGTGGGGTGCCGAGTCCTGGGCTTTTTCTGCCTCTTCTCCAGAAGCAGGAGACCCTGGTTACTTCCCAGCTTGGGCCTTGGTTTCTCTGCCTACAAAAATGGGTGTGTGGATCTCCCTTGCACCCACCTTGCAAGTTGTCGTGAAGACTGCACAAGCTCATAGATGCAGAAGGGCTTTGTGAGCTGTGAAACGGGAAGGATCGCTGCTAGGGAACTAACCCAGCGTCTAACGCTGGAAAGGAAGTGAATTTCTAACAGCAAGGATATGGAGAGCCTGGAAAACACCCTCCAGCTCATGACATCATCCTTGGTTCCAAAAAGAGAAGGGGCTGAATGCCTACAGGCTTACTCATTCTTGGCCCAGCTGGCTTCAGGGGGTGACAGTGACCACAGACAGAGCTGTTCCTCTTTCCCAAAGCTGAGATGAACGGGCCTTCTGATGGTCTTCAGAATGCTTTGTCCTCAAAGCCAGGATTCCTAGAAGGCCCGCCAGGCCCAGAGAGGGGACTTGTCCCGCTTCAGCCGAAGCCTGTTGTTCTGCTGAGCAAGGAGCAGCCCTGATGCTGCCCAGAGTGGAGGGATGGGGGCCAGTCTTGGTTCTGAAGCTCCAGCTTTTGGGACTTAGCCCTGACCACTCCAGCTCCTAAAGCCGAATTGCCTTTAACTACTCTGTCACCAAAGGGTATTACTCTCTGTTCATGCTGTTGGTGACAATGACACAGACCTGTCTTCTGCTTTCCCCATTTGTGCAGACCCTGCAGGGCCAGACTGGCTCAGGCCCAGATGAGTACCTGTTAACTAAGCTTGGCTGGCTCAGCCCCTACACTGTGCCCACCTCATGCCCACTTCTGCTGAACTTGAGTTCAACCAAGGAGGCCCCAGTGAGCTCCTGCTTGTCCAAATCCCGTGGTATTTCCTCGGATCTCCATGTACCACCTCCTTGGAGCAGTTGAGAACATTCAAGAAATTCTCTCCCCTCTTTGCTTCTGGGAGACTGCACCATCCATTTATCTCCATTTCCCTGACCGTCTCTGGACCCTGCTTTTCTGCCTCTAATGTTCACCAGGATTCTGACCATCATCTTGTCTTGAGTTACATTGTATGTTCACTCATTCATTCACTTACTCATTCATGGGTTCATTCATTTGACAGATATTGAGGCCTTGAACTGGGTGTTGGAGAGCAAGGTTTTCCCATCCCTCTTGGTCTTGTAGTCCTGGGTCTTACAGTAAGTCATTACACACATAACAAATTGATTTCTTCAGCCATAAAGGAGACAACCAGGGTTATGAGCGCATATGGGATTGGGTGGGTGTGATGGAATTCTATCTGGACAGATGAGGGAGGCTTCCCTGAAAAGCCCAGACCTAAAGAGGGAATGGAAGGTGCTGTGTGAGCAGGGAAGGGAGCACCCAGGCATCGGGAACAGTATGCCGAGGCTCTGAGACGGGAGGTCCCGTGTGGAGTTGTTGGGGATCTGAAGGAAGGGAGCATGGTGGGACAAGGGCCTAGAGACCAGATAGCACCTTAGTCATGCAAGCCCTTGGGGGCCTTGGTTAGAGTTTGGATTTTATCCTAAGCTGCTGGGAACTACTGGAAATTTTAAAGTAGGGGAGAGATTTGCCCAAATTTCATTATTAGAACCCTGGAAAGAGAGACCCTCCCACGCTGATAAATCCCAAAGGTGTAATGTTTGGCCCTTCCACACTGTGGCGTCCTGACGCTGTGCCTCAGATGAGGCTTGGTCTTGGGCAGTCTTGGCAAATGTGCTCTCCCCAGCATTCTCTGGGCTCCTTGCATTTTTTTCATTGCTGAGCTTCTGAGTGGAGAGGGGCGATGAATCAGACCTGCCCTGCCCTCGGAGATCCAGAATTGTGGTCGCTGAGCCTGGAGTCTTGTGATAAGTCTCAGAGGAGCCAGGGAGACCTTTTCCTCTTGAGTCAAGCACTGGCTAAGGGCGAGTCGGGCTTTCAGGCAGAGTCACACGTGCAAAGGTTTGGCCACTTGGAGCCACTGTGCTTGGGGACTAGTGAGCAGTGCTGCAGCAGCAGGAGTGTGGGGAGTGGCAGGAGATAACGGGGAGGGCAGGGCTAGGAGAGGCATTGAATGCCAGGTCTCGATCCTCTGGGTGCCAGGAAGCCATGGACACATTTTCAGCTGGGAGTGGCTTGATTGACAGGATTTGAGCAGGGAGGGAGGATCAGAGGGGTTAACGCTGTAAGCTGGTTGGAAAGAATGAGTATCACTAGGTGAAACCTTCTTTGTCACTCCCACTCACCTACACACAAACACAGTAAAACACTCAATCCCTTTCTGTCCCCAGCCCTTGTTGGGTTGTGTCCCCATTGGCTAAATCATGGGAGCTGCCCCGTGTTGTTTTACTGAGCACTGGGGTTTGGTTATATACTGGGCTCCAGAAGCAAACAGGGTGAACCTGAAGCATCACTCTGGCCTGACTTGCTCTGTGCCCCTTGATATGTCTCTTAACCCCTCTCAGCCTCAGTTTCCTCATCTGTGAAAAGGGGCGTGATTACAGGGTCATTGAGGATTAAGTGATGGGGAATTCAAGTTCTAAGCATATGCCTGATGCATAGGGATGGCTGTTTAGCTTTATTTCCCTGTTGATTGCTAACGGCCCAGACCATGTCGTAATCTGCCCTTTGGGGAGTCTTCTCTGCAGCCATAAATCTGTAATCTGAATTGAGAACAAGGTGTTCCCTGCAGCCCTGAAGGAGGCCTCTAATGGGACTCTGAAGGGTTTGGAAATGCCTTTACATTTCCCCCACTGGGGTCTGGCCCGGCTGGGCTCAGAGGGCTGTATGAGATCTTATTTGTCTCTTTAGCTGTAGCTCTCAGCACAAGGCTGGCATGTCGTGGTTCTCATCAACACTAAACAAAACAGTTTTAAATTTAAAAAGTCATAGACTTTGGGCATCATCTTGCCGGCACCTTCATCTCATGGCTGGGCCCAGAGAAGGACAGTGATTCATCCAAGGTCAGCCAGCCCTTTTGTGGCAGGGATTGGACCTGTTCATTTCTCCTGGCTCAGATCTGTATTGCAATTCTACTTTTTTAAATGCTGATAATTAAAATTGCAAGTCAGCTGGGGAAGGGGTAACAATGGAGTGGGCATTTTGGGTTTAAGGGCTCCCCCTAGACCAGTGGTTCTCAACCTTCCTAATGCCGCGACCCTTTAATACAGTTCCTCATGTTGTGGTGGCCCCCAATTTCATTGTTACAAATTGAACATAATTAAAGCATAGTGATTAATCACAAAAACAATACGTAATTACATATGTGTTTTCCGATGGTCTTAGGTGACCCCTGTGAAAGGGTTGTTCGACCCCCAAAGGGTTCAGGAACCACAGGTTGAGAACCGCTGCCCTAGACCATTCCAGAGAGCATCCTGACTACAAAGGCCTTAAGGATATCATCCAACCTCCTTAGTTTACATTTTGGGAAACTGAGGCCCAGAGAGAGGTAGTGGTGTGCTCTGGGTCCCCAGATAGTGGGACGCAGAGAAGCAGTCACAAGGTCCACTTTCAGTAATAAGCAGTAGGTGGGTGGCTCTTGCCCCAGCCCACTGCCTCATGCTGAAATGTAAAAGTGGAGTGTGAACAATGGTTTCCTGAGGAAGTCTTGGTTTTTAATTGTGTCAAGGAGAAGGACGTTTCCGGAGCTGTGTGTGCCCCTGTGATGTCTGTGGAGTTGGGCCTGGCAAAGCTATTTCAGACTAAAGCCACAGGCTCCTATTTATAGGCCGATGTGATTAGGTTGATGTGGTCAGGAGAGGCCTGCCTGCCTTCAGCCCAGCCCAGCTATGGACGGGGAAGAGGCCCTTGGGGGCAGTTCTGACCCATGGGTGAGTAGTGAGGGATCTGGGGTGGTCCCTGAAGCCTGCTCGGAGGTGGGGCTCCAGGGAGGCCTCAGGGGAAGTCCCAGCCCTGACTCCCAGTTCAGCTGCCTGCAGCAGGCCCTCTGCAGAGATGAAACCAGTTCCCTTCCTGTTCTCTCCCTGTTTAAAAATCCTCCCTGTCTGAGATCAGTTCAGGACTCCTAGTAGTCAGGCCTTCCTCACCCACACGCCCAGGTCTCCACCCTTCAGTGTTTGTATTTCCAGTGTGAGCCACATCTCTGAGCACTGGACTTGCCTGTTCCCAGTTTCCCAATTCCCAGTTTCCCAAAAACAAACCTTCGCTCATTCTTTGAGGCTCTGCTCAAATGCTCCTCCTTTGTGGCTTGTCAGGCTTGTATCACCTGAGTGATTACCTGAGTTCACATGTGCCAGGAAGTCCTGAGGCAGGACCCGACTCAGAGGAAGAAAAGGAGCAAGGCATTTGTGGTTGAGCACCTTCTGTGGTCATTCACTTGACGTGTTTAATGAAATGCAATCTGCATGCCACTCTGCGCAGCACATGTGTTTCAAAGGTGTGTAGGCATGAAAGTAAGACTTCAAGGTCAGATAGTCCTAATTCATACTTTGCCCTGCACTTCCTAATAGTCATCCTTGGTCTGAACCTTTAGAGCAGTGGTTCTCAACCTTCCTCATGCCGCGACCCTTTAATACAGTTCCTCATGTTGTGGTGACCCCCAACCATAAAATTATTTTCGTTGCTACTTCATAACTGTAATTTTGCTACTGTTGTGAATCCTAATGTAAATATCTGATATGCAGGATGTATTTTCATTGTTACAAATTGAACATAATTAAAGCATAGTGATTAATCACAAAAACAATGTGTAATTATATATGTGTTTTCCGATGGTCTTAGGCGACCCCTGTGAAAGGGTCGTTCGACCCCCAAAGGGGTCTCGACCCACAGGTTGACAACCGCTGCTTTAGAGCTTCAGTTTTCCCATCTGTAAAATGGGAATGATGCTATCTATGGGTTTTGGGGAAGCATTGTCAACAAGACAAAGCTTATAAGTACTTATGTTCCCTGGTCCATAATGAGCTTCTGTGTGCAATATAGGTATCATTTGCAGGTGGGGAAACTAAGGCTTAGTACAGGGAAGCACTGTCTTTAAGGCCTCACACAAGTCAGTGCCAAGAGGAGAGACCAGGTCTCGGTCCTAGCCTCCAGCTCCACCCTGTGTTCTCCTCTCCTCCCTCTCTTAGCCCCTTGGGCCTATTTTGTTCCCCAGATCAGGGAAAGCTTTGTTTGGGGATTGTTTTTCCTAAGAAGTTTCCTCTGTGGTGCCTCTGGATGACTCAGAGCCCTGAGTCACCGGAGGAGGCTAAGGGCCAGGATGGAGTGGGGGAGAGAAGAGGAGGGGAAGGAGAGGAAGGACAAAGAAGGGGGTCCCAGTTCCAGCCCTGGCTCTCCCATTGCTTGGCCTTAGTTTCTGCAAGTGTGAAGGAGATGTTGGGCTTTGGTAAGTGGTTTCCAGTCCAGGCTGAGCCTCAGAATCCCAGATTTCCTGGCCCCCACCCTGACCTACCCTCAGAGGCTGGGCGTGGGGCCTGGGAATCTAGGTTTTCTGGAACTCCCCGTGTGATTCTGCTGCACACCTGATCTGCAGAGGTGTTTGGGCACCCAGCTGCTCAAGGCCACCCCCGCCTGGGCCTCAGAGTGGTTGCCAGCCTCTGCTGACCGTCTCCACTAACTCACAGAGCCACACCTCGCTGGAGGCTTTGTCAGAGTGGTGCATGGGAAGTACATGGGCTGTTTTCCTTTTTAAAACAGCTTTATTGAAGTGTAATTTACATGAATTGGTGAAGTAAACTTATGTATAATTTATGTAGGTATATTTCACCGAGTTTAGTTAATTCAGTGATTTTTAATAAATTCACAAAGTTGTGCCTCCATTTCCACAATTCAGTTTGAAAACATTTCTACCACCCCTAGAAGAAGCTGTGCCTACTTGCTGACAATCTCCACACCCACCCCAGAGCCCGTCACCAGTCTGTCCTGTCTTTCTGAATGCCCTGTGTGCACCTCCCAGCTTCCCCTTTTTGGCTGTGTGACCTCGTGCAGATTATTGCCCCTCTCTGAGCCTTGGATTTCTCCTTAGTAGGAGAGGGAAAACTATCCTCCTTAAAGCTTATTGTTTGAATTTCACTGATGTGGTAGAGTGTGTGATGTATGGCAGGAGCTGGGGAGTGGGAGCCTGGCATGCAGTACCCGGACATAGTACAGGTACCAGAACACCGCACTAGCAAACATTTTACAGACTCACGCTGTGCCAAGCACCGGGCTAAGCACCTTAAATGCACTATCTCTTTTAATTCCCATTACAGCACTTAATAGATGAGTGCCAATGTCATTTTTATTTTATAGCTGGAGAAACAGGCATTGAGAAGGAAGGTAACTTTTCCCAGCTTGCATAGGTAATGGTGGGTAGGGGTGGGCATCTATCTCCCGGCTTGCCTTCCTTAATCGTCACCTGAAGATGGGAATCATGGCTCGAGAAATACCATTCATGGGCTCAGGACAAGGTTCAGGGCACACACTTTCAAGGGATAGGACCTGATACAGTGGACACGGGATTCGAAAGATGGCATATAGTACAGAGTGCATCGTGTACCAGAAGTGATATGGTGCATGGAGCATGATCCAAGGAATAAGTGACATGGGACACAGGACATGGAACATGCATCAGGGTAGTCATGCACACAAGGTATGAAGAACCCAGGGCCTGGTATGGGGCACCGAGAGCATGGCTTATGTGATGGTGGGCAGGGTACATGGGGACATGGTACCCAGGGTATAGCGCTTGAGCTTCGACAATGGGCACAAAGAGCCCCTTTTCATGTCAGTGACTGGGGCCCCAGCATGCAGTGGCAGGATCTAATTTTCTCCTCTCACAAACACCCGTCTATGTTTTTCCTCCTCCTCCCTGTCTCTGGATGCCAAAGAGTGTGTGTCTCCCAGAGGACTGGGCCCCAGAGTACATCCCACCACCCCACCAGCTGAGACAGAGCTCCAGGCTTGGGGCCAAGTGCATGGCTGAGGAAGAACCTGCCAGGCCCCCAGATCCTTGTCTTTCAGAGGCAGCTGTGAGTGCTAGGGCCAGGGCTGGCCTGGCCCGAGCCCGGTAATTTTCCTGTAAACCATCCTCCCTCCTCTCCCCTCCCTGGCTGCTGCTGCTGGCTGTGAACGCTGCATTCCAGTGCTTAGGAGAAAAAGCTTAGCGGAGAGAGCCAGCAATGCCGCTGGGGTTGCTGGGGTGGAGGTGCAGGGGGGAGGCAGTGGGGGTGAAGGTGGAGGGAGGAGGCAGTGTTTAGCAGGCTGGTGGTTCCTGAGCCCTCCTGGCACTCACTCCTTTATTTTGTCTCTTCTCTACAAGTGCCCCCAGTGAGACTGAGGCTCAGAGAGACCAAGAGCTTGCCCATGGTCACATACAGTCAGAGGCAGATGGAGTCTAGACCCCAGCTCTCCTGGAGGCAGGAAATTGAGGATGTATAGAGGCAAGGTTAGGTGGAGCGGAGGCTGTTGATGGGGGATCAGCAGGTGATGGGGCTGCAAGATGCTGGGGAGTCCTGTCTGCTTTCTGTATGCACTGGGGACTGTGGAAAGGTCTTGTGTAGGGAATAGTACAGTCTCTAGGGATAATGGGAGAGTCGGAGGCAGTGAAAAAGCTGGTGCAGTGGGACCAGAGGAAAGGTGGGGATCCAGAAACAGGACAGTGGCTGGGTTGTGGGGTGGGAAGCGAATGTGAAACAGGGGGGTGTGGGGTTGAGCATCGCAGCTCTGGCCTCAGCCCTTATGTGCAGTCCTGGTGAGCTGACTCTGGTTAGGCCCTGCCTCTAAGAGTGTTCCAGAGGGTTCTGGAAGCCCCCAGAGGTTCAGGCACTTGGACACCCAGAGGAGAATGCTGGTGACTGGTGCCTGCATGGAGGTGAAGTGGAAGCACACCTGGGGAGAGAAGACCACACGTTTTGGAGTCCTACTGTGTGCCAGGCTTGTTTTGTGTGCTGGATCGTTTACTTCGTCCATCTGGATTCGATTGTCCTCTGAGCTTGGAAAGGAACAAAAGCATTCCAGTGCCATACTTCTGTTTATATTTAAGAGGGGAGAGTACTTTAAAATCCTACTAAAAAGAAAAGGATTAGTAACAATAACAAATATCTTTGAAACTCTGGAAATTCTACTGCAGTTAAGAATTTGAGAACAATTACAAAGAATCTCTAATCATGCTATAACAGTTGGAGTTTTCCCATAACTGATTTTTACTAGTATCAAGGGCTGGCAAACCTGTGACATAGTCTCATCATTCTTTACCCAAGGACACAGGCTCAGAGAGGTTGAGTCACTTGCCCAGGGTCACCCAGGTAGTGGGTGGCAGGGCTGGGTTCAGATGGTGACTCCAAAACCTTTGTTCTTTTGGTTGCGAGTAGACCGGAGGAGAGGATAGAGTGTCATCTGGAGAGACTCGAGGGATGGGAGGCAAGGCAGGTTCCTTAGATGCTGGTTTGAGGTTCTCTCCTGAGATGCCTTCCCATCCCTGACACCAGCCACTACCCTGGGCTCTGGGCCTTGGCTGGGACCCTCCAGCCTTCCCCAGCTTTGGATACGGGAACACAGAGGTAGAGGTCAGGGGTAGGTATGAGGGGTGTGACTTGTATGTGTGCACAGCCTAGGGGCTTACCTTTGGATGTTATGGTTGTTGAGAGCCTGCTGTGTGCCCAGCACGGTGCCCATGGCTCCCAGGCACCCCACAGGGTAGGAATCATCGCCCCATTTTACAGAAAGGCAATTGAAACTCTGCAGAAAGGCTGTTTGCCAAGTCCTGCATCCCCCATCCTAGGTAGGGATTTGGGCTCTATCCAAATTCATCCAGACATTCCCTATATTCTCTTGGCTGGAAGGTGAGGCACCCCTCACCCTATTGGTCACTTTTGGCATCCTGAGCTTACAGAGGCTCAGCCCCCTCCTCCTGGGGAAGAAAACTGGCATTTTGAACATCTATTTTCTGCCAGCCATGGTCCTAGGGTCTTTCACATTTATGGTCTCATTCAATCCTTTCCTCTTGCCTTGGAGACATTTCATACCTAAGGAACTTGAGTCTCAGAGAGAGAACTTACCCAAGCCCCCAGCTAACAACGATCATAGTTTCCTTGTAGGTGCATACTCTGCCCAGCTCTATGCTAAGCCCAAATGTATTTACCTGGTAAAATTCCCACAACAAGCCTAGGAAGGCATTATAATCCCCATGTTACAGATGAGAAATGGAGGCTCGGAGAGCAGAAGGGACTTGCTCAAACCACACAGGTAGGAAGTGGTGGGTCAGGCAGGGACTTCAACCCAGATTTTCCTGGAGGGAGCTCCTTCTAGTCATGCACATTGTTTCCTCCCTCTTGGAAAGCCCTTCCTCTGTGACACAGGGAGCTGCCTCCTGGGCTCCTGCTCATGCTGGCTCTGGCTGGGGCATCTTGACTTCCCAGGAGGTTTGCTGGTGGAGATTCTGTTCCGTCTTCTACTGGTCCTGCAGCCACAACTCCTGCATTTGGGCCTCCGTGTCTTGCTGCTGATGTGTTTGTGTCTCGGCTCCCCTATTGGTGGGCTACAGGGTACCAGAGTGGCTAGGCTACTTGTTTGAAGCTATTTGCAGTGCAGCTGCTGGCCCAACCCTCCCAGGACCAGCTCCTCCACCCAGAAAGGGGAGACAGAATGTAAAGTGGGCCCTGGCAGGCAGGGTGCTGGGCTTGCACCCATCGCCAAATCTGGCTGCTTCCAGGGCACAGGATCAGGAAGTGGTGGGGTCTGGCCCCCTCTGAATGTCTTGCCCTGGCTCTCAGCACTATGTGGGGTTGCCTCCGGAAGCTGGGAAAGGGCCAGTGGCTCTGGTCCCTGGGATAGTTGGCTTCCTGGAGGTGGCTTGAGCCAAGCCCCGCTGGCTGTTCCCCTGACAGCTGTCCACACCCAGAATAGACTGTGCCAACATAGAGGTCCAGCTGGCCCTTCCAGTGAGCCCTATCACGTCATGGAGACAGGCCTCAGCTCTGGCCTGGTCACCAAGAGACGAGTTCTAGGTCTGCTCCTCCAGGTACTTGCATGTGACTCTGAGAAGTCACGCTCTCATTCTTGGTGTCATCATCTACAGAGAGAGGATGGACTAATGCTGCTAATGAGTCCTACTGTGTGTAGTGGACTCCAGCAGTCTCTCTCCAGAGCTCCCAACTGTCCTGCAACTGGGCATCACTATAGCTATTTACAAATGAGTGGCCCAAGATTCAGAGAGGGACAGTAATTTGCTCCAGGAAACACAGCCCAGACCTGATCTAAAGAATCTCACTGTGAAGTCTAACCTTTCTCCTGCCCCGCTGCTGTCATGTGGTGTATCAGTGCTAAACAAAGGCCTCTGCAAAGAAACCAGACAGTTCAAGAAGAAGGGGACTCACTGTTGGAGAGTTCATACTGTGTGTCGGGCCTTGGGCTGCCTTGCTGCCCTGTGAGTTAGGCATTATTCCCCCAATCCTATATAACAAAGAGGTAATATGCAAATTGACCATCATGCCCTCACACAAAGATGGCCACCCCCATGTGGTTACAAGATGGCCACGCCCATGTCGTTACAAGATGTCTGCCACAAGATGGCTGGCAGGGGAGGGCAGTTGTGGGCGATTAGGCCAGCAGAGGAGGGCAGTTAGAGGTGACCAAGCCAGCAGGGGAGGGTAGTTGTGGGGGGGGGGGACTAGGCCTGCAGGGGAGGGCAGTTGGGGGCGATCGGGCTGGCAGGGGAGCAGTTGGGGGCAATCGGACTGGCAGGGGAGTGGTTAGGGGGTGAGCAGGATGGCAGGCAGAAGGGGTTAGGGGCAATCAGGCAGGCAGGCAGGCGAGTGGTTGGGAGCCATCAATCCCAGATTGTGAGAGGGATGTCCCAGATTGGAGAGGGTGCAGGCTGGGCTGAGGGACGCCCCCCCCCCCCACCCCCCGAGTGCACAAATTTCGTGTACCGGGCCTCTAGTTTATAGATAAGGAAACAGGCCCTGGTCATAGAAACTGAGTCTCCCAGATTCTTAAACAAGCCTCCTTTCAAGTCCATGGGGCTCTCCAGACCTCACTGAAGTCCTGTCCAGTTTCACTGGGTTTCATAACTGGTGTCTCTGTTTACTGACCATTGTCCTAATTAGCAAAATCCCAGCCAGACGGGCGGGAGCACCCAGAGAACAGCCGTGAGCCAGAAGGCAAACAAGCTCTGAGAGAGGGCTTCCCATGAGTGACCGGCTTCTCAGAAATCAAGAACAACAGTGTTTGGGGTGAAGAGAAAAGAACAGGGCGGTGTCTCCTAGGCAGGCCAAGACTTTTTGTACACTTTGGCTGGGGGCGGAGGGGGAGGCCGCTGTTTCCAGGCTCTTGTAGCTGCCTTGGGAGGCCCAGAGAGACCCAGAGACAAGCCTAAGGTCCCAGAGGGTGCAAGGCAGGAGCTAGTTGTGGGGTCCAGGGACCAACTACAGGGGAGGGATGTGGGTTGTACAACTCCTCCCTGTGGCATATACTGAGAAGCTGCCTACTGTGTGGTTGGCACTGGGCAAGAGCCAGGAACAACCAAGATCAGAGGTGAAGGGGACCTCTGAGGTCCAGAGAAGGGAAGGAATTAGGATCTGCTCATATAGTGAGTCCTGGAAGAGCCAGGCTGCCCCCCAAGACAAAAAACACACTATACCTGACCTGTATGCCCAGGAGTGGCATAGAATATAGGTGCCACAGTCCATCTTCCACTCAGTGGCCACAGCCTGGGGACCTTCCTAGGACATGCCTTTGTGCTGGGTTCTCACATAGGTATGTGCGGGGCTAGAGGGCTTTCCTGATGCAGCCTCCTGCCCTGATCTGGGAGGTGTGGTGGGGACAGCTGCCCCTGAGACTCCTGGCTGCCAGGCTTGGCTTGGGCTTCACTGGTTTAGCAACTGTAACCCTTTACCTGGAAAGGACACTGTGCTCCCTGCCTGGGCCGGATGGTGCCAGGAGGTCCTGCTTGATCTCCCCAGACCTCACTGAGCTTGGGGACTGGAGCCAGCCACACTTGTGTTTGAATCTCAGCAATGCCTCTTTCCGGCTGAGTGGCCTTGAACAAGTAACTGAACCTCCCCGAGTCTTGGTTTATGGGAGCTTTAATGCCCATTTCCCCTGCTATGAAGAGACTCAGTCTTGGACCCCCCTCTACTTTACTCTCTCTCTTCTCCCAGAGATGTCTGGGCCCAGAGGAGAGGTGGCATGCTGCCACTGGTGATGTGGTGCCTCCTGCAGGTCAGGGGTCCTTGATCGTCAGGTTCAGAAGGACCTGTGGAGGTGACCTGGTCCCTTACTACTTTATAGATGGGAATCCTGAGGGTCAGAGACATGTAGGTTCTGGACATGGTTGCACAGCCAGTATCTGGAGATACTGAGCTGGGAATAACATAGGGGCCTACCCCATCTTTACAATGGAGACCCTGAGGCCCAGAGGAAGATAGTGACTTGTCCAGAATCACCCAGGAAGTCAGTGGTGGAGCCAGGCCTAGCCCTGGGGCCTCTTTTACATCTAGGGATCTTGTTCTTGCACCCAAATCCCCTCCACTCTCCTGAGTGCATCCTCTTTCAGGCAGGGGGCAGCATAAGACCATGCTGCCCCCATCACAGGCTCCACACATCACTGCCCTGTAGCGAGAGTTCCTAGGCTGTGGGCTCTCTGGGGCAGGGGCCAGGGCTCCTTCACCAGGTTTCCGGTGCTGAGGGCCCAGGCTCCAGAGCTATGTGGCGGATAAAGCTGCAGGGCCTTTGTGATCATTAACCTGAGAGCCAGTGACCCTGGGCTGCTTGTCAGACCCCTGAGGCCAAGGCCAAGCCAAAGCAGCGCTCTGTTAATCACCAACTGAGGATGTCAGGGACACACTGCTCCAAGAAGGGACTGGGCAGCTGCCCACTCAGGTCAGTCTGGGGCTGGGATGACAAGGACATTTCTTCCTACTTGTTTGGATTTTCCAAATTGTCTAATGAGCAGGCATAACTTTAAGCATATTTTAAAAAGATATTTCTAGATCAGTGTTCTGATAAAAAAAAAACAACAACCTAGTTGAGTCCAGTATATTGAATACATACTTGTAAATAGTTTTTAACCCTACAGCAAGTTTTTTTTTAAAGCAAGTATATTGAGGTATAATTAACATACCATAACAATTCACCCACTGTAAGCAAGCATCCAGCACTCTGAAGTTTAGTAGACTTTTTGGTTCTGTAATCATCACCATAATACAGTGTTAGAATGTTTCCATCACCCTAACATGTTTCCTGGTGCTGACTCCAGCAATCCAGCCACTCACTGCAGCCTCAGGCAGCCTTGGCAACATCTGAGAGGGAAATTCTCCCCATAAGGATGTTTGCAAAAACGGATACCCTTATAAAAAAGAGGAGAGGAGCCAATAGTTATACAATTTGCTTTTTGCCCTTGGAGATCTCTCCATGCTTATTGAGTGCCTACTATGTGCCAGGCACAGTCAGAACTAACTTGTTCTGTTTTCACAGCTGCAGAGTGGCCCATTGTATGGCGGCTCCATAATTTATTTGACCAGGGAATTTGGGTCCTTTCCAGTTTTCTTCAAACAATGCTGCAGTGAATATCATTGCACGTATATTTTTGTGTTCCTTTGTAAGTCATTCTGAAGGGTGTGGATCTGTGGTTGCTTTGTGTGTTTGGAATTTGGATAACCAAACTGCTATCCAGAGAGGTGAAGCTGGTTTATGTCTTCATCAGAGTGTATGAGAACAGTGGGGTTTTTATTATCTTCTGAAATGCCTGTGGAGATGGAAGAGCTCTCTGAATTTAGGCCTGAGTTGGCCTCCGCAGGCCCTGAGAACTCAGCATCTCCCTGTGACACCCACTACCACCCCATACACTGGGATACAGTTTAGAGTCTTCTGTGTGGCAGACATGCCCCTGTGACTCCTGCCACCCTCTCCAGCCTCATCTTCTCTTGCTCACTGTGTTTCAGACTGGATCCCTCTGTTATTCGCTGCGTGTGCTCTGTGTTTGCTTGCCCTTTGCTCATGCTGTTCCCGCTCTGAAAATGCCTTTTCTTCTTAATCTCCCTCCTTCCTGTCCTTCAACACCCAGGTTACAAGTCCCTTCTCCATGAAGTCTTCTTATAATCCTTACACTCTGAATCATCTCTGTGTGTGTTCCTTTAGCCCTTTATTTGACCCACAGGCCCCCTTAAGTACAGGGAAGCTATGGTGGATGGAGGGCAAACCTGAGCCTGACTAAACAGAAGCTGGGATCCGGGAGGGGCTGGGACAGGTGGCTATAGCTGTGGGGAAGGGGCACGGGAACTCCCACTTACCTCATTGTCAGCCAGGCCATTTTCACACATTGAGACTGATTTAATCCTCAGCAACTACTCTACCCCTTCAGTAGATGAGGTGACTAGGCATAGAGAGGGAAGGTAACTTACACACAGTGGAGGTGGGAATCAAAGCCAGGTCTCCAACTCCCCAGCTCTTTTTCTTGTCATCGCTCCAGGCTGTTGGGAAAGGAATTCTGGGAGGCAAAGAGACCTTGAAAATAGAGAAATTGAGTCCAGTAGGGTGGTGAGAGGGAGGAGAGAGGGATTGGCGGGACTAGGTGAGTCTGAATAGCACTTCTAACCCAAAGACTGTATGCCTCAGGAGTGGAGGCTGGAGGAATGGAAAAGGGGCCTGGGAGTGGGGAAAAGGCTTAAACCTTATCTTCTCCAGGTTGTGTGTGGGGGGGGACAATAGATAGAACCTAGAACAAACAAAACAAAACAAAACAAAAAGCCCCCAAACAGATCTCACTTATTTATGGATAATAAAGAGCATTATAAACTGATGAACAAAAATATATTCAGAGGCAGAGCAGCATTAAACAGACTGTCAAACTACAGCAGGAAGGTTGGGGAGGGTTGGGGGAGGGTAAGAGATCAACCAAAGGACTTGTATGCATGCATATAAGTATAACCAATGGACACAAGACACTGGGGGGTAGGGGAAGCTGGGGGAAGGTCAAGGGGGGAAAAAAAGAGACAAATGTACTACTCTTTGTAATATTTTAAGCAAAAACAAACCAACAAACAAACAAAAAAAAAACCCCAAACAAACAAAAATTAAAAAACTAGAAACAACAACTATAAGAAGAAACAGGGGTTGTTACTTAATACATGAAGGTTAACCTTGAAATCATCAGCTAAAGGGGGGTAGATGTGGTTGCCCCTGGGGAGAGGTAAGTGGGGTTGAGATGGAACAACTTTGTACAAATATGTGACTTTAAATCTTGATAAAAATTAACATTTTAAGAATAAAAACTTTTTTGATCGTCTAATCACTATTTTGTACACCTGAAACCAATACAAAATAATGCACATGCAAAAAGAATAAAAACGTTTCAAAAAGAAGGAAAGGGGGTGGTCTTGAGTAAAGTAGAATCTGCATTCTCTGGAGGTGAAAGGTTGGCCCACCCCTCCCTGAGTTCTATTGGCTCATGGGTCCAATCTGCCCTGGCTGGTGCGAGCCTCATGCTGCCTAGGTGGGCAGGCCACCCAGGCTGCCTGGGTTCAAATATTGGCTGTACCATTTCCTAGTGGTGTGCAGGTTGCTTGACTATTATGCATGTAATTTGACTGTAAACTAGGATAAAGGATGTTTTGAGGTGTCAGCCTTCATATAATGTGTGGAAAACTTCAGTAAATACTGAAGATGTTAGCTGCAGACATGGGAGGGGTCTTGCGTGGGTCACACAGGAGCCTGAGCTGGGCTGCCTGCTATTCCTGAATGCATGCGCCCATTTAGTGTGCACCGAGTTAGCTCCTGCTGTATGCCAAGCCCTGTGCCTGGTCTCCAGCCCAGAGCTGGGGTGAAGGGGTGGCCACGCCCAGTCAGTTCGGTCCCGGTGGAACCCCAAAGTCTCCAAAATCCAGGCCAGATCCCCGCCCCTGCCGGGCGCGCAGGGGCCGGGTCCTGCCCACGCCCTCCCTCCGGGGCGGGCCGGCTTGGGCGGGATGGGCCAGCAGCTACTTAAGGTCGGCGACCCGGAGTGGGCGGCTGTCGACCGGGTCTTCTGTCGTCCTCGCTACCATGGCTCCGCAAAGCTCCGTGCCGGCAATGCTCGCTGCGCTGGTCCTGGCGCTGTGCGCGCTGTCGTCGCCCGCTGGGGCGGCCACCGCGTCGCGAAGGGCGACCCAGGCACCCGCGACCCAGGGGCGGGTGAGTGCCCAGGGGCTCTGGGGCTCCCGGAGTAACTCTCTATTGTCAGTTCTTTCAGATACAGCGCTAGGAAAAGGGGAGTAATTCAGGTCTAGAATGAACAAACTGTTTTGTTGTTTTGTAAGTATCTCTCGCTGCTTCCCGGGCTTCTGTGGATGGGGGTGGGAGCCGTGCTGACCTGGCTGTTTCCCTCCCTAGAGGCTAACCTCACCTTGGCCCGATTTTCCCATCGCCACCTTCTGATTTCGTACCCATCCTGCCGCCTGGTTTCTTCCTTTCCTTGTCTAGTGTCTCCTTCCCTCTTCTAATTTCTTCCATTTCAGATTCCTCTTTTTCATCGGATTTCCCTCCCTCTCTAGTATTTTCTTCTTTTTTCTTGTATGATCTCGCCGCTGTCTGCTTATCATCAATATGATTATTTCTTCTCTGCTCTCTGATATCTCCTCTGCCCTGTCTGGTTTCTCTTCTCTCCTGTTTCCCTTTTGTGTTTCTCCATCCTCTGCCTGAGTTCTCTCTGTCTGGTTTCTCTGACTTCTCCCATCAGATATGTCCTCCGGCCAGGTGACCTGTACGTGCTGACTTCTGACCTTTGGCCCCAGGCTAACAGTCCCACTCTGCTCCATCTCTAGCCCTCCTGCATGTCTGACGGCCTTTCCCCCGTCCTAACCACCTTGTCTCCAACAGGTTCCCGTAGGCCCTGGCTGCATCCTCTCTGCCTTTTACAAGAAATGGAAATTGGGGTGGGGTCCTGGGGGGCAGGAGGGAGGAGGCAGACAGCACAGGAGACCACTTGGACTAAATCATTTAGACCCCTCTTGGGGGTGTAATGGGGACATGAATGGGGCATGGAAAATAGTCCCACTTCCAAAGAGCAAAAGCAAGCAGACTGTGTGACGTTGGGCCAGTCGCTTCCCCTCTTTGGGCCTCAGTTTCCCTATCTGCAGAATTGGGTTGGATGATGATCTCTTTTAGGACCCTTCTAGTTTTAAGAGCCACTGAGCATGCTGGAAGGGAACACATTGAGTTCCTGGGGACCTCCAGATTTACCATTTCCATGTGAGGGAAATGATCCCAGAGTCCATGCTCTTAGAGCTGGGGGTAATTTCTGCTACATCATTTCCTAGCTGGAGGCCCTTGGCAGAGTCACTTCACCTCTCTGTGCCTCAGCTGTCCCAACCAATTGGCACTAAGAAGGAAAGAAAAGAGGTAGAGCCCTTTGTCCCCCCATCACCGAGCTGAGTGGGAGAGACAATACTGACCAAGGAGCCTAAACTCCGTCTGTTTGCTCACTCATCGAGACAGGGGTCGCAGAAGTGGTTGGACGTGCCTCGGGGGTGGGCAGAGTTAGAGGCTCAAGTGAGATGCTCTTGGGGCTAGAAACCACCCTCCCTCGTGCCCAGGGTCTCGGGTCTCTCTCCCCGCCAGGGCCTCTGCTCCTGCTCAGGCTCTGCCCTTCTCTTCCAGTCTGGCAGCATGGCCGCAGAACACCCGGAGTTCCTCAAGGCAGGGAAAGAGCCTGGCCTGCAGATCTGGCGTGTGGAGAAGTTTGACCTGGTACCCGTGCCCCCCAACCTTTACGGGGACTTCTTCACGGGCGACGCCTATGTCATCCTGAAGACGGTGCAGCTGAGGAACGGAAACCTGCAGTATGACCTCCACTACTGGCTGGGTGAGGCCATAACCCACCCCCATCAAGCACTCAGAACTGGGGGTGACTTGGGGACCCTGGACCCCCTCTACAGCTCCCCTGGCCCAGCTCCAGCCAGGTTCCGGTGTACCCTTCTGAGTCGGGAACCTGAAGTCCCCGTCACAGCTCTGCTGTGTGACTCTGTAAGTCCTGCCCCCTCACTGAGCTTCAGTTTCCTATTGAATTGATGCTCCCAGGCCTGACTTCATGCTCAGCAGGCTTGAGTGAGTGCAGGGGAATGGCTAAGAGGTGAGTGTAGGGGATGTGTTGGAGCTGGGAGGACTCTTAGAGACCATGGAGTCCGGCCCCCACCTCCCCCATTATATAGATGGATTGACTGAGGTTCACAGAAGGCAAAGGATTGGCCAGCTATTATAGCCAGGCCAGTGCAGTGCTGGGGGCTCTGGAAGCCAGGCTTATGCTGCTCTGACATCTCCTAGGCAATGAGTGCAGCCAGGACGAGAGCGGGGCGGCCGCCATCTTCACTGTGCAGCTGGATGACTATCTGAACGGTCGGGCTGTGCAGCACCGCGAGGTCCAAGGCTTTGAGTCGGCCACCTTCCTCAGCTACTTCAAGTCCGGCCTCAAATACAAGGTGGGTCCCAAGCAGCAGGGATAAGTATGCCAAGGGCAGGGCTCATTCAGACTCACTCTCCTTTCAGCCTTGTGGGGTGATGTGGGCAGATAGGTCAGAGCTCAGCCTTTGGAGCTGGCCAGCCCTGGGTTTGAGTCCTGGTCCCTTCCTAGCTATGTGACCTTGGACAAGTCTCACTCCCTCTGTTAGCCTCTGGTTCCTTATCTTAAAATGGAGAGAAGAACATTCAGCATCACTTCACAGAGTTATCGGCCATGGATGGAAACACAGCCTCGCGCTTGTCCTGGCCTTGTGCTGTATCCTATTTCTGCATCCCTTAGTTCTTACGCCCTGTCAACAGAGGGTCCCATGCTAGGTATTTGAAAGGACATCCTTGATCACATTCCTCTTTCTGTTCATTAGAACTCCCCTTGAACTTGAACTCTGAAGAGTCTGAGCCAACACAGATCTTTCCTCCAGCCCCCAGCCAGGTGGGGCTGAGCAAAACCAAGCTAGGAGCAAGCCTTGAGAGGCTGTGTCCTAACATGCTGTGTGACTCCTGGCAAGCCAGTTGGCCTCCCTGAGCCTCCCTTTCCTCTTTGGTTACATGAGAGCCAGTTACACCTGCCCTTCAGGCCTGGGGAGAAGATTTGGTGAAGGTGTAGCTGGGAAATGCCTTGCATGGTGCTGGGCATCTTGGAAGGGCTCAGAAAAAGCTGGAGTTTTGTAAAGCAGGGGTTCTCTTTGGTCAGGATAGGGAGGGGGTCATAAGCTTTGATAGCCAGATGGGCCTTAATGTCAGAGTCCAAAGCTCTCATTTTCAGGGATGGAGTGGAAACTGTGGCACAGAATGATTAAGCAACTGGCCCAGGGTCACACAGCAAGTCAGTCCCAGAGCTGGGACCAGAACCCAGATCTCCTGATTCCAGCCTTCTTTTTACTACACAGCCTGCCTCTCTAGCCAAGTCTGTGCTGCTGATGTGTTGTGTGACTTTATAGAAGTCATTGTCCTGTTCTGGGCCTCAGGGTCCTCTGTGTCAACAGGGTGATGACCCTGTCTGCCCAGATGGGGCACAGGGAATTGGGTAATGGGAAAGTGCTAGTGAGACTGAGATAGCAAAGGGCAGGGTGTGTCTGGTGAACAAGGCCTCAGCCCTAGGCTGGGTGGAGTTGGGCTGGATTCCCTGGAACTTACTAGCGCCCCCTGTCTGCCAGTTCATCCGTGCCCACAGCTCCTCCTGCTGAGCTGTCCGGCTCTACCTTCTTCCTGCACCCCATTCTGGGGCCAGGGTACCTTCAAGAAGGAGAGGTGAGAAAGTTAGGACCCAGACCACTGACCTGGAGAAGTACCTGGCCTTTTTGCAGCTCCTGGAACAGGAAGTGGAAAGAGCATTTGACCAGGAGCCAGAGAGATTAAGGTTCCAGTCCCAAGGCCACCCCTCTAACTGCGAGGCTTTGGGCCAATTGTACAGTTGTATGCCGCTGGGTGTGTGCTCTCACACGTTCCCTATTTGGCATTTATTCAGCAAACATTTATCTATTATGTAACAACAGTCAGTGTCTGCTTATTGATGCTGCTGTGTGACAAGTCAAGCAGCTTATATAGCTAATAAGTGATGGAGCTCGGATTCAAACCTAGATGTGAAGGGCTAGCACAGAGCTGGTTCAGAGTGGACATTTCAAGACCTCCAGTCTACGATCTTGGCTCAGATGAGTCCTAGGAATTGGCATGCTAGCAAGCCTCCCCCACCCTCTGGGTTTTTTCCCAGATGTTCTTGGGCCATACTCTGAGGAATGGGTTCCCAACCCAGGCCCAGATTTAGGACTTCAATCCTGAAAGGCCCTGGCTCCTGGTGCAAATGTGAGGTCCCAGGCCAGTCCTGTTTTCCACCTTCTGCAAGCCCTCCTGCTGCCCCGCGCTTGGCAGGCCCAGCCCAAGGTTCTTGGCCTGGAACCCTCATCAATTATAGATCCCAAGGAGCAGAGCTTGTTATGCAAGACTTGTTCCTGTGAAAGCCTGCACCTCAGTGCCAGTTCTGTCCCTGGGTGTGTGAGAAGGGGCAGGGAGGGGACAGGAGCGACTACTAGAAAGGGCTGTCACAGGGCCTGGCTAGCTCATCTTGTTCTGCAACCCCCAAATCCTTTTAAAAGTCACTGCACTTTTCAGAATCTGGTGATCCCTCCTCCTTCTCCTTTTTTTTTCTCCTCTTCTTTTCCTCCTCCTCCTTTTTATCCTTGACTCTCAGACAGAACCCTAGAGACCCCTTGGGGCTGGGTTATTTGAAACCCTTTGTTCAAACAGAATCTGGGCCTGCTGATCCCAGAAGCCCCTGGCCCCAAGGAGCACAATGGGAAACAGAATCACTTGAAGCCTTTCCATCCTCCTTCCCATTTCTCAGATAAGGAACTCAGTGCCTAATGGGTGGAGGGGACAACCCCAATCACCACATTTTTCTTTGTTTTATAAACAGTTTAACATTTTTAAAAATGTAAATCTTTATAGGTTTTGTCCTTCATTTGTCTATAAGAATGATGCAAGCTTATTGTAAAATGTCAAACATTATAGAAATATAGGTTTTCAAAGTAAAAGTCCCCTATGATCCTACTCTTGGAGTTATATATGTATATTCATATAGATGAAGAATTATCTCTATATATGATATATGTATCATTACTTTAATTTGGAAAATGGCTTTTAAAACAATTTATCCTATTACATTTTGTTCAAATAATTTGATACCAGTTGCTACCCACCTAATGGTTAGCTCATACAAAGCAGTAATTAATACTAAAGATTATAGTACAAATAGTAAAAATTTCAAAATATTCCTGCCCTGTGTTTGTAGATCCACTGTTTTCTAAGAGCTTGCATATGTGTGTGTGTGTGTAATATATATATAATATATATAATATGTATAATATATATATATTTAAATCTTTATTGTTGAAAGTATTACATATGTCCCCCTTTCCCCCCCATTGACCCCTTCTAGCCTGCGCCCACCCCTCGCCCCAGGCCTTCACCACCCTGTTGTGTGTGTCCATGGGTTATGCATATATTGCTTTTATTATTTTGTTAACTCATCTCTTCAAGTCTAATTTTCTAGATCAGAGAGAGTTAATCAGGAAATGCATGCCCACAATAATTAGAAATCAGGTATTCCTTTATTTTATAAATTTATATACAGAGAATTTATTGGAACCAAGATTTATTACACAAAACAACCTTTTAAAAAAGAGAGGCCTGGATGGGGTGACTACATCTCTGGCCTTTATAAAAGTGCTTCCTCCTCTACCCCCATGGGACCCTTTTCTTGAAGAATGTCTTGGGGCTAGGGTTCCTTAGAACATCCCTTGGGAAATGCTGGTTTTGAGAAAGGAATGTTTGCAGCTTTTGATCCAGGAAAGTGGCCCCAGAGGTCCTGTTAGTGGAGTATGAAATTCAAAGGGGTGGCAGCAAGGTGCAATGGTATGGCATCTGCTGGAAGGCCCCTGGTCCACAGGTCAGAATTTCCTTCAACTGAACCCTATTCCTTTCCCCCATGTGTGCTGCCCTGGACCCTCTCCCTGGACCGATCCTGTCTCCTTGACCCAACAGAAAGGAGGCGTGGCATCAGGATTCAAGCACGTGGTACCCAATGAGGTGGTGGTGCAGAGACTCTTCCAGGTCAAAGGGCGGCGTACGGTCCGTGCCACTGAAGTGCCCGTGTCCTGGGAGAGCTTCAACAATGGCGACTGCTTCATCCTGGACCTGGGCAACGTGAGTCCTGCCCTGCCTTTTCCCAGGGGACACTGAGGTACTCCTGGCCTGGCCAGGTCTGACTCTAGGAAGGTAGACAAACCTATGGTAACACATGCAAAGACACCAACAGGGAAAACAACAGGCACATGTGCTCTATCCATGAATCAGACACACCTGCAAAGACTCAGATACAGGTGTACCCAGCACTCATAGACCTCCACACATGTAGACTTAAGGCCATCATGCCATGGACACAACCCTCCTGCACAGTGTACTCGGACATCAATTGACATATAGATTCCTTGACATCTTGTGTTCATATGCACATCTTGTGTACCTTTTTACATATAGTCCCTCACTTAAAAATGCATGGCAGGCATGTGCAAAAATGTTAGGCTCTTGCCCACCAAGCATGGACATAGCACCATTATCAATGCCTACACACATAAATTTGGGTGTGTTGTTCAAGGACCCACATATATATGTGACAGACATGCAGCTGCACATGCACTCTTGTATATGGCAGTGTGTGTGGGACACACTTACCCAGGCCCAACTTACAGATGTGTAATGCTTTGTACCCATTCATCCCAAACCCATCGGCCCTCATACCTGCAAATGAACGTGGACAGACATTGCACCCAAACCTCATGTTTACATGTGGTGTAATGTCCATGCACATGCAGGCACACACTTATTTAAAGTATAATAGGCACACAGAAGAGTGTGTGAGTCGTGAATGCACAGCTCTGTGCATTTCACAACATGAACACACTGTGTAACCAACACCCAGATCAGGAAACAGAACATCACCAGCCCCCAGAAGGCCCCTTCTGTCCTCTTCCAGGCCCTTCACTCCCAAGGATAACCACCATCCTAAACCCTCTCAACAGCACAGAGTAGTTTTGCCTCTTTCTGAACTTTATATACATGGAACCATTTTTTTTTTTTTTTTCGGTTTGAGGCAGCTCTGCCACTGTATTTATTATTGTTCAAAAGTTTGTAATGGTCTTAATTATCCATGAAAGAGTGAGATCATGTGGTATTTTTCCTTCATTGACTGGCTTGTTTCACTTAGCATAATGCTCTCCAGTTCCATCCATGCTGTTGCAAATGGTAAGAGTTCCTTCTTTTTAACAGCAGCATAGTATTCCATCGTGTAGATGTACCACAGTTTTCTAATCCATTCATCTACTGATGGGCACTTAGGCTGTTTCCAGATCTTAGCTATGGTGAATTGTGCTGCTATGAACATCTGGGTGCCATGGAACCATTTTTATGTTTGACTTTTGCTCAACATTCCATTTCTGAGATCCATCCATATTGTAGATTGATCATTCTCCTCATCCTGAAGATTCGATTGGCTGGATATATCACAGTTTATTTATGCTTTCTGTTGTTGATGGGCACTTGGAGTAGTTTCTGGTTTGGGGCTATTCCACCTGGTGTTCCTCTGATATTCTTGCACAGGTCTTGTGGTAGATATCTGGATGCCTCATAGGATATCGATATGACCAGATGGTTTTCCAAATTGGTTGTACCCATTTCTGCTCCCACCAGCAGGCCAACATTTTTATACACATGCTCTGTGTAGTTGTATCTGTGAAAAAACTCATATTCTGAGTCATACACTCACATATTCTGGTGCACTTCAGTCACACACGTTGTGCTTGATGTGCTGTTCCACCGGCCCTCACCACGCATGCTCTTGTGCATGCTCCACCGGCCCTCACCACGCAAACAGAAACCAAGGAGAGCTTACACATGCCCCACAGTGTCCTCCTGACCTTGTCACTGGGCAGGGCTTATACGAAGGCTGGGGCATTGCCTTACCTGGGGTCCCTGTCTTACAGGATATCTACCAGTGGTGTGGCTCCAACAGCAACCGATTTGAGAGGCTGAAGGCCACCCAGGTGTCCAAGGGCATCCGGGACAACGAGCGGCATGGCCGGGCGCGAGTGCACGTGTCTGAGGAGGGTGCTGAGCCCGAGGCGATGCTCCAGGTACTGACAGCCACATCCCAGGAGTGTGGGGTGGGAGCTGAGCATGTAGACAAGATACTCTTTACTTTCTTCCATTTAGTAGGCAATTTTGAGTTGAATTTACTTTTCTGTCCAGCTGGATCTCTTTAGGAAATGGGGAAGAGCAGCTTCCCTGACAACTCCCAGACTCCCCTGAGAGGTGGGCTGGAATCCACCACTTGGTGTTTGCTGGGGTCGTGAGCCACACCCTCCAGCTGAGAGGGCCAGGTCCTCCAAAGTAGCTGAGGAAGCGGGTCTCAGCCTCCTTGAGTGCAAGCCTGGTGCTGGAGCCAGGTGGGAAAAAGTCAGCCGAGACCCATTCCTCTCTTTTCTGCCCATTCCTGGTGGTTTATGGCCTGTTTAGTCAACTGCATGATATAATTGTCAGCTATTTTGCTTTGTGAACATGTCAGTAGAGGCAAAGTTTACCAGGAAAACGGGGGAGACCATGAGCCCTGCTCCATCCACTTAGCTCCTGCTCATCTGGGGGTGTTGGCATTTCGGTTTCTAGGAAGAGCAGGAAGTGATTATGATGAGGGGGAGCCTGGAAACAACCATGGCTTGGGGGGGTTGGTAGCTGGGGCGGTTGAGGCAGTTGAGGCTAGTGTGGCCAGGATGGAGGAGTGAAGCAGGCTCTGCAGTCACAGGTTCAATTCTGCTTGGCCACTCATAGCTGTGTGCATAAGTCGCTCCATCTCTTCATCTCTTGGGACTTCTGTAAAGTAAGAGTGATAAGCTGTGCCTCCTAGCATGGGTGTAAGCATCAAGTGGGATCTCCTAAAGGCACTGGGTGGAAGGTGTGGTCAGGAGCTGTAGTTATTTGGCTTAGAAGACCTAGGAGGAAATGGTAGAGTAAATATCTGAAGGACCGTCCTGGAGGCAGAGGAGCAGGGGTCCTCCGGAGCTTTCAGAGACAGGGTGACAGGCCGATGTGGTTGAGGCATGTGAAGATGCAGGCTGTCTCTGGAGGGGTTTTCCCCTAGCTGGAGGGTCGCTATGGATGCCTGTGTGGTCCTTGCCTGCCCAGGAGGGGGCTCTGTCAGGAGTCCAGGTCCCTCCTGTGGGAGGAGGCTGCTGGGAGCTCACCGCCACCCTTTCTTCCACCTCTCCATCTCTGCAGGTGCTGGGCTCCAAGCCGACTCTGCCCGAAGGTACTGAGGACACAGCCAAGGAGGACGCAGCCAACCGCAAGCTGGCCAAGCTCTACAAGGTGAGCCTCAGCTGCTCTGTCCTCTGGGGTCATGCCAGGGAAGCAGGGGACCTGAGCCTTCCTGAGCTCCACTGTGTGAGGCCTTGAGCTGAGCATGCTTGAGGGGTGAGGTGGGGGCTTGGCTTCTGCCGGTCTCCAATGGGCAATTACTGCCTTCGCCTCCTGCACCAAGAACAAGAGAAAGCCATTGACCTCAGTGTCATGTTCATCCAGGGGGTCTTGGCAATACCTGTCCTCTCTCTGGGACTCAGTTTTCTAGTCTGTAAAAAATGGGGAGAAGGGCAGTAAAGTGAACTTTGTAGAGTTTCTGAGCGTCCACAGAGAAAAATGACAGGAAAGTATTTTAAGAAAGTACTTGGGGAAATGCTACAGAAATGGGCATGTGTGTTGTTTTTTTTTTGCATGGGGAAGGTTATGGTTAATGACTTTATAATTTCTTCTTTGTGATTTTTAAAAATGAATTGAGGCTGCTCTTGAGCTAAGGAACTTTGGCCTGGTGGCTGAGCTCCAGGAGAAAGCCCCACGTAGCTATGACACTCGTGTTGTGCCCTGGGCTTAAATGGGGCACAGATGTTCATTACCTCCAAAGAAAAACCACATTAGTGATTTTTATTTTGATAAAGTAATGCATGTTCACTATAAAAATAAAATAGCAATACTCAAAAATATAAAAAGATATAACATACAGATCATGTCTTATAGAATTGACACTTGAAACCTATATAATTTTATTACCCAATGTCACCCCAATAAATTGAGTAAAAATTAAGTAAGTAAATACACACACACACACACACACACACACACATATGTATATGTATATGTATATGTTTATGTATATGTATATATATATATATATATATAGAGAGAGAGAGAGAGAGAGAGAGAGAGAGAGAGAGAGAGAGAGAGGAAATAAAAGGTCCTAGTGGACTTGGCTCAGTGGATAGAGCGTTGGCCTGTGGACTGAAGGGTCTCAGGTTCGATTGCGGTCAAGGGCACATGCCAGGGTTGTGGGCTTGATCCCCAGTAGGGGGTGTGCAGGGGACAGCTGATCAGTGATTCTCTCTCATCATTGATGTTTGTATCTCTCCCTCTCCGTTCCTCTCTGAAATCAATAAAAATATATTTTAACAAAGAAAAACAATCTCTTTAATCTGACTGGTTTACGATAACCAGTACTATTTTAAAATGTATTTTAATTTCAAAAGTAACAATATGCAATTTTTAAAAAATGGCTCCCCTCTTCCCCTCTCCATCTGTTACCATGGTCACCATTTAGTTGGGGGGAGGGGTCCGGATTACATCTTTCTGCATCTGATTATATACTTTTTCCATCTCTACTTCATACACATAGATCCAAACTATTCATGCTGTTCTGTGGCCTTCATTTCTCCCCTCAACGTGGTCATGAATACCTTTGTAAACTAGACTACATGCCCTTTATGGTGGTCTATTTCAGGAGCATAAGAGTTTCAGCATATCCTTAATGATGGACATCAGCGGATGATTCTGCCTTTTCCGATTGCAGACAGTCCAGTTGCTCTTGTGCTAAATATGGCAGTAGAGCAAGTTCCCAGACATGGTCACAGGCTGAACAGTGGGTCAGTGATTGAAGATACTGGTCTGGAGTCAGACTGCCTGGGCTCGAATCCCAGGCTGGTGCTCTCTAGTGTGCAGGTCGCTTCACCTGTTTGTGCCTTGGTTTCCATGTGAATACAATGGGGGTAGTAGTAGAACTATCATAGGGTGTGGCAAGGATTAAGGAGTTCTATAATTATGTAAGTTATCAGTTACATGAATTGCTTCGAACAGTGCTAGCACATACGAAGTACTCAGTAAGTACCGAACACTCATTATGTAAAGTTCGGACACATATTATTACCAAGCTGAAAGAGCTCCCAAATACCAAATAACCCTGCCCAGGGGGTTGAAAGTGCTTGTTTGCCCAGAGCCTTGTCCATACTGGGTATTGTCAGTCTTTTGAATTTTTCACTTAAAAAAAATAACTTAATGAACTTTTTATTTTGGAATCGTTTTTAGGTTTTCAGGAAAATTGCAAAGATAGTACAGAGTGTTCCCATAATCTCCTTCATCAGCGTCTTCTTAATATGTAACATAACCCGGTACATTTGTCAAAACTAAGACATTAACACTGGTCCCACGCTAGTCACTAAACTACAGACTTTATTCAGGTTTCCCCAATTTTTTTTATTGCAGATTCCAATTCAAGCTACCACATTGCATTTACTTTTATTTATTTATTTTTCCTGATGAGATTAACTATCTTCTCAGCCAATTGTACCATTCTTCTCCTATGCCGCCTGCATTTTTGCATTTTATTTCCTTGCCCTTTCCATGTTCCACCTGTGTGTGGGTAACAGATATGGCTGTGACAAAGCAGGAAAGGAGAAAGAAGACCTGAGTGAGCCTCAGAGCCTGAGGACGCAAGCCCCGCATTACTCTGCCCTGTGGTTGTGGCAGGGGTTGGGATGTGGACGTGTGTTGGGCTTGGGGTGCCCTCTGGGCAGGCGGAGGTGGTGGAAGTTACTCACATCTGGGCTCTTCTCCTGTCCCCTCAGGTCTCCAATGGTGCGGGCACCATGTCAGTGCTGCTGGTGGCTGATGAGAACCCCTTCGCCCAGGGGGCCTTGAAGTCCGAGGACTGCTTCATCCTGGACCATGGCAAAAATGGGAAAATCTTTGTCTGGAAAGGTACTGGGGACTGGGAAAGGGCTCTTAACTAACTGGGCCTTGGTGGCAGCTCCTAGAGCCTGGCAGCCACTCAGCTCAGGAGGGAAATAGAGTGTGTTCCATGGACCCCGAGGCAGTGGCAGGCTCCTCAATGGAAATCGGAGGTCGAGCTAAAGCCCTGACTTTGCAGTTGACTCACTGTGTGATCTTGGGTAATTTACTTGCCTCTTTGGGTCTCAGACTTCCTATTTGGGCTAAAACCAGTGTTTCCCAAATGTGTCATAACACCAGTGTTTGAAGAAGTTAATTGGCATCATATAAAAAATACGTAAAAAATTTATATATGGCTTTGTGGTCAAATAAGTTTATGGTCAACACTGGGTGCAATTACTTATGTTCACAGGCTTGTTTACTGCAGGACTTGTCAAGTGCCTTTAACTTGCTAATGTATTGGGGGCTTTTCATAAAGGTGGTCTGGTTTCTGGTGGAGAAATGCTGTTCTGGGGGTCGTGAACTCTTTGTGGACTGCCTTGGGTGCTGATTAAGGGAGGTTCCTGGAAGACGCTGGCCCAGATGTTTCTGAGCAGATGCATCAGCACTGTCCTCAGATGCTTTCTCATTAGTCCAGGGGAAGAGGACAGCAGGGGAGGGAGGCAGTGGGTGCAGAGCATGGCAGAGAGAGGGAGTTGAGAGGGAGTTGGACACATGTGGCCATCATCATCATCATCATCGCTCCTCAACCTTGGCAGTGAGAAGGTTGGAGGCAGGAGCTGTCCAGACACCAGACACAGGGATGCTCTCAGGGTTGGGAAACACTTCAGACTGTGGAGTTGGAGGAAAGATGGCCCAGGGGAGAGTAGGAGCCCGAGTGTGTGGTATGCAGGCTTCCGAATCACTGGGGCAGGTAGAGCTTTCCCACTTGCTGAGTGTCTATGGTCAAGTCGCTTAACCTCTCTGAGACACAGGTTTCCTTATATGTAAATGGGATGAGATAATACTGATCTTATCACCTAGGGTCATTATGTGGATTAAAAGAAAATACCTATGTGTAGTCCTGAGCACAGTAAATTGTCCAGGATGGTGGCCGTGGTTGCTGTCATCAGCCAGGACCTCTGCTGGACTCCAGGGGATCTAGGAATGGTCAGCTCTGAGAGGGGGTGTCTCTCACCTTGGCTGCCCATAGTCTAAGAAGAGTAAGGGGGGAGGTCCGGCTGCTACCTTCTCTGGACCATGGAAAGTTAGGGTGCAGCCCTGACCCCAGGTCCCTTATCTTCTGTCTGCCGATAGGCAGGGGGGCCAACACCGAGGAGAGGAAGGCTGCCCTCAAAACGGCCACTGACTTCATCTCCAAGATGGACTACCCCAGGCAGACTCAGGTGAGTCTGGAGTCAGGTAGGAGAGTGAGGGTGGGTCCAGTTTGGGTGAGAAAGGGTGTCCCCCCTCAGTGTGGACTGGTAGTCTGAGGCTCCTAGGACCCCTGCTGTCCTGAGGATCCAGCCACATCCTGCTCTTCTTTGACCCCTTCCAGGTCGCTGTCCTTCCTGAGGGCGGTGAGACCCCACTGTTCAAGCAGTTCTTCAAGAACTGGCGGGACCCAGACCAGACGGATGGCCTGGGCTTGACCTATCTCTCCAGCCACATCGCCAATGTGGAGAGGGTGCCCTTCGACGCCGCCACCCTGCACACTTCCACTGCCATGGCCGCCCAGCACGGCATGGATGATGACGGCACAGGCCAGAAGCAGGTACCTGGGGCTGGGGTGGGCGTGTCCAGGCCCCTCCCTCACTCCCTCCTAGGCACATCTGGCCCATGCATGGCCTCCTGCTTCCCCATGGACTTTTCTCTATGGGGTTTGGACCACAGTTCTGGTGGATGAGATACTTTTGTTTTCATTTTTACGGCTAGCATACTCTAAGCACCTACTGTGTGCTAGGCCCTGTGCCAAGTGTCTCAGGACCCACCTGCCTGTGAGAAGTGCCTGGCCTGGGAAGGAAGGTGACCATAGCTACAGCTGATTGCTCAGACCTGTGTTGTCAGTGGAAGATGGGAGGCCAGCAAAGGGATTATGGGAACAGAGGAAGACAGTGAGGGAGGATGGTCTGGGAAGGCTTCACAGAGATGGGGGCACTGGGTTGGGTCTCAGTATGAATATCGATTTGCTGCCAGAGAGGAGCAGTGGGCCTTACAGGAGGCTGGAAGCTGTCGCAGAGCCTGGTGCTGAGGACATCCTCAGGGAGGGTGTGGACTTACCCCTGCAACGTGTGGGTGCTAGTGATAAAAGCAGAAATGTGACAGGCTCCATTCTGTGCTTTCAGAACTCTGTGAAAATGGATTAGAGGCAGGAAAATGAAGGTAGAGACTCCACGAAGAAATTGTTATGGTAGTTTAGGAAAGAGAAGATGACCTTGAGACCAGGAAAGTCACAGTGAAGATGGAGAAGAGTGGGCTGGAGTTTAGAGATGTTTATGAGATAGAATCTGCTTCTAGCAAACATGGATCCCATTCCACATGATAGAAATAGCAAAAAGGTTAATTTTTATTATCATTTGTATCATTGGTATCATTCATTCATTCATTCATTCCTTGAGTGGGAGGAGAGGATGCAATGAAAATGTTCAGGGTAGGGTAGTGTGGAAAGAGCCCTGGCAGCCTGGCTGTGTGATGTTGGGTAAGTAACTTAACCTCTTTGAGCTTCACTTTTTTTTACCTTTAAAATGAGATTTAATCCCACTCCATCACCTTCAAGAATTTTGAAGGTCCAGAGATTCTAGGCTTCTGTTTCCTGGGACTTGCAGGACCCAGAGTCTGTGCAGTACCACCAGGTGGCGCTGCAGGGCCTCATGGCCACTGGGAAAAACCCTGTCACCAGAGCTCTGAAAAGAGATCTGCCAGCAGGGATCATTCTGAGGTCACCTAGTGATGGCCCTGCCTCTGGAGGCAATCTATAGCGTCCAGACGATTCAATAATGATACCGATAATGGCAAAATTAGTAATAACAACAGTAATAATTCTAATAATAAAATAGCTGCCACACTGCAGAGCTAGCACCCTGTGCCAGGCTCTGTGCTAGACTTTCATGAATAAACTCACTTGATCCTCACAACAGCCTTTCCATTTTTCAGATGAGGAAACTGAGGTTCATAGAGTTTAAGCAAGTTGTTCCAGGTCACAACCTCTAAGGGGGTGGAGGCTGGTCTGGGTCTGGGTCGTATGTTGATTTGTGCCCTCAGCTCTCACTGTGTTATGCTCACTAAAAGCCAGCTGCCAGTGCCTGTGCTAATCCCTCCGAGGAGGAAGTATGAGGGGGCTGGGGGGGCAGGAATTCAGAGAAGGACACATGGGTTTGAATCCGAGTGGTCCTGTGATTTGGGTGAATTATTTAGCTTCATTCTGAGTCCAGGTGGGGTCACCTATCAAAAGCTTGTCCCAGGGGGAGTCACTGTGGTGGGGCTGAACTGGGGGGTAGGATGCCGCACCTTGTTGAGTCCAGCTTTGCTCTGGCAGATCTGGAGAATTGAAGGCTCCAACAAAGTGCCCGTGGACCCCGCTTCGTATGGGCAGTTCTACGGTGGGGACAGCTACATCATCCTGTACAACTACCGCCACGGTGGCCGCCAGGGCCAGATCATCTATAACTGGTGAGGTACTGGGGCCACGTGCTGTGGGTGGAATGTGGGAGCCCTGAGGGCAGGGGGCAAACGGGGCTGAGGGGTATGTCTAATTGTATGTGAGCCCAAGATGGGACAGCACTCTGCTGGGAATGGCTCTCATGCAAAGAGCAACACCACTTGTCTTATTTCTTGGAAGGACTTTTAAGCTATTCTTATAAAAACATTCCATGGCCATTGTAAGAGATGTGGTGAGTAGGGATGGAACAGGGAGAAACAAACCCGCAGAAAATCTCCCCCACATTCCACTCTAAGTACTGTGCACACAGGTGTTTATCCTTCCACCTATTTTCCAATGAAAAATTATTTTTAATTTTTTAAAATAATAGATGACACATTTATGTAATTCAGAAAATCAAAACAGAATTAAAAAGTGTGTATTTAGAAATCTTGTTCCCGGTCCTGTTCTCCAACTTCACCCCTCCGTGGGTTACTGCTTTTATTAGTTTTTTGTATAGCCTTCCAGTAATTCTTCATGCAAACACAAACAAATATGACCCTATATTCCTAGTTCTCTCCCTTCTTTACACAAAAGATAGCACACTTTGTATATTGTCCTGCACTTTGCTTTTCTCACTTATACTTCCTGGCGACCAATCTGTGTCAGCGAGTTTCATTGCTCTTTTTGATAGCCGCATAATATTCCAGGGTGTGGCTGAGCTGTAGTTTAACAGATTTCCTGCTGATGAATACATGGATTATTCCAGTCTTTTGCTATTATGAACATTGTGTGGTTGCTGTTCAGAGAACCCCTTGCCCTCTCTGGTGTCAGTTTGATTGTCTGTAATCTGGTGATTTGTGGGTTTCTCAGGCTCAGGTCCAAGGAGAGACTCAGGTCTCTGTGTGAACCACAGTACTAAGTGTCACTTCCTCCCTCTTCTAGGCAGGGTGCCCAGTCCACCCAGGATGAGGTCGCTGCGTCTGCCATCCTGACTGCACAGCTGGATGAGGAGCTCGGAGGTACCCCTGTCCAGGTGAGCCCAGTCCTGTGCCTCTCTGGGCCACATTCTGGTCCTTGTCTCTCTGTTCACTCATCTATCCATCCATCCATCCATCCAACAAACATTTAGGAGGACTCCCATGTGCCTGGCACTGCATCTGTAGGCATAACACACAGACCTGCCCCTGCCCTAATGGGTTTCTAGTCTAGAGGATAGAAAGACGTTTACCAGACATGCACACACCCGGGTGCGTAATCACACACTGGAGATCAGATCACATGCTATGACATGGAGTGAGTGAAAACCCTAAGACGCTGTAGGAGAAAAACGGGAGAGCAGCCTGGCAGAGCAGCTTAGAGCATGGGCTTGGCGGCAGCCTGCTTAGGACTGAATCCTGTCTTCACCTGTGGGCAACCATGGGCAAGTCACTGAGCCTCTTTATACTTTGTTCTCAAATTGTGGATAATAACAGCACCTATCTGGTAGGAGTGCTGTGCAGATGAAGAGTTAGTATTTGTAAAGCATCTAGAGCAGTGGTTCTCAACCTGTGGGTCGTGACCCCTTTGGCGGTCGAACGACCCTTTCACAGGGGTCGCCTAAGACCATCCTGCATATCAGATATTTACATTACGATTCATAACAGTAGCAACATTACAGTTATGAAGTAGCAATGAAAATAATTTTATGGTTGGATTACAACATGAGGAACTGTATTTAAAGGGCCAGAAGGTTGAGAACCACTGATCTAGAGCGATGCCTGGCCCATAGTAGGCCCCTTATACATGCATGTTAAGTGTAAGGATATAGATCCCAGCTAGGATGTAATTGGATTAGAGAAGGACCCCTAGCCTCACCCTCTGGAGGAAGGGACTTGCAGCTGGGGCCTAACGAATGGGTAAGAGTTGGCCAGGTAAAGTGTGAAGGCAAGCGCATTCCAGGCAGAGGGAAGAGTTACTGCAAAGGCCCTGAGGTAGAGGAGTGGGGGGACATTGGGTATTAGAATGATAGGAGTCTGGAGAGATGCTCAGAGAACCCAGAAGCCATGGTGAGGATGTTGACCTTGATCCTGAGAGCAAGGGGATATTTTTGAGGGATAAATCTGATGTGAGGTGATTTGGGGGTCTAAAAGGTTGATCTGGCTACAGTGTGGAGCCCTGGAGGGCAGCAGAGCCAGGTTGGGAAGATAAGGGGGAAGGAGACAGAATTCTCCCTCCTCTATCCTACACCTGGAGTGGGTGGGGCTCTAGGTTGAGATCCAAGGTTTGTGCCCTGAACTTTGTGACAGTGGTGGTCTCTGGGTGCCGGACACCTAGTGGGATGATGGCTGTCTTAGCCCATTTGATCCCAACAACGGCCTTGTGGGTAGCATTCTTGGTCTCATTTTACAAGGAAGAACCTGAGAGGTTGAGGCATGTGCCCAAAATGTCACCATCAGTGCGGTACTGGGATCTGAGCTCTAACCCAGCAGTGGGGGGTCATACTGGGAAGTGGGCACAGTACTGCCAACACACACATGAGATTTCCTCCTAGATTTAGCTCAAGGGGCCACAACTGGGATCTGAGTGGGCACATGGGCAGGAGCAAATGTGATGTATCTTGGCCCATACCTGCAGCCTGTATCTGGGGCGCACTGACTGTGTGAGAGGGGTCTCCAGATCTGAAAGGTTTGCTTCTCACCACCACTGGCTTTTGTGCCTGGAGCTGACGTCACCATCCTGGAAGCATGTCCACGAACAATCCCTGTGCTTCCATTTAAGGGAACATTTGCAAACATGGGCTCTCTTGCTTCTTGGCCTAGACTCAGGGTCAGGTCAGCAGGGCAGGTCCTCTTGGGATGGGAGAGCGACTGAGGCAGTGCCCAGGAGACCTTGAGTCATAGCAGTGTCTCCAGTTTTCCTAGAACTCCCCTTGTCCTGCCCAGCCCTGTGTGCTGTAGGGTCAGCTCCACACCACACACACACAAGTGTGGTGGCCTCGTTTGGGAGGTTGGCCTGGGCCATGCTATCCAGGGAGGGAGGGTGGGCTGGTGCCACACAGAAGGACTGATGCCCCCACTTTTCTGACTTGCTCTCTTGTCTTCCTGCCAGAGCCGTGTGGTCCAAGGCAAGGAGCCTGCCCACCTCATGAGCCTATTTGGCGGGAAGCCCATGATCATCTACAAGGGTGGCACCTCCCGCGAAGGTGGGCAGACGGCCCCCGCCAGTACTCGCCTCTTCCAAGTCCGGGCCAGCAGCTCTGGAGCCACCCGAGCTGTTGAGGTAACTAACACCCAGACCCTGGACCCCAGAAGGTTGTGGCCTCCTAGAAACCTCCAAGGGTTGACGGGCAGACCTCTGGGTACAGGATTGGGTGAGGGGTTAAGAAGCAACTTTTTGTACCTTCTTGCCCTGGCAGCAGGATTGTATGTCTTAGACTTCCCCTTGTTCAAGGATGCCCAGGGCCCCTTGCACATCTTCCATAACAGGGAACTCACTACTTGCAGGGAGTTCAGGCTTTACCATCTGGGCACTTTCCGATTACTTCTCAGTTGGCTACTGTCCCTTTCATGGTGGAAGGTGCATACCTGAACATAATCCTACAGAATGGTCTGAGCAGCCTAAAAGAGAATAGGACTATCACTTCCTTTATTCTGGGCACTCAACCTCTGTTATGCATCCCAGAATTCTAGAATCACCTTGGCTAGTCACAGTGCGTTGGTGACTCCTGGAAGTCACCTAAGCCCCTCAGTGTCCAACGCCTGTGCCCTCAGCTGGGATGGGCTGTGCTCATCCAAGTCCCCACCTCAGGTGGTCCTGCTGCAGTGTCTCCTGGGCTGTGAGAAGGGGGCTGAGGGCATTTTGTCTGGTTTCCTATTAATCAAACGCTGTCCTCCCAGATAATGCCTAAGGCTGGTGCACTGAATTCCAATGATGCCTTTGTCCTGAAAACTCCCTCGGCTGCCTACCTATGGGTGGGTACAGGAGCCAGCGATGCGGAGAAGACAGGGGCCCAGGAGCTGCTGAGGGTGCTGCAGGCCCAACCTGTGCAGGTGGCAGAAGGCAGCGAGCCAGGTAGGAAGGACCAAGGGGCAGAGAGCCTGCTGCTCTCTGTGGACTGTAGGTTACCCTACCTTCCTTCTCTTTGGGGGCTCTATATCCTCACCCTTTCTCACTATCTATCTATCTCCAAAAGTGTGATAAGTAAAAGCACATTGGGTGAAAATGAGGGCTGTGGTGTGAGAGAGAGGCCTCCAGGAGTTAGAGAAGGGAGAGCTCAGTGTGGGCTGGGGCAGTCAGGGAAGGTTGCTGGAGGAGGTGGTCCTTTGCTAGGAAGCCTTGAAAGACCATAAGCAGGGGCAGCGGTCTCTCCTAATCTTTAGACTCTGTGCACCAAAGTGCACCTCTGTTTCCAGAACACAAGTCAGGAGCATCTTTCTGTGCCAGCCCTCAGCCTCTCTGCTCTTCTTTTAAGCCCACTCCCTCCTGCTTGGTGCTTCATAGACCCGGAAAAGAGCAGCGTGTCTGGTGAAACCTTCTGAGACAGTGGACATGCTCTTTATCTGCCAGTCCAATTTGGTGACCACCAGTCACGTGTAGCTAATGAGCACTTGAAATGTCACTGGTGGGAATTAGTGAGCATGAGGAACTGAATTTTTCATTGTATTTCATTTGAATTACAATGAATTCAAAATTTAAAATTTAAAGTCACATGTGGACAGAGTAGGGATAGTGGCAAGACTATGGGGATGGGAGTCTGAAAAGATCTGCATCCTGGCTTCACTCGATACTGGCTATGTGATTGTTGCTGCATCTCTCTGAGCCCCAATCAGCTCATGTGCTGAGTGGGAATAATTGTCCCCATCCTGCCCTGCTGTCGTGCATCTACTGCCAAGTCTGCCCCCTCCGGGCTCCGTTTCATCACCTTCGAATCTCTCAGGCCCCGTCCCTCCTGGGCCTCCTGGGATTTTAAGATGGAGGGTGGGGACTGAGAGCGGTGGCTGCTCTAGGGCAGGGCTTGTTCCAGTCTGATGAGAAGTGCCAGGGAGGCAGTGGTGTCAGATGGCGATTTGTGTGGCCTCCCCTCACAGACAGCTTCTGGGAGGCTCTGGGTGGGAAGGCCGCCTACCGCACGTCCCCACGGCTGAAGGACAAGAAGATGGATGCCCACCCTCCTCGCCTCTTTGCCTGCTCCAACAAGATCGGACGTTTTGTGGTGAGTGCCTTCATGCCCCCGGGGGGGGGGGGGGGGGCGGAGGTTGAGGGGCATGTTTCAGGGAGCAGGGCCCAGGGCAGCAGGGGCAAGAGAAGCAGATCTGCTGGCACAGCACAGAGGAGGGAGCCCCCTGCTGGCCAGAGCCAGCTCTGCAGCTCCCTCCTCTGCTGTGGGGAGTCTTCCCAGGGAAAGAAGAGGGCTGGCTGTGTGCTTTGTTTCACCTCTTCCGTTCCTTCCCAGATCGAAGAGGTCCCTGGCGAGCTCATGCAGGAAGACCTGGCCACCGATGACGTCATGCTCCTGGACACCTGGGACCAGGTGGGTGAAGGACAGAAGGCAAAGGCTCTCAGGGCCCGAGGGAGCGGGAGGACCTAGGCAGTGCCAGGTGTTGCTGGAAAAGTGCATTTCAAATCCTAGTCATCTGTGTGCTCTGCCAGCTGAGGGCTTGTCCAGACCTGCGCCTGGAACCTCCCCTCCTCCTCCGGCAGGGAGTTTGGCCAGCACCCTCATGCACTTTTTATTTCACATCTCACCTCCAGGTCTTTGTCTGGGTTGGAAAGGATTCTCAAGAGGAGGAGAAGACGGAAGCCTTGAACTCTGGTGAGGACTCAAGTCTGCCTGTGGGTCGTTTCACACGGTGGGGTGGGAGCAGCTTCCTTAGAGTCTGGGAGTTCATGACAGTGGGGTGAGGACTTACTCACCCATGGTCGGTCCCACGGGAGCCCTGCCTGGGGTGGAGAGAGAACAGCTCAGCGCCTTCAGAAAGCCTCAGGTCATGCTAGGAGCAGAGAGCAGCTGCTCGAGTTCCCAGAATGCCTAAGGACTGATCTTACTGGGGTTTCTGTGATGGAAAGCAGAATGGACCTGATTTGGGAGCCGGGACTCCCAGAGCTGGTTCTTTAACATCTCCCATTAGGGGACAGCAAGAGAAAAATGAGGCAGGAAGTTAAGCTGTAACCCTTCTGGGTTCCTGGGCGGGTGGTGGGAGAGTCCTCTGAGTATCATTGCATTTAAGGGACAGTGGTGTCCCAGTGCAGAGATTGGGCATTAGGGACAGTAGGACCGAAAACCATCTAAGCCAAGGGAACTCCTGCTCTGAACCCTCTCCCTGGCGAGGGAGGCACTGAGGATTTCTGGTTTCCTTCTCCTGCATGTGTGTATGCAGCTAAGCGGTATATCGAGACGGACCCAGCGAATCGTGACAGGCGGACCCCCATCACCATGGTCAAGCAAGGCTTTGAGCCCCCCTCCTTCGTGGGCTGGTTCCTCGGCTGGGATGACGACTACTGGTCTATGGACCCCTTGGACAGGGCCCTTGCAGACCTGGCTGCCTGAGGAAGGGCAGGCCCCACCCCTGTCACTGGTCAGTGCCTTCTAGAACTGTCCATCCCTCATAGTAGGGCCACCCTGATGTGCGTGTGTTTTTTTACAGTAGCCAAAAACAGCCCTGCAAACATTCAGGGTCCTATCAAAATTGTCTCAAGAATCAGTGCTTTTGGGAATTGAATTCAATAAAAGCTTTTCTGAAGTGCGTTAGCCTGCTGTGGCTCAGTGTGTCCTGGTAATTACTCTGAGGATGCCCAGGGAGGGGCCTCACAGGTGCCTGGGTACAAGTGCAGCAGCTGCATTCACTCTGCGTGTTAATCCTGGTCCTTCAAGAAGCAGGTGCCGCCGAAACCGGTTTGGCTCAGTGGATAGAGCGTCGGCCTGTGGACTGAAAGGTCCCAGGTTCGATTCCGGTCAAGGGCATGTACCTGGGTTGCGGGCACATCCCCAGTAGGGGGTGTGCAGGAGGCAGCTGATCGATGTTTCTCTCTCATCGATGTTTCTAACTCTCTATCTCTCTCCCTTCCTCTCTGTATAAAAAAGCAATAAAATATTTTAAAAAAAAAAGAAGCAGGTGCCAAGGTGAAATGAAATGTGCACAGGCTGTGTAGGGGAACTGCCGTGTGAGGGAAGTGGAGGGAACTGGGGAAGGCCTGAGAGTCAGCAGACCCAGATGCAAGTCCATCCCAAGTGAAGGAGAGGGAGAGAAGCTTGGGTGGAAGCATCGTACATGCTGGGCAGTCCAGGAAGGTTTGGCAAAGCTTCTGGGGAACCCTTGAGCCAAAGTCCAAAAAAATGTTTTTAATGGTACAGTCCCTTTTTGTTGTTATATTTTGTGTGGTAAACTATACATAACATAATATATATCATTGTGACCACTTGTAAGCATACAATTCAGTGGCATTAAATACAATGTTGTGTAGCCATCCCCAGACATCTATATATATAAAAGGCTAATATGCTAAGTGTCTCTCCTACCGTCTGACCAGTCACTATGATGTGCACTGACCGCCAGGGGCAGTGCTCAAAGCAGGAGCTGCTGAGCTGCAGTGACTTGGCAGTGGCGGTTCTTGGGTGACAAACCCTGGAACCAGAGAGGAGGGAGCCCGATTCCTTTCGGGGCCACGCAATTCCACCTTTGGCCATGGGTTATGTTGTTGCTGGAGCACTGTTGGCCCCGATTCTGGTTTACTGCACATTTGCATTTGCGTTCCACACCCTGTACTAAAGCAACTTTGCAGAGTGCCCTCTCGCTCCAGGACTCCTCGGGGGATGTCAGAGAGCCGGTTTCGGCCCAATCCCTGCAGGCCAGGCTGAGGGGCCCCACCTGCCGGAGGGACCCCGCTCACTCCACAGAAGCCTTTTGAGCCACAGTGCCATCCCAGCTGCAGCCGGCCAGGAAGGGACCACGGGAGGTTGGCTCCAGTGCGTTCCTGGCCCATCTGTCTCTCCCAGTCCCGCCCCACTGTCCATCTTCTAATTAATTTCCTTTCAATGTGCATGAATTCGTGCACCAGGCCTCTAGTTTGTCATAATCCCCAACATAAAATCTGTGTCCATTAAACAGGAATTTCTTATTCTCCCATTCCCCACCCTGTTCCCCTAGCCCAGTAGTCGGCAAACTGCAGCTCGTGGGCCACATGTGGCTCTTTGGCCCCTTGAGTGTGGCTCTTCCACAAAATACCGACTTCTGCGCATGGACCACAAAGTTTCAATCGTACTGTACATGCACACCCACACGTGGTATTTTGTGGAAGAGCCACACTCAAGGGGCCAAAGAGCCGCATGTGGCTCATGAGCTGCAGTTTGCCGACCACTGCCCTAGCCTGTTTAACCTTTATTCTTTATGTCTCTATGAATTTACCATTCTAGGTGCCTCATATAAATGTAATCATCCAATATTTGTCCTGTGTGTCTGGCATATTTCACTGATGCATACATTTTGTAGCATATGTAAAAATGCCATTCCTTTTTGTGACTAATATGCCATTAAATGTATATGGGTAGGCCCCTCTTTCCAAAAGATCCTGTTAGGCCTCCTCCCTTTTGCGTAAGATCAGAATTAGTACGGTAACAGCTTTTATGTAAAAACTCTTCAGATTTCCTTTGGTTAGCAAAACCAGGTACTAAAGTAGGTCTTTCACAAAAGCAAAGTGGTGCAACTGCACTTTTGTAAAGCGGAGGATACTCTTGCTTGATGCCATTTCGGCTTATGAAAGGTTTCATAGGAACACCCTCATTTCCGACAGCAGGGTACACCACATTTTATTTTTTCATCGCTGGACATACGGGTCCTTTCCACTTTCAACTATTTGAATAAAGATGCTGTGATCATTGGTGTACAAATATCTTTTTGATTCAGAGTTGTTGTTAAGCCTAGGACGGAGAAAGGGGATAACGAGATGATAGGTGGACAGTTACTTTGTTGGAGACTTTTTGGGGCCAGATGCTGAACATAATTACTAATAGTAATGGTTCCTTCAGTCCTGGGACATCTAGTAATTTTAAGAGGGCTTAATTTCCAGCCTGTTTCTCCCCCCCCCCCCCCCTTAATTTTTAAGGGAAGTTTCCTAGCCTCCATTGTGGTGACTAACTCTAGAGTTTCCTAAAATCTCAGTTTTCTTAGTGGTTTGAATTTCCTTTCTTAACAAACTCTTTTGGCTATAGGGCAGATTGAAAAGGGCTTTATCCTATTAGCACATGTGAATCCTTTTGGCAAATCCTAGCCTGATCTGAGCTCAGAGCTGCCGAAATTTAGAGATTATCCAGTTCAGGGGTTCTTAAATCTTCTGACAGGCAGAGGGATGGGATCAGCACAAATTTGTATGAAATTTGAAGTTGTATGCAAATTTGTGCTCTATAGCTTCCAACACATTCTCAAAAGATCTGAGACCCAAACAGGTAAGAGTCCAATTTCTTATTTTAACAGGTGAGGTCACATTACAAGTTCCCTGATGTAGTGGGAAAGCACTGAAGAACAAAGGTTTTAAACTAGGCTCTGTAGAATTCTATGAGATGCTTCAGTGATTTTATGACTATTTGATTCAAATTCCATTTTTAAAGTGATAATAAATAGCACAGGGCCCTTGAAATAAAATGGAGGAACTAAGAGAATGTAGAGCCTGATTTAAGGCTCTAATTTCCTTTTATAACTTCAATTACTATTTTTGCTTTTAAAAAAGCCTCATTGATAGACATTAAGTAAATGTTATAAATGTGATTTAAGAATTTATCCTGATAAGACACTTCAAATCTTTTACCAGTGTACAGTTTCCTTTGGAAAAAAAAGAGGATGGAGTTTCTGCTAAAAAGTTTGAAAACCACTGGTTCACTATTTACTAGCTGAGCAACCTTGGGAAGACCCGGTGTTGTGAAGATCACAGAAATAATGTAGTTTAAAGGGCCATGTAAGCTTAAAGGTCCATGGAACCCGGGTATCCTCCAGCTCAGCCTGGTGTTGTAACATGTTATGGTTACAAACCCCCAATCTACTACCCTCACCTGGACTGAACTTTGGCCTAGCTCTGATGGCCCAAAATGAAAGTTCAAATTTAAGGCCTGTTTGGGTTGGAGTGCAAAGTTTCACTAATCAAATGAACTGTCAGTCTTGTGAAGGTGTTGTCTGTATATTAAATGACTGCTGGTCTGGTGTATATGGGGGTGGTGGAGGCAGGCACTGTCCCATGGAAATGCATTTAGACATCCTGAGTCTTTGGCATTAGACAGTTCCATGTTTGATCCCATCTCTGCTCCTTACCAACCATGTGACTTTGGGTAAGTTTTAACCTTTGAGCCCCAGTATCCTTATCTATAAAATGGGGACAGTAAAGTATCTTCATCAAGCTGTTTTGGGGATAAAATGATAGAATGTATGTACAAGTATTTGAGCACAGAGCTGGGTACCTGGTGATCCACAAATAGAAGCCACTAAGTCAAGACAGTTCTTCAAAGGTTGAATGTTGCAGGTAACACCCAAATGATTGACCTCATATCATTTATTTGTCTCTTTTTAAAGTAGACGGTATGCCTGTGTGATTAGCTGGGTGATGGCAAGAAGTGAGTTCTATCCTGTTTGGATTAAGGCAAAGGGAAATGAAAGCAGCCAAGGATTCAGGGGATGCCTGGATCTCAAATTCCCAGGGGAAATGTGTGGGCAGGTGCAACAGAGGGAGAGATGGTAGACGGACTACGGTAGCCTCTCCTCTTCTTCCTGCCCTGGAAGAGCACGTAATAAAGCCAAGACAGGCAGCCCAGGACGGGAGGATCTGCTGTGCCACTTCTGAAAAATGAAAACCACACACACTAAATGCAGGAAGAAACAGCTCGCACCCAAAGAAAGTTGGGACAAGCTCGCTCTTTATTACATACAGCATTGGGAGGGGAGACTGCTTGGAACACACTCTTGCACTCACACTCTCATCCTAGACCTCCTCCCTCCCAGGCGACTTCATTCCAGATTCTGGGCTTTGAAGCCACAAGGCAGAAAAGCAGAGACTGCTTGGTATCTGGAGACAGGGAAACTCAAGGAACAGAAAGCATTGTTATTCTAAGTCTGGGAAGAGATTTTCAGCAGGTTGTTTTCTGGTCCTCAGTGGTCAAGGGTGAGCCATGACACAAAGATAAAATCATTATTTTCAAATTACAAATGCCACTTGAGTTCAATCATGTATATCTCATAAATTAAGGCGGGAATTAGGATACACGGTGGTTCAAGGTTTTCTAAAGTAAACTTGGAAATGGAGTGTAGGCGAGGGGACCCTCACAAGCTAGGATTGACAGTGATCTGGATAAGGACAGATATGAAGAGCGGCTCTGGGTAAGGAAGCAGCTATTCCTAGACTTCTCTAGCTGAACTCAGCCCCAAAGAAGAGGTGACACAAATGTCACCAGCCAGAATTCTAGACCAGTAAGAAGAATGCAAGGTTGCTCAGTCACAGGTGCTTGTGAAATAAAAGGTGCCTCCTAATATCACAGATTAAGCAACTGCGGTTCAAAAGGGCCAACCACTTCCTTTTTCAGCATCAACATACATGATAGAAAAAGAACAAGTAGGCAAATGAAAAAGATAGGCATCTATATAGATATCCTCAGTTTGACAGGGTTTTCCCAAGCTTATTGGACATGACGTGCCCAATATATTGTGAATTCTTTACACATTTAATGAATGAGATAGATAACTGAGATATTTCCCAGAATGCAATAATTAATAGCATGCAGAGAGTAAAATACAATGGTTTTCTGAAGATTTTTTTTTAAAAAAAGTATTAGTTCTTAGGCTATTCAATTGACTATAAAGACAACTATTAATAGAACTCAAATTTTTATTTAAAAAATCAAAACTATTTTGGATCTGATATATGAAAATAGGCAAAAGTGAGAAAAAGCACTTGTGTGACAGGTATTTAGCTAATTTGAAGGGCCACATTATTTCAAAGGACCTCTATTATAGTGGATTTAAAAGTCTTTCAAAGGTTAGGGTAATCATTTTCATTGATCTTGACCTTCCTCCAGAGCTGACAGGTACTGGCAAGAGAATGCCTAGTCTCAAGTGAGGATTATTTTGAAACATGGTTTGGATTTAGAAAGTAAACGGATGTTACAAAATTGCCTGAAGTAAGATTCCCCGGAAGTAAGGCACATGTGGCCCAGAGAAGCTGGTTGTAGCTTAAGGTCACTGTCTTTTGAAAGCATTTGTCCAGCCAAGGGTGTCAGGTGGTGGTTTCCTTTGGCCCGGCTCCTGATAGAGGGTGTAGAGTAATTCCATGAAAGTCAAAAAAAGAGGGCGTTAACCTAGTACATAATGATCTAAAAATGTGGAGTTCAATATTTAAAGAGTAAGAGATTATCTTATATAAATCTCTCTCACACACAGTATTTACAAGCTGACAATCTTTACCTGTTGCTAGGATCCCTGTACATTCTAAGAACATCACTCTCAATATATGGAAAAGGAAAGGGAGAGAGAATAGTCAAGGTTCCCACCCTGCCCTCTCCTTAGGGGTTAAAGGCTAATTTGGTCCCCCACATCATCCTCGAAGGGAAGAGCTCATCTCTGTGTTGGCCTCTAGGCCTCACTGCTTTCCCCTCATCATGCCTTGCAACAAATCTATGGGCAGAGGGAAGACAATGGTGGAGTTTTTCTCAGCAGCAATGGTGGTTAGTGTCTGAAGGTACCGGAGCTGAAGGGCCGCAGGAGATTCACTGATGACTATGGAGGCTTCTTTCAGAGCCCTGGATGCGTTCATTTCTCCCTCGGCTGCAATGACCTGTGGAACAGCAGAAGGAAGGATCAAACTGTGATTGCCAAGCAGCAATCACAAAACTTTCCAGGGAGTAGGCCAGAATAGTTTTAAAGAAATCCACTTCCAGTTACTAGTTTCCATGTTCTTTTTCCTATAACTGAGCAAGTGCCTGAGGTCAAGACATCCTTTTTTACTATTGCCTTTCTCCCATTTCCCAGGGTACCAAACAAAGAGACAATTCAAAATACTGTGTATGGTTGAGAAAGTGAATGACTCTTATGACTGCATACAAATATATCTGCAAGTCAGAGAGATTTCCAATTTTTGGATTTCAAAGAAAGGAAAGAAGACCTTATCGAACTGAAAAATGCTAGATCATTAAAAATATTTTCTTGTGTGAAAGATCACTTTATTATTTTTTGGCACATAAATTCAGAGGCAATGCCAAGAATTGCATGACATTAAACCTTCCGCTTTCATCTATTTATTTATTTAAACAAGTTTTCTTAGTCTTTATACCTATAAAAATGAAAAGTAATAAAATTGGTGCTGAGTCTTATCTCATTCTAGCAATAAGTAACGGCCATCTACATGAATTCATTTCTCATTCATCTCATTAAGAGAAGCATTTCTAGTAAAAACTTATGTATTTAGGAGAAATTCTGAAACATTTATAGTTTGTAATCAGAGGAAATAAAATAATTTTAACTTATAGACTAAATGTGTTGCAGTAGGGCAATAAAATAATTCATGAATAAATAGATTATATTAGGAAAAGAATTGGTGGTAGCGGTGAAATGGAAATATAAGTTCAAGGAGAAAAATGAACCATGAAAAATTCCTGGTTGTTAAAAAAGAGCTTATTCATATATTTTTAAATAGATGATGAAGTCATTATGTTATTTAAATTTCGCTGGATACATTTTTTAAAATGATGTTAGCAGGTTATTTTAAAATATCAATATTTAAAACATGCCAGGAATTACGCACTTGACAGTATATAAATTTAAAATGAGAAATTTTATATTCTATTTAAAATGTGTGATGAAACAACCGTTTTCCTAAATTCTTTTAGGGTTACATGGGAAAAAATGTTTAAGATTCTGAAGTAGTGGGGAGAGTAGGGCCTTTGGACTTAGATGAACTTGAATTCACATCCCAGACTAGCTGAATGTCCTCAGGTTATTTAACATTCTGAGCCTCAGTTTCTTATTCTTAAAATAGAATAGCACCTACTTTATAGAAGGAAGACAGAGAAGATATATTAAGTGTTGATGTATGAACAGAAGCTATTCTATAGGAATGGCAAGTGACAAGTCAGGACTTGATTTTTTGATCTATTCATAAAAGATTCAAAAGCCAAATCAGCCCTGGCAGTTAGCTTTAATTCATACTCTTAAGAGAAGAGGTATAAATATACCATAATCACCAATATTAAAAGTACAGTTTCACTAGGTTGTTCTCATGGATCTAAAAATATTAATGGTTTGTAATGTTCCTGTGAATATCAGAGCAGAAAGCCATGGTCTTATGAGCAGTGAAATTTCTTCTCTTCTCTAGTAATCTTTAGGGGCCTCCTAGGTGTCAAGCCCCATGTAGGGGCTAGGGACAAAGCATGAACTTCCTTCCCTCCCTCAGCTCTTGGACAAGTAGGGAAGACAGCCATGGAAATAGGTCACTTCACTGCAGCACGGCAAATGCTGACAGAGACCTGTATGAGGCCCAGTGCTGCACCACCAGGAAAGCACTTTGTGCAGAGGGTGAGGTGGTGAGGTGATAGAAGTTCAACATTATAGAATGAAAGCATTGTTGTTTGGATTAATATGAGGTTTGCAAAAGCTGGTGTATTCCAAAAAAACTCTTGAGTGCTGAATAGTGCATGAGGAAGAGGGGAAAGGTAGGGGGGAACGGGCAGGGTCTGGAGGCCGGTGGAGGCCAGTAGGTTGGTCTTCATTCTATAGGCAATGGGAAGCCACTGGAAGGTTTTACGTAGATAACCTCATCAGATGCAGGTTTGAGAACACACTGACAGATGTCCGAGGATCGAAGGGAAGAGACTGAAAGCTGTTAGTGGAAGTGCTTCAGGGTGGTTGGTGCAATTCACTGGTGTTGGGGACAGAGGAGGAGATGGATGGGGAGCTATTCAGGACGGAGAGAGTATTCTGGAGGCTGACTGTGTATGGGGAGGAAGAAGGCACAGAGGCTGAGTCCCAGGTTTCTAGGTTTCGGCCGCCTGGATAGTGCCATTCAGTGAGAGAGGGGATACAGGATATGGTACTTACTGAGAGAAAGGACCTTTTAGAGGATAAAGAGCTTAATCTATCAAGACAAACCATTATGTCCTACCTAAGTCTGTGAGATGGGGCACGTGCCAGATGTGCTCAAAGAGAATCCTGTAACTGCTCCACGGCAAGCACAGTAGACAGTGCACAATACACCTGCCACGCGGTCAGCGGGCTCTGATTTTTTTCCATGTCATCTCAGATGTCCAATTAGGTACTTTTTTTTTGTCTGGACATAGACCAACTGCAAAGATACCTCATCTCCCACTATCAATCAATACACAATCTCTTGGCAGGGAAGCCAGACCCACCAGGATGGACACACTTTTTGTTAATAGAAAAGCTGCTCTGAGGGAGCTGCCAGAGATGTGAATCCAATACCACTGGCTTTGTCTAAATATAGGCCAAGTATACAGTGTGGATAGGATCTTAGAAAGTGAAGCAAGAAGCATGTGGGGCTTTTGCCAAATGCACAGTAATCCCATGTCAATAAACACTTTATACTTATAGACCATCGTTTTAAAATCTGGTATTTTAAGTATGTGGGATTGGTACTGCTGCCTCCTTCAGCAGCCCAGGTGGGCTGGGCTGGGAGAAGGGCAGAGAAAGGCGATCTGTATTTTTGCACTCAACCCTCTCAATTAACAGATGACCAGGCCAGGAAATAGGAGCTTGAAAGCACGTCACACATTTTTCTGAGGGTTGTAAAAAAGGAAATAAGGAAGAAGCAGCATAAAGGAGATTACATTTCAAGCCATTAGGAGTTGATCTAAAAACTTTAAAGAGATTCAGCCAACATACTGTAAAACTGGTGGGAGAGTCTGCCTTTTGTGACTGGCTCCTTACTCATTATTTTCAGGAGCACGCACTTGTATGCTCATTCACTTTGTTGTATAGTATTCCTTCATTCCAATAAACCATACTTATCCATGCAACTACCAATGGACATTGGAGTAGTTTCCAATATTCCCAGCAGAACTTCAATTACAAAGTTCTGAAGGTTCTTAGAGCCAATTCCAAGCAGTTGAGGATTGTTGCCTAGAGTGCTATAGAAGGTCAGGTCTAAGCTCAGTGGAAAACAGTGCTGTGGTTAATTACTGGCATGGGAATAGGAGGGCAGAGCAGCAGCTTCTGGGCCAGGTATTTGTCACCTTCAGAAGATCATCTCTAAGGGCCCTTTGGGCTGATAGTCTATGTAGTCTCTGTATGACAAATTTTGATGAGTTGAAAATGAGGCTTTTGGTTAATGACATATTCCAGGTATAGGTGATTCCTAATTTTCAAAATAAGTAGATTCTAGTAGGGCATATGTAACATTATCACAAATATAATTTAGTCTTATGTGATGAGTTTGAGAGGAAGCACTTGGGAGTTCTGTAGTGTCCTCAGGTTAGCATCACAAGCATCAATGACCACATTAGAAAAACATAAAATGTCTGGTCAGTAGAAAATTCTGGATATATTGTGTCTGGCTATATTTGGGGCTGGCTAAGGAATTACAGTGACCCATTTGTGGCTTAAAGGGCATTCTACGAGAATGGCAGGATTCTGTGGTTAGCCAGTTATACCAGCTACTGCTATTTTTCCAACAACAATGACAAATTGGTCTGCTCCTGTGTCTTGGGAGCTCTGTCAAGTCCACAGTAACGCCTCCTACCAAAACTCTCCTATTCCTCCACACCTTCACAGGCAAGGGGCTCTGTGACCTGATTATCACCTGACTTTACCCTTTGACCCAAGTTGGACCAAAGATAATCTCTCTGCCTTGAATCTGGAATCAGGGCTGGTCTGTCTCCGTCACTGTTCAACTGGAGCCAGACAGTCTCCCCTTCAAACCATCTGCAGTGAGATGCGGCTCAGGAAATGAAATGACTCACTCCCTTCAGTCTTGACTCCTTTTAGTTCCCTGGCTCCAGTGTTGATGAGGCTCGATTCTATTTCCTACCCTTGGGTTTGGTGAGATATCCCTGGGTCCTTATGCATTATCCTCTCAATGATCCTCTTCTTTAGCTTAAGTCAGCAAGTATTGCCTTCAGCACCTCTCAGAAGGTCATGCATCGATGAAGGGTTCAGACATAGGCAGGGATGATGATGAAAAGAAAGAGGGGAAAGAGCAGACACCAAAGAAAGAAAAGTGAAAAATAAACAAGGAGAGAGGAAGAGGAAACAGGAAGAAGAAAGAAGATACAGAGAAAAGAGAGAATGAAAGAAGACGAAAGAAATGAACGGTAAGCAAACCGATGAGGTTGCCCATTTGCTCTGAAGTCAGAACTGTAATCTGTCCTTTCTAGGCAATTGGGAGACTAAAGTACAGAAAATGGTCAATAAAATAATGAGATAAGTGTGTGTACTGCTATGTCTACGTGATGTGAAGCAAAAAGAGCAAGGTGCAGAACAATATGCATAGTGTGACCTACTTCTGTAAAACAAACAAGCCAACAGTCTAACAACCTAGTCAGATAAAACCCAAATAAACCCCAAATAATACCCGGGAAGTGAATACACTAAACTGTTAAGAGCGGTCACCTCTGCAGAGATACCATTTAAAGTGACAGGGAGGGCTTTTATCTTTACGAAATATTCAGGATTATTTCTAATTTTTATAACAAACATGTTTTGCTTTTTGTAATTAAAGAAAATTCAGTAGGAAAAACAAACTAAAAATGACCTTGGCCCGGGCCTCCCGGGATGCTTCTGCTTCGGCAGCCATAGCCCTCTGGAGCTGCACAGGGAGTTTCACGTCCTTAATTTCCACACGCTCCACCTTGATTCCCCAGTCATCAGTGGCTTCGTCCAGGGTACTCTGATGGGAAGAGAGAAGGCAAACTAAAGTGTTCAGCCCCAGTCCAGAGGCCCAAGGTTGCTGTATGCATTGGGACTGGGAGCAGATAAGGCGCTGGCTCACTAAGGAGCTGACCCTGATTCTGTTACTAATAAGCTAATGCAGGCAAACTTTCTCTAAAAAGACCGCATAGTAATTATTGATTCTCAGATCCTCTGCCACAACTATTTAACCCTGCCATTGTAGGTCAAAAGCAGCCATGGGTAATACATCAACCAATGGGTGTGGCTGTATTCCAATAAAACTTTACTTCTTAGAACTAGTATCACTTCCAGTATAAGTATTACTAAAACTATAGCAGCACAGTATTACTCCCAAGCTAATGTGACTCTGTGCAAACCATGTTACTTTGTGCTTCGACTTTCTCCCTTCACAATGGTAGGAATTAAATGATATTATCTATTTCCTATAGGTATTGTGGGTATCAAATCAGATCATAGATTTTACACACAATGAAGTCTAAACAAATAATAAGATTTCAGATTTATAGTGCTTTTGAACAGGTCAGGTTTAATTCATCATCTATTACTCATGCAACATGGAAAAGCATAAGACTTCTCAAGGAAGTCATGGGACTCACACAGAGAATACAGCTTTAACAGCACTTGTGCTATGCAAAATGGCCTCTGAACTATTATGCTAAAGAACACTAATTCTGGAAAAAAATACACACTGGAGGGAAAAAAATAATGCATGCATCTGAGTGTTACCACCCATGAACTATTTGTGCGAAAAACATCCCCTTCCACCAAGTTTGGGAAAACCTTTCTACGAGGAAAAAAGGCTAGTGGTTCCCCAACTTGAATTGGTGAGTTCTCAACCATTGAGCCTTTGCTTCCATTTTCAATTTCTCGTGAGGTACAGCATTGGCGCACTCCTCACCTGCATGTTGTGTGCAATTTCCTCTCTGTCAGAGAGGATCTGAGCAAGGTTCTTGGTGCCCAGGACATTCCTCAGAGTAGTCTGTGCCAACAGACGGGTTGCTGAGTCGGCGTTGGTGATATTTGCCACAGCCAGGATTGCATTCTGAACGCGGTAATAGACCACACCATCCACACTAACTGTCACGGAATCCTTGGTGAGGATCTACAATGTAAAGGAAGCAATGTTACATCTGTCAGCCAGCTCTTCCTTTAATGTAACTGCAAGGAATGTTGTTCTATACAACTTCTTATAATGCTAGCTGATTTCTTTAGAAAGTTCTATCAACTGAATGTTTGTGTTCCCTCAAAATTCATTTGAAACCTAATCCCCAATGTGTTGGTATTTGGTTATGGGGGTGATTAGGTCATGAGGGTAGAGCCCTTTTGAGTGGGATTAGTACCCTTATAAAAGAAACCCTGGAGAGCTCCCTCACCCCTTTTGCCACATGAGGACACAGGAAAAGATAGTCATCTATGATCCAGGAAGCAGGCCCTCATCGGACACTGAATATGCTGATGCCTTGATCTTGGACTTCCTAGCCTCCAGAACTGTGAGAAATAAGTTTATAAGCCACCCAGACTATGTTATTTTGTTATAGCAGATCAGACGGCCTAAATAGTAAAGCAGTGGTTCTCAACCTTCTGGCCCTTTAAATACAGTTCCTCATGTTGTGACCCAACCATAAAATTACTTTCGTTGCTACTTCATAACTGTAATGTTGCTACTGTTATGAATCATAATGTAAATATCTTATATGCAGGATAGTCTTAGGCGACCCCTGTGAAAGAGTCGTTCGACCGCCAAAGGGGTCGCGACCCACAGGTTGAGAACCACTGTAGTAAAGCATCAGAGAGTCTTTAAAATTTTTATAAAACACATTCAGTTATTCAGTAATTCCATTACTTGACTCAATCATTCAACAAATGAGACACCACTTAGTAGCAGGCAATGTTGTATGAACCAGGGTAGGAAAAACCTTGGTTCCTACTTTCAAGGAGGCTGAGGAACCAAGGGAGACTTTAAGGAACAAAAAATGAGCAGTTGCGGGTGGCAGGAATGGTACTTGAACTCAGTCTTGAAAGAAGGAATAAAAGTTTTCAGAGGGTGGAGGGTAGAGTGAAAGAGTATTCAAGGCAGAGAACATAATGTATATGGGAGAGCCTAGGTTTGTAAGTATTACTAGGACTATAAGTAGCACAGCATTACTAGAACAAAATGTGAATGGGGAATGTTTTTACAGGGCAAGTCAGGGTAAAAATATCTTTACAGCATGCCACATAAATATGCTTCATTGGACACAACGTGCCAATGTTTCCTACCCCCTACAGGGCGAAGTCCTTAGTTTGGTATACAAGTCCGTTGATGCCTGGCCCTTTGGCATTTGGCTCTCTGGCCTCACTCTATCCCACTCCCTCCTGCCCACACTATACTAGACGAGGTGCAGCATGTTCCATGCCCCCTGGCCTTTGTGCAGATGTCCCCTCTGCCTGGATGTCCTGTCCTCTCTCCCTCATCACATCAGACTGGCACATTCTTACTCATCATTCAAGACACGGCTCCATGTCCTTTTCTCTGTGAAACTTCCCTGACCCACTTGGCAGAGTATGCCCTTCCTTTTGCATCTCACTGCAGTGATACCATTTCTCTATTAGACTATGAATTGCTTGAGGGAAGTTTGTCTCTGTATCTCGATCACCAGCAGAATGCTTGATACCTAGCAAGTCGTCAATAAACAAGAGATGATTTAAATTGAAACATGTTCTTAGGAATACAGTGATTAATGAGGAGCAAGGGAGTAAGAGTTAGGAGACCTGGAGTTTCAACTCTGCCTATACCTCTTGGTGATCTCTAGCTTTTAAATGGTTTGACTTACAGCCCCCAGCCAGCTTGGCTCAGTGGTTGAGCGCCGACCTATGAACCAGGAGGTCACGGTTCAATTCCTGGTCAGGGCACATGCGGGCTCGATCTCCAGTGGGGGGCCTGCAGGAGGCAGCCGATCAATGATTCTCTCTCATCATTGATGTTTCTATCTCTCTTTCCTTCTCCCTTCCTCTCTGAAATCAGTAAAAAATATATATATTTAAAACTGTTTGATTTACAGATTCCTCATTTGTGAGATGGAGGTAATAATACTGCCCAATTCTACATAAATTTCTTTGAAGATCAAACAAGAACATGTTTGTGAAGGAAGCCCTCTTGAAAGTGTTAAGAGCTGTGGAAATAGAAAATAGTATTGACAATTATATTACATAGCTGTTTAGTCCTGCCAGATCAAAGCAGTAATCCTTTTTTTAGGAATCTAAATATACTTCTAACTTGAAAGAGAAGTGGGAGATTTATAAATAAATGTATTTACAAATGGTATGTACATTACCATCTTCTGTGAAAGTTAATTCTTTCCCATGATGTGATGGGAAAATGTGTATCATTCCTAAACAAATTCTTGACAGTGACTTTGCCACCGTGGGAGCTTTCTAACGCTGCAGCCTCTCTGCCTACTGTTTACCATAGCAGCGTGTTTACCTCCCTCACAGTAAGTTCACAGGGGATCGGAAAAAGGCCTGCCTGCCAAGTTCCGATCCGCTCTGCGTTCAGCAGCTGGCAGGAAAGCAGAGGGCGAGCCTGCCAGATGCCTACAATGTTTATAGAGGAAACAGCTACCCTGAAAGGGGGGGTCCTTCTGAGAGTCAGACTTTCCTGAAAGATGGGAAAACATGCAGAGAACACAGCAATGCTCTCAATCTTGTTCTTGGGGGCAAAAATGATTTCTGATGTCACAACATATGTGTGGATTATAAGGTCTGACCTCACCGACTACTTGGCTCTGTAGCAGCAAGGAAGTTCCGAAGCTGGTTTCTGGATTTTGTGACAAGAGAAGGCAGCATGGCCAGGCTCCACCACCCTGCTGGATACCTTGCTTTTGGCCAGGAAATATTGACAGTATTTTTCTGTGCCTCACTTCATCATGACGTTAGGCTTTCTGTCTGCAATAGTTATTATTCTCCTTAGACATAAGTATCAGCATGGCCACCTCTCCCTTAAAGGGCCACCAGGGGGCTAATGCAGAATGCATTTAGCATGGAGTTATGCACAAAGCACCAGACAGGGAATACAAAGAGCTGGATTTCCGTCCTGCTTCTGCCACTGTAATCTGGAGGAATTCCTTTGTCTTACAGCAACTATATACTTTCTAGGGATTCTGCTGTTTCAGCTGTGATAGTATTTGTGAAGTAGTTTGAAAAAGCATGAAATAATTACTAATCTAAAACATTATATGCTTTATTGAAAATGCCAAATGAGCAGTTTCTAATTCTTTGGCTTTTAACCAATTTATCTAGAATAAAATCAAGAACTTGAGGAAGAAGAATATTATACTAAACAGGATTTTCTGCCAGAAAACCCAAAGAGGAGAAATATGGTAGTAAAAATGACAATGATGATGTTAACATTATACTTACATTCACATCACACTGTGTTTTATAAGTAATAAGCACTTGTATAGCACTTACCTGTCAGCCACTATTCGAAGTGCTTTACATGTAACTCGTTTAGTTGTCACAAAAACCCTATAAAATAGGTCCTGTTATTATAATCTCTATTTTATAGATTAGGAAACTGAGGTACAGAGAAATTAAAGACCTTCTCAAGGTCACACAGCTAGAAAAAGTCAAAGGCAGACAGGCTCTAAAACTATGCTCTAACCACTACACCTGCTGCCTCTCACTGTCAAGCCCTTTCACACATGGTATTTCAGTTACTCATAGCAAAAGACCACCTTACCTCTTGAGGAGGAATATCAAATGAAATAATTCTCATGTCCACTTTGACAAAGGTGTCAGTGCACGGCAGGACGAAAAACAAACCTGCAACAAAGATCCATAGGAGATTACGGAGAGATACCTAAACGGTTTACTTCACCCTTCAATTCTAATAGCAGCAACCTAATGGACTATAAGTCACCAGTTCATCTCAGTGAATGAGCCAGAAGCTAGGAGTGTTATTCTTACTCCTCTTGCTCAGTTCCCAACCCTAGCTGTCCCCACCAAGGCAATGGATTTCATTTCCTTACTCCACTGTGACTGTCACTGTTTTCACTAGACCAATGCAATCGATTCCAAGTCATCTTTCTATTTCTTCCAGTGCCTCTCCTCCGATCCATTTTCTAAGCTGCAAGCAGAGCAATCTTTCTTGAAATACAAACTCCTGAATGAGTCACATAAGGTTCTGCATGACCTGCTCCCCTTACCTCTTTATTCATTCCCCTCTCCTCATGCCCTCCTCTCTGGCTGGGCTGAGCGACCTGCAGTTCCTGGAACCTGAGGTACTCTTTTCTATATGGCTTTGTACATGTTGATATTTCTGGGGGAAATACCTCCCCTAATACCTTTCCATGCCTCAAGACTCAGCCAAGTTGTCACCTCCAGGAAGCCTTGTCTCATCCTACTAGTTCGGGCCAGTCACTCCTCTCTGGGTTTCCACAACTACCTGCATCATAATACTTACCACAAGGGACTGTAACTATCTGTCCCCTTGGTATCCCACCACTAGACAGTAAGATCCTTGAGGGCAGGAATGTGTTATAGTCTCCCGTGAATTCCCAGAGCTTGGAACACAGTAGGAACTTAATCGAAATTTGCCAAAAACAATGACTCAAAGCCTTTATTTTAGTAGGGATTCTCATGCTCCAACTTCCACTGCTGTAGCTACTCTTAGCCCATGATAATCTTATCTCAAATGGGAAGGGGAAGGGAGAGCAAGGAAAAGGGTAGTTACAGCAAGACTGTCTAGCACCTCTGCTATTGTTAGACAACTTTTGTTACATGAAGAACTCTTTTCTAAGTCAACAGAGAAGAGAAACTATAAGGGAAATCACATCAATAAAAGGAAGAATGTCAGTCTTCGAATCTAGAATCTGAGTACTGACCAGGTCCTTTGGCTCCTCCTTGTAAAATGCGACCCAATCTAAAGATGATGGCTCTTTCATATTCTTTTACGATCTAGATTAAAAACACAAATAAATAATAATTTAATATGAAGAGTACAAATATTTATATGCATAGCTTTTAAAATATATATTTCTGCTTTAAGCAGGTTACATGCCTCTATTTTGTTTTCTTCTCTATAATCCAGATTATATCTACAAATATGTCCAATGTTTAGTACCTCCACTAAGTATGATATTTATTTACTTAATTTTTACTAATTATAAAAGCAAAAGATATTCATTGTCTAAAATCTGGAAAGTATAGAATAGTATAGAGAAGCAAATCTATCTATAACCTCACTCCTCAGCTGTTAACATTATTGAATATTACCTCCTGCATTGTTAATACAGGGAAAAAAAAAAGACGAACTTCTCATAGTTTGTCTCCTGATTTCTTAAATTATAATAATAAACTTACCTGAAAATTCTTGGAGCACATTTTGATCATTTTAGAAATATGTAAATTATAGTCATTTATCAAAGTATTAATAACTTTATAGAAAAAATAAGCAGCATTTGGGAAGCACTTATGTGCCAACCACATTTAATTACATTAATTCATTTGATCTTCACAATGGCTCTGTGGAGTGAGTGTTATTATTTCCTCCCATTTTACAGGTGAGGAAACATAGTAAAGGTCCAAAAACAATGGAGCCAGCAGTCAAACCTCAGCAATCTGACTGGAGCAATTCTCATAGGACCACCCCATATCCCTGACTCCAACTTCCAATGGTGATTTTAAACTCTCAGGAAAGACGGACTAAACTATGGCTGAAAAGAACCTTTAAGATTCTAATATAATAGGTGACCAGAGTGAATTTTCCAAAAGAGAGATGAAGGAAAAAGAATTATAAGCCAGTATGGTCTCTATCTCTCTTACACACATGCAAACACAAAGTGGGTTTATATAGTTAGGAGTTGACACCTTTCTAGATGTAGATGAAATATTCTTTACCTTTATGCACATCCATATTGATAATGGGAAAGTTATAATTGTTAAAAAGAATGAGACATACACCAAAATCCATCCACAAATTCCAAGGCCTGTATCGGGGCTATCTGTGAAAACAAAAAATACACAGCTCTTATCATTGTTACCAGCACAATCGCCACCATCTTCATTCTCATTCACTGAGCACCTATGCCTGGCATTATACTAGATGTTTTACATGAATTTTCCCATCTAATCCTCATAACAACCTGAAGTGTAGGTGCTACTTTCCCTAATTTACTTAACATGACAACACAAGTATTTTTTACATTATTCTTTTCTTTATCCAGCACCTAATATTGATTATGCCCTGTACTTTGCACTGCAGTCATAAAAGTGAATAAGACCAATTCTAGCTATCAAGGTGAAAGTTTAGTGGGAAAGATAATTAGATTATAATAATAGTTGGTAAGTGCAAATATAGAGTATTGCTCAAAATATTCTGAAAACACAGATTACGGGTAACACAATTGGGATGGAGGTGAGAGTGGAGCGGGGTCGGTGGGTAAGTGATGATGGTTGTCACAGGGCCTTCTTGTGGGATGTAATGGTTTGGGAAATACCAATGAAAAGAAAGTGGAAAGAAGGAAAAGGACATTTAAGCTGAGGGCATAGCATAATTAAAGGTGAAAACTATACATGAGGATAAACTCACTTAGATCCTCTTTTTAAAAATGACACTAAAATATTTCACTAGGTATATGAACCATAGTTTGTGAAACATTTCCTGATTAAACAGTTGTTTCTGATATCTTAGGATTATAAACATGCTGTAATGAACATCTTTGTACATAGTTTTCCTCTCACATTTCTAATTGTTTTTTTCTGTAACATGAAATAGCTTTTTGTCTGATTATAAAGATAATTCATGCCCCATGCAAAAAACTCAGAAAAGTATAAAGAAGGGAAACATTACAAAATCCAAAGATAATATTCTTCTAAACCTTTTCCTTGTACATGTTCTTATAATAAAATTTGTAACCTATTTTTCTTCCCTCTAGATGTAACCCTAACCTTCAGCCTTTATTGCTATGCATTCATGCTTTTTCTGTCTTAGTTTTTTTTTCCCATCAGTTATACTTGCATCAAGTTAAAACAGTCAAATAGTTCTACAAGACTAACACAAAAAGAGAGCAGTTCCCTGTCCACCTCTTCCATTTTCTCTTTCCTCAAAGGCAACTGCTGTGGGCTATTTTGGTATTTACCTCCATGTTTTCAAATAGTTTGCTTATTTTGTTACTTCTTGCTTTTTCAAGTTTTGAGCATTATCTACTGACTTTCCACTATGGAAGAGAATTTAGTTCTCTTTCCTTCCCTTCCCTATCCTATATAATAAAGAGCTAATATGCTAATGGTTGTGACACCCTCACGCTGTAATGACCGATCAGCAGGAGGCTGTGTGCGCCAGGCGCGTGGGTGGGCGGGGACATGACACTGTGTCCCCGCCCAGCGGGGCTTAACAGAGGTGGGACTGGCTGGGTCTGAGTCTCGCCCAATGGCAGCCGGACATCTCCCAAGGGGTCCCAGATTGCAAGAGGGTGCAGGCCAGGCTGAGGGACACCCCCTCCCCTGTGCATGAATTTCGTGCACCGGGCCTCTAGTATAAATATAACCATCCTTTCAATAACATCATAATTTTGATTAGACCAATATCAAATTTTATATTATGAATATCAAAGTGCAATTCAAAGCTAAGCCATGTTGTGAAGAATAGTTTTCCTTTCCTATAAACTCTGCCCCGCCCCCCACCTCCCCACCCTCTGGAGTCATTGTGTTGTTTTTTCCCTTTGCTTAGTCCCCCCCCCCACCTCTTTGCTTAGTTTTCAGATGCTCATTAATTTAACTTCAAACTTTTCATCAAATGTGTAAATCTTTTTTTTTTTTAAATATATTTTATTGATTTTTTACAGAGAGGAAGGGAGAGAGATAGAGAGTTAGAAACATCGATGAGAGAGAAACATCGATCAGCTGCCTCCTGCACATCTCCTACTGGGGATGTGCCCGCAACCCAGGTACATGCCCTTGACCGGAATCGAACCTGGGACTCTTCAGTCCGCAGGTCGACGCTCTATCCACTGAGCCAAACCGGTTTCGGCCAAATGTGTAAATCTTTCAGAAGGGTCAGGAACTCTTATCAATTTCATCTTTCAAGAAAGAGTCTCTCTTGGAGCCAAGTCTGTACTCATTATCTCAGTTGGTGTGCTTAGCTGTCACTGTGATTGCCTTTCACTATCATCCTGGGAAATTCCCTTTACTTCCTGTATCTAGTTTCTTCCTCATTTTTTGTTTGTTTTTCTTTGTTTGTGAAGAACAGAGGGAATGAGTAGGCCAAGGGATACTATCAATTTTCTTATCAACTACAGAAGGCTCCTGCTCTATTTCCAGCAATTGTTTTAATCATTGGAGGGAGATTGGCAAGAGGGGAACAGGTATGCCAGTCACTGCTCAGGGCAAAGATGGCAGAGCCAGAACTGAATAAATAGGAGGCCAAAAACTAAGCAGGTTAAGGCTGGGGGGCATGGGAGAAAAAGAGAGACACAAGTTGCATCCAGGTCAAGTGCTCCAATACACAGAGTACTTTGGTCATCTATGGCTTCGCAGTCTTCTGATCCTGTGTCATAGTGTGAGGTAAACATCCTTATGCATGTTTAATAAAAGTGATCTAACTTAATCCTGGAGGTTTCTAATTTGTAATTTTGGGGGGTATACACATATTCACAGAGAGAATATACCAAGCAAGGCCACATACTAGTAATAACACCTGATAGAGGCTTGTGGAGCAGACTCTATCAGGTGTTATTATGAAATCTCCCTAGCCATTTTTAAATGGTTCCTTATACACTAGGTGCACTGTGTTAAATTACTTTAGATGTATATCTCATTTACTGCTTACAAAGCCCTGTAAAGTATTTTTAATTCCATTTACAAATGAGGTGACTGCAGCAACATGACCTTCCCAGGGTCACACAAGAGAGGACCTGGGACTCAAATACAGGTCATCTTACTCCAAAGCCCATGCTCTAAATCAACTCACTCTGACCCTTTCCCTCTGAATAAAATAAAATAAATCTTCATTAAATTTTCGTGTTTGGAGCACTCTTAAGACAGTATTAAAAGTAGGAAAGCAAGATAGGAGTTCTGAGGGTGAAATCTGATATTCCTACAGAGGAAGCTCTCTTAATTCCAGCCGCGTCTATTTATAGAAAACAATCGTCTCAAGGCTCTTAGCCAGAGTTAGGTCTAGGTTTCCAAAGTGAAATGGATTCCAAACAAGGAACAGATTGGCCTTGGTGCTTTCTAAAATACCCCTGTATTGCTCCAAGTCTCCCATATCTGTTTCTCAAATAAACTAGACTATAGACTCCCTGAGGGTAGGAATGTTTATTATTCGTTTTTTATTCTCAATGTCTAGCACAGTAATGATAATATAGTGGGTATGAAATAAAATCTTACCAAGCTTTCCAACTAGATGTGTTTTCCTTCCTCTGAATCTTGATAGCACTTTTTAAACCTCTTTTATGACACTTATATTATGCCTAATACTTTAATTTATTGTGCATTCATAACCCTTATTAGACTGAGACTTCCTGAGAATATGATATGCTTCCTTAGACTGGGAGCATCTAAGTTTCCATTTAAATCCTGTTACTTCTTAGTTGTGTGATCTTTACCTCTTTGAACTTTAGTTCCTTCACCTGTAATATAAGGATAATTAGACTGGCGTTGTAGGTTTGAGGTAGTGCTCAATAAATATGGATGGCAGTTTTCAGTAATCCTCCAAATTTAAGCAAGTGTTCAAATTTTCCCAATAAAAATGGGAAAATAGGTAGCATTTACCTATTTTGATGAAAGCCTCTTAAACTCGTACTGATTTTCCCCTTACTTCATGCCTCCCTCCTGCCAGGCTAGGCTTAGACATGCCAAGACCCTCAAAAATCTCATTTAAGAATAGAATTACTAAATTTTTGAATAATTATCTACAAGAGGACAAGCCAGAATGTCTAGTCCAGTTTGTGTGTGTGTGTGTACTCAGTTTCCATTGTTACATTATGAGTATTCAGAATTACAAATCAAGAAGAACAAGAAATTAAGTGGATATTCTGAAAACTGGGCCTGGACTTTCACATTTCAAATGCTCAGCTAGAAATAATAGGTGTATACACTGGGGAAAAGTCATCATATCATATTATTCTAGTGCCTTTAAAATAAAACTATCCTGTTTTCAACCCTCAGAATTCTTCTTCACTTGGTCATAGCTTAAAAAGTCCACAAATCACATTCCTCAGAGAGGTGAGGTTTAAATTCCACCAGGCCATAAATGAACCTTAGTCACCTAACACTTAAGGTCTAAACAGCAACATGTTCACATCTAAATATATATTTATATTTCATTGTTTCATGGAATATTTATATGATGAACATTTTGGTTATATTCAGTTTTCTCACTTACAAACTCTGCTGCATTTAATATACGTTTAGCAAAATTTTCATAATCATTATGTATACTAATTTTGCTGAAGAGATGAAATTGCATAATTCTTAAATTTCTCTTATTCTGGAGGTATCTTTTATTACTACTAATAAAAACCATTTATTGAATGCCTATCACGTCAGCCACAAGCTCTTGTTCCTTATATACATTATTTCTAATGTTTACAAAAATCTGTAACTAGGTATAAAGTATTCCTCCCAGGAATCCCAAAGTAATAAAGCAAAAGACTTTCTTGGAAGAGACAAAAGAAAACAAACAAAAAAGATGAAACGAGTGAAAAAAGTTGTACAGTAATTTTTGTTTGGTTAGCTTCCGGAAAAGTAGTAAAATATTCTTTTCAAGATGTTAACAGGCATGATTTCAGAGCACTGTATGGTATTAATGATCCCATGTCAGCTGATTTATGTTAAGGTCTACTGAACGTGGCACTGTGTACTGGCAATCACATAGAGAAATACATTTCATTTAGTAACGCCACTTTCTTCTAAAATTTAAAAGATACTGGATTTCCTCTTCAGGGGAAGGCCAGAAACATGTCTTACACAATATCTGAAAGTCTGACTCAGATTCATATGCATGATTACACACACAAAACGGAACGGATAAGCCAAAGAAATACCTAAGTAGCAACCTGTAAAGGACAATCTTTCCTTCCCCTTTCCTGAAATAAAGGTGAAACATTTGGTGTTGTAAATTGCCAAGAATAGTTTGGGTGGGAAAGAGAGGATGGCTAGGAGTTTAGTCTCAAAAATACATGCTATCTGGTTCTAACAGCACCAGTAGGTCAAAATGAAAGACTTTTTGAATTTTTCTTGAAAGGATGTATGTTCTTTTTGACTGCTACTATTCTTCATCAGAAATTATATGTCAGGATTTGGCAAACTTTTCCCATAAAGGGTGGGAAAATAAACGTTTTAGGCGTGGTAGGCCATGTGTGTTGTAATTACTGAATACTCTGCCACAGTAGTACAAAAGGAGTGACTGTCTATGGTACCAGGTGGGCACATGGATTATTGGAGGGAACACTTTGTGAAGCATATGAATGTCCATCTGCTGTGCTGTACATCTGCAACTAACATAAAATAGTGTTGAATGCAAACTGTACTTGAAACATTTTTTTAAAAAGGTTAAAAAAAAACAGTACCTCTTCAGGGGGTTAGTGTGAAGAATAAATAAGCTAATATGGAAGATACCTAGTGCCTAACAGGTACTAAAAAAATAATTGTCAAATAAATAGTTATTGAATGAGTAGAGTGAGTCTGCCATTTGGGAGGAAGAAAGACTGCCTATTACATAAGTCAAACTGAAACTAAAGGGTGTCCCAAAATTCACGCAAGATTTGAATTTTGCGTGAGCATTAACAACAACAAAAAATAAAAGCCTAATTTTACTTGGTTTATTGAATCAGATTCTAATATCTGTTGCCCTTTGATTTCAATCCCTTCAATTTGATAAGCATTACCAAGTACCAATTATGGCCCAGGAGCAGGGACAATGAAGACCAATGAAGACCACGGCTTTGCGTATGTGCCAGCAAAGCCGTGGAGGCCATTTACCCGATGTCCTATTCCATACATAACCCTATACTGTATACTTTACGAATCAATAAAAAATTTACAATTTTTAATTATAAACCTGTGTTTTCTATCAAAATTACTTCTTGCGTGAATTTTGGGACATCCTTTACTTGTCAGCAGACAGGATTCAATCAGTTCAGTATCATCCTCTATCCCAAAGCATTGTTGTATTGCTTTCCTCAAATGTGTTCTTTTCTCTTTTTAAAATAAGACCTTTTTGCCTGGCTGGTGTGGGTCAGCAGTGGAGCATTGACCTAAGATCAAGGAGATAAGGATTGGATTCTTGGTCAGGGCACATGTCCAGGTTGTGGGCTCGATCCCCAGTTGAGAGGCATGCAGGAAGCAACCAATCAATGATTCTCTCTCATCACTGATGTTTCTATCTGTCTCTCCCTCTCCCTTCCTCTCTGAAATCAATACAAATGTAAAAAAATAAAATAAAACCTTTCCCACCCATGAAGTTAGAGAATTCAGAAAGGTAGAAGAATGGGCTGAGTATGACCCATGTCTGAAAAAAATAGAAACAGTTACGTTCAGAAAAATGTGAGAGAAAAACAATTTCATAATGGTATTAAGTTAATTAAATTTAGCCTGAAATATATTAGGCCTGAAATATATTAAAACAAACCCCCTACTTTTCTTTTTTTTTCTTTTTCAGCTCTTTAACTTACTAGTAGACATCGTAAAAGTATTGCTAACTAAATTTTTCTCATGAAAGTATTTGGAGGTTACCATCATTTTAATTTTTTTTAAAAAAAGGGAAACAGAAGCATTAAGAAACTAGATCATAAGGCTTCCAATTCTTTAGCTGAGGCCCAACAGCTTAGCAGTAGCCAAGAGCTTGCCTGGAGATTTGGTGTCAGATTCCAATTCTACCACTAAATTTTCTCATTAGTAAAATGAGGGAAGAGAACAGTACTTATACTGTTAATGAAGATTAAAAGAGAAACTATGTAAAGTGCTTGCCACTTAGAAAGCATTTACTAAATAGTAGCCATTATTATTACCACAATTTTAAAAGACCATTATTGATATAGTTTTTAGGAATAAACTTTTTACTAAATGAATTACCTTCTGGGACCTGCACACCATAGAGAAAATATCAAGACTAACAATCTGCTTGGGGACTCAGACCACATTGGGGGAGGTAAGTCAGAATTCTAAACTTTCTTGTACTGTCTTCATATAACTTCTTAAAATTTCCTGTAAAATTACTAGGCTTTCTGAAAAGTCATTAACTTTTTTATTTTCCCCATTAAATATCTTAATAATTTACATTTTGAAGTTGCAAGAGGACATTCAAATAAATTTTCTCATTTGATATTCAAGACCTTGGGAGATAGATATTGCAGTAAGATTAGGCCCAATTACATGAGGAATTGACTATGGGAGTTGCCCAAGGTAACCCATATAGTAAGGGTTGGTATTGAGATCTCAATTCAGATCTTTGAATTCTAAATACTATACCAGCTTGACATAAGTGCACATTCACAACTGAATAATGTTGGCATTGTTTTTATTGATACTTTAGGACAGATATTTTATGGTTTGTATCTTTAAGACTAATCTACTGAAAGGTCAGGCCACAATGCTTAAGGCTCAAGTTTCTTTACCAGTCTCAGAGTATACACAGTTTTAAGAAGAATGGAGGAACAAGTGTGTGTCAATAGAGAATAGACACTTTCTTCTTTCTATTGATTGTAATATCTAACTTCTCTCTTTCCACATTTTAATTAAAAGGAGATTCTGCATTAGGTACAATATATTTTTTTGACAATATCCAGACCAACAGTCTTCCTGTAATAAGCACGTATAATAAGGAACATGATGTTCACACCCTAAAATCAACAGTTTGGGTTATAATAAACTTAATAAACTATAGACAGGAAAAATTTTCCACCAACATAAGCCAAACATGTAACAATGTGATTTATTCCACGGAGGATCTTTACTTCACTCCTGTTTCCTTTATCTTTCAACCAACATTTTTACAAACCCTACTATGTGCTTGATACTGAACTTACTACAGCAAAGGACATAATCTCTGTTTTCAGAAACTTTTCTGGTCTAATAAAGTGAATATGATTGATAATTATAATACTGTGTAATAAATATTATGATAGAAGTATACATAGAATGTCAGGCAGACAGGAGAGATGCTCATTTTTTCATGGTTACAATAGTTTTCAGGAATATATTTTTTCACCCCTACTTAAAAGATATATTTTTAATCTAATCTCTATCATTTTAACATTAAAATTTATTTTTCTTTAAAAAATTATTTTTCTTCGAAGCTAACCAGGCAATTATTAACTCTGTCTTTTGCAGCATAAAATTTAAACCATCAGGTGTACCTAGAACCTATTTAACCATTAAAAAATAGATAAATGCCAGCTTTTATATACTTAGTCTTCCGTTTGAGTTAACTTATAACCATTGATGGTTTAACTAGATTAATTTTTTATAAAAATATTTTTTAACTAGATTAATTATTGAAGAAGTTACAAAGTTCCCCCCAATCGGATAGCCGTAACAACTGAAATAAACAATTAGTCCCTAGCTTCTGCTTATTTTCAGGCATGCTCCCAAAGGGATTTGTTCTGTTGACACGACTCTTAATTATAATACATTTCTTTACAATCCATTTGCATTCAATTTCATGACAAAATGAATGCACTGGCTTTAAGAAACATTAGTCTTGTCCAAGGTTTGGTCATATTTATGGTCCTATGACTAATTATCAGCAAAAGCATAAAAGGGACAGAGTTAGGGCTTTTATATTCCACTGCTTCCTTCAGAAGCAGCATTCAAGAGATCTAGATTGAAGCTAGGTTCCTCTGGGCTTGCTTTGTTTATTTGTCTCTCACCTTCAGTGAAATATTGAATAAGATCCTCAGTTTGGGTATGAATTTTGGAGGTAGCTCTAGGATAGAAAAATGGTTTGGAAAACCAGATGGCCCAAGTTTGAAACCTAGCTCTAATCACATGCAGGTGTCTGTCATTTTTCCACTCTGAGCCTGTTTCCTTGCAGTAAAATATTGGATAATGATGTCTTCCTTGTGGCATTGTTAGAGGACTGCAATTAGATAATGTTTGAAAGCACTCAGACTGTGGTAAGCACTCAATAAATTCTATTTAGTAATAAATTCTAGTAATGGCATTCCTACCAATGTCAGATCTCCAAGGTTTACATTAACAAAAAAAGGGCACTAACTGAAAACTTTTTCACTAATAGTTTCACTGCAAAACAAGAGATTTTCTTTTAGCATTTGTAGAAGAAACAGTGATCAACATGCATGATTATTGCACTGGTAAGAACACTATTATCAATTGTGTCACTGACGTATTGAAACAATCCAGTAAAAATAAAACAATGCATAATTTTCACTAGATTCTTAAAAGATTTCTAAAATAAAGGTAAGTGTAAAACCAAGAAAAAGAACTTGGAAGTGAACACTGGTCTGTGACAATGGCAACAACTAAAGCAGCGGTTCTCAACCTGTGGGTCGCGACCCCTTTGGGGGTCGAACGACCCTTTCACAGGGGTCGCCTAAGACCATCGGAAAACACATATATAATTACATATTGTTTTTTGTGATTAATCACTATGCTTTAATTATGTTCAATTTGTAACAATGAAAATACATCCTGCATATCAGACATTTACATTACGATTCATAACAGTAGCAAAATTACAGTTATGAAGTAGCAACGAAAAAAATTTTATGGTTGGGGGTCACCACAACATGAGGAACTGTATTAAAGGGTCGCAGCATTAGGAAGGTTGAGAACCACTGAACTAAAGGGACATTAAGTACAAAGATCATGTTTATTCCCAAAGAACTTCTAGAACAGATTTCCCACCGCAGTTTCACCAAACTTTCAGTCTCCCACCAAAAGGTCCGGGTACCGGGAAAAGGACCTGCCCACCTTCCTATCTGTTACACCCCTAATTTGGGAAGACAACTCTACAAAACGCTCACTAGAGAAAAGTGAGGGATAAAGATTTCTACAATTCTGATACTCCTGGAACTAAAAACAAGGATGGGTGAGCAAGGGAAATGGAGCTCATATGGGATGGGCGGACAAGGCTGGCTTTGGGAATAATCAGTATAGATGAGTCCACTATGGTGTTCCTTGTGAGGGTGCTGGCAAAGCCCACCCAGCCCCCCACATTTCTTTCACTGCGCCATCCGGTCTGAGATCTCATCCATGGAAATGATTCCTTCGGGTGGCCAAGAGCCCCCGGGAGGGAACCAGTACTCCTGAGAGGTCTGTGGCCTCTCTTTACGAACCCCCTAAGGAGTTCGCTGACAATGGTTCAAGGTGACAGCTTTCTCAAGGGCACTAGTTCCTTCACAGGAGAACAAGACTGAGCCACTCACAGGTAGTTTCTGCTTTTCCAGACTGGGAAGGCCCTGCTAGGATGGGAATGAGGGTAGGGAACTTAGAATTAATTCCTTGTGAGGGACACAAGCCCCTAGACTCTAGGGCCTAGAGCGAGGTCACTAGGGCAAAGTCAAGTGCAGGGGGCAGGATGGGGCAGAAAGTGAAGCTGGGGAGAGATCCGGGGAGGATGCCCAAAGGAGACTTCCTCCTTTCCTTCCGCAAATATGGCCCGTTATGTATGGAAGCTGGGGGCGAAACCTCCCAGGTCGGTTTTGCTTCTTAGGAGAAAGTGGCCAAGGTTTGGGGCGGGGGTGGGGGTGGGGGGGCAGGAGTTCTCTCCACTTCTGGAGGAGGGGGCTCACTGGGGGGCGGCGAAGGCTGGGTGGGAGGTGGCCTCCGAGGGGGCGGGCGGGAGGAAAGGGGAGCCGGGAGGCAGGGAAGACGCGGGGTCCCGGGCGTGGAATGCAGGTTGAGCCCGCCTCCCGCACTCGCCGGCCGCGAGTCACCGGTGCTTTTCCCCGTCCGCGTGCGTCACCGGAGATAACGAACCGAAAGCTCTGGCGCCGGGCCTGGCATCTGGCAACCGCCGGATAACGCGAGCCCGCCGATGGCTTTGCGCCCTGGAAACGCGCCCTGCTGTCGGCGCGCCCACAGTGTGCGGGGCACGCATCGTTCACTCTGCACCCTGACAGCCCTGACCCTGACCCCCAGCCCGCCGAGTCGGGTTCATCAAGCCCGGGGTACGAGTGAAGAAACCGCGGCTTTGAGCAGCGCCCGCACCGCCAAGAAGCAGCGGAGACTGGCTGGGGCTGGTCCCGGAGGCAAGGGGTGGGGGGATGACGGACGACCCCACGGGCCTCGCCAGGGGCGCGGGGCTCACCCTTGGTGCTGTCAGGGAGCCGCCGGGCGTGGGTGTCCTCTCCGAGCCGCTTCTCAGACATGCTGTCTGAGCGAAGTCACTGCTGTAGCGACGCGATCGCAGAAGACGTAGTCGGAGCCTCAAGGAATGGCCAGTGCAGACCCGGGGCACTGGATTCCCGACGAAGCCCCGCCCCTCCCGCGGCCGGGCCAATCAACGCCAAGTTCCGAGGAGGACACGCCCCCCAGCTCCGCCCAACCGCCCTTCCCGCGGTGGGTGGGCGCTACCCGCCGGGCCCCTGAGCTGAGGGGCGTGGCCGGCGGGGTGAGGCGTTCCCCTGGTCGGGGGTCGGGCCTAGGGGCATCCCCCCAAAGCGGATGTGGGGGCGGCTATCACAAAGCTTGCGGCCGGGTCTGAAGCTATTGGGGAGGGGGCTGACGGGATGAACTGAGGAAAAGGTGCGAATAAGAAAAAGGCACTCTTCTGGGCCGACGAATGAGAGAAGAAAATGGCGCCTTCCCTGGACGGGTGGGTCCGAGTGGAGGGGAGGACGCGGAGGGGCACCCGGGGGGCAAAGCGAGGGCGCCGAGGCCACCCCTGGTCTGTAGGACCGAGGTTGTGAGGGGAAGGAACCGACGCGACCACCCTCCGGTCCTGGAAGTGAGCTCGCGTGAGGTGCGTGACGTCCTGGGAGAGCACCTGCCGTCGGCCAGGCGCCGTGCTCGTTGGTGGGTCCCGCGGGCAGGGCACAGCCCGGGCGCCGTCCTCACGGCGTTTATAGCCTGTGGACCGACCGGTTCATTTGTTGAACAAACTAACCGAGCCATTGCCCGCGGCGAAGAACGCGGTGCTGCGAACGAGGCACCTAGAGAACAGCAGCGGCACCTCCTTCAGTTCGGGGGCGAGGGGAGCCGGGGAAGGAGGTGGCATGGAGACCTGCCCTGCCCGGTGGGAAGGTGCCCGCCTTGGGGCGGGGACGCGCGGGGCGGGAGGCCGGGAAGGCTCTCCCAGGCCGGCGGGCAGCGGGTGCGCGTTCTTCCCCAGCGCGGGCCACCTGTGGGGCTGTGGCTGAAGCCTCACATTGGGAAACCAGGCTGTGTTTCATCCTCCCTGAGCTGTCCTAATGCAGGTTGTTCAAAGTGCCATGTGGATGTGCATCGCAAGGTGCGCTTTAAAAAACCTTTTAGTTTGAAATGAATATCGATTCACGGGACGTTGCAGAGAGATCCTGTGTGTTTCCCTACCTGGTTTCCCCCCAATAGTTACATCAAGTAGCTTACACGGAAGCCAGGAAACTGGCAGTGGCATAATGTGTACGGACAGACCTACACCATCTTATCTCCTGCACCGACTTGTGTAATTACCACGGCAATCCAGGTGCACAGCTGTTCCATCGCCTCGGAGATCTCCCTTGTGAGGATTCCTCCCTCCCTCCCTCCCTTCCTTCCTTCCTTCCTTCCTTCCTTCCTTCCTTCCTTCCTTCCTTCCTTCCTTCCTTCCTTCGTCCTTGTGGTCAGTTGCCGGAGACCAATTCCAGCATGTCATAATTTCAAGAGTTTCATCAAAAGGTTGATGAAACTTGGGGACTCAACGGGGTTGAGTCACACATGTAGTCACCTGTTGGGAATGGCTGAAGGCATTTCCCCAAACCTGAATTGGATACATTAAATTGACTGTGGCTGCCAGACAGTTAAAGGGCATCTTAATCTACATGTTATTGCCTCCTACTGGCCAAACACCTGAACAGCCGTAGGCTAATTCCCCCAATCTGATAATGGACTCTGTACCAAACCCTGACCCTTTGAAGTGTATATCTCTGCCTCGCCTCAGGACAAATTGTGTTAATAAAAAGCATGGGGTCCTGGGGACGAGGAGAGCCTAAGACCTTAGACTTTAAGACCTTAGAACTTAGCTCCTTTAGCTAAGCTCCTCTGACCCCCAAATGCCTTTCGAAATTATATCTCGTCTCCGGACTCTTTATTAGTCTCTGGACTCTTTAATCTACGCACGGCCTTGTCCAGATTCCTGAACCCTTCTTGATGCTGGGACAAGAACCCCGGCAGTCAGTATTTGGCTGTATAATACCAGGAGTTTGGGTCATGTGAAATGGTAGACTCTCTGGTTTTAGCTCTGGAGCCTTGTGGCTGTCCAGGGGAAACGAGTACACACAATTGTGACAGGTGTCGAGAGCAGCTGATCGCCATTGCTCTGGGGTGCAGACTTGACTACTAGTATGTGATAAAAGCCTAATGCAGAGCTCCCCAGGTGATTTCCAGTCACTTCCTTAACTTTAGATACAAATAACTTTATATTCATGAGGGTGGAGTACAGCTTGTATCATCCCTTGGTTTATCAGCCTGCTGGATAAGATAAAGAGGGCAGTGTAGTGATTTAATTGCCTTTCTTTTCTAAATCATCCTTGAGAAAGTCTGCAGCTTCATTTTTTTTTTTCCCATTTGCCATGGAAAAGCCCCAGAGGCATGAACTTCCTGTTTATGCTGTGGTTCCCAAGAAAGAGAAGCAAACGTAGTAGAGGAGAGCTTGGTTGCAAATTGCATATTGTGAAAAAAAAGTATTTAACTTTTATTTTTGCTGGAAATGAAAATACTTCAAAATGAATTTCATGTTTGTATTCCTCTTACCTGCTACCTTGGCTCAGGCCTCTAAGCAAGCCCAATAGCATCACTTCTGGAGAATTAGAAAAGAGGCCTCTCCCTTTGGGGCAAAGACTTTGGTAAACATCTGTTGACTCTAGTTTTAGATTGCATCAATGTGGGAGCTGATCCCAGGCTCAACACTGAAAAAAAGATTTGACGTGATTTTTCAATTACTTTCAGAATGGATGAGAATTTCCAGATTTTGATTTCAAAATGCTGACTTCCACTTGCCCATGAAACTGGTGGATTCTGGCTTTCTCATGTATTATATTCTATATAAATGTATTTATTAAACATACTTTAAAAATAAATGTTAGCGTATCATCCTCTCCCTTGGGGGAATTTCTAACCTTAAAATTTCTTCTTGGCCGAACCGGTTTGGCTCAGTGGATAGAGCGTCGGTCTGTGGACTGAAAGGTCCCAGGTTCGATTCCGGTCAAGGGCATGTACCTGGGTTGCGGGCACATCCCCAGTAGGAGATGTGCAGGAGGCAGCTGATTGATGTTTCTCTCTCATCGATGTTTCTAACTCTCTATCTCTCTCTCTTCCTCTCTGTAAAAAATCAATAAAATATATTTAAAAAAAAAAATTTCTTCTTGTAATGATTAGAAGTTAGAATGAATTTTGAAAACTTTATGCTTTAGAAACAGAGACATAAAATTACAAATAATTTGAAGAGAGAATTACTTATAACCTCTAACAGACCTAGTATAATTATGGTGATTTTTTTCTTTAGCTGTTATTTAAAGGCTGTTTGCATATAACTTAAAATCAGAATACTTTATATATTCCATATTTCTTTTGTGTTTTATTTTGATGTCATTACCCTAGCATATTCAGGATACCAAATTAAATATTGATTGATGGTGATAGTGATGACATTAAGACATGGAAATCAATTTGAAAACAGACATGCACCATGAATCCATAATTGAATAAGTCAGAAGGAAATTTAATTAGTCTTTTTTCCTGTGTCCACACAAGAAATGGTTTAATAAGAACAACAGGAAATTCTTTATTTTTTTCTTTAAATTGTAAATCTAGGCTGTTCTTAATATCTTTAGTGAAATCAGCTAATCAGCTAACCAGATACTTTTGAGGGAACAGCAATACCAGCAAGTTACATCTGTGTGTGGTATTTTCCCCAGGATGGGACTAATAAGTTTCTCTATGTGGACTAATTTACATTTATTGTATTACAGCAGCTTTTTTGTCTTCTTAGTTGTTCCCATAAGGAAGTTACTCCAGGAATTGAAGCATAACAGGAGTTTCACCAGAGGATTTTATAGATTTGGGCTGTGGTGGCAGATGAATTACACCACAGCACTTGGTCGTAGTCCAGGTTCTCAGGTGTTATGAAAACAAAAAAGCATTACTGAAACATTGGTGGTATTTAATATAGAGTCATATGGGAAGAATTTTATTAATTTGCTTTAATTATTAGTTGACTCAGCAAATATTTATTGAACACCTACTATGTCAGGCATTGTTCTAGGTGCTTGAGATACAGAAACGAACCAAAAAACAAAAATTCCTGCCCTCATGGAACTTGTGTTCTAGTATTCCTTTTCACATGTGTTGGTTTGCTAGGGCTTATATATCAAAGTACACAGACTGGATGGCCTAAACAATAGAAATTTATTTTTCTTACAGTTCTGGAGTTGAGAAGCCCAAGATCAAGCAAGGTTCAGCAGAGTTGGTTTCGTGTGAGGGGCCCGAAGAAGGATCTATTCCTGGCCTCACTCTTTGACTTGTAAGTGGCTATCTTCTTGCTGTATCTCTTTATGTGTCCAAATGTCCTCTTATAAGGATACCAGTCATATTTGATTCGGGAACCACTCTAATGACCTCATTTAAACTTAAAGACCCTATCTCCAAATACAGTCACATTCTGAGGTACTAGGCTTTAGGACTTTAACTTATGAATTTGGGGGGGTATACAATCCAGCTCATAGTATCACATATGACTATGGTGTATCCAAATCTTTGTCCTGCTTGTTTTCTCATATCTGCATCTCTGAGATATTCAAAGCCATTTATTCTTCCCTGACAAATGTATACAGGTGACCTGAAATTATGTGTGATTATTTTTCTAGACATGATTTATTTGTAATATATACTGAAAGTAAGTTCTTGATTAGGGAAGATTACTCTCCTTGAATGTTACTCCATCTAGTGTCTACCATATTCTACTATTTTTGTCAAAGTTATACAAATGAATAAAGGGGAAGTATGTTGGAGGAGGGATTCTCTATTCAACAGGTTATTATTCTCAGGGCACTAAAAAATATACTTTCCAACATTGTATGTGGAAGGATAGAGAGGCTCAGATTGAAAGAGAAATTTCAAAGATATTAGCTGACTAGTTGAGGGAACCAAGAGATCCTGGGTATTTCATGACAGGTAAGGAACTTGACCTCTTGCAGAAGTTGGCATTACATGGATGGTTGAAGGGCCAGTTTTCTAATCCACAAATAGGATATATCTCTTCATTTACTCAAGTCTTCTTTTATGTCTCTAAGTCCTCTGTGATATTTTAAATGATAAACACTGAAATTGAACTAAAGATAAATTAAAAGTTTATTCCTGATAGAATCCACATCCCCTGAAAAGTTAAAATGGTCTAAATATAAGATTTTAAAATTAGTACTGAACATAGGGGTGTGGTTACTAAAAGTCAAAGCATATATAGGAATTAAAGAAATAATTTTTTCCCTTTCACTTTTACTTTTTTCTTTGAAATATAAAAGTGATGTTTTATCTCCTGTAAACATTGGTTTCTTGATAATACAAAAATATAAACTTTTTTTACTAGAAGAAAAGAAGTTAAGAACTATTGCTGTGTTCAGTTCTACTTTTATTATTTATTAACTAAATCTACATAGACTTAGAGGAAAAGAGTAAGACTATACACTAAATCATGTCTAGCAGTCTTTGTTATAATTTGCATTTTATAAAATTAAACTGATTTTATACAAATTTCCTCAAAAAGTAATAAAGTTAAATTATGCTTAGCATTAAGCAAAGTGATTATAATTCAATATCGTGGAACTAGAGGCCCAATACACGAAATTCGTGCACTGCGTAGGGGTGGGGGGGAGGGGGTCCCTCAGACCCGCCTGCACCCTCTCACAGTCTGGGATCCCTTGGAGGATGTCCGACTGTCGGCTTAGGCCTGCTCCCTGCAGTCGGACATCCCTCTCACAGTACAGGACCCTTCGCTCCTTACTGCCCGCCTGCTTGCTGCTCCTTACCACTCGGCTCGCTGCTCCTTAGCCACTCAGCTCGCTGCTCCTTAGCCACCGCCACTGCGCTCACTAGCCGTGAGCCCAGCTTCTGGCTGAGCAACGCTCTTCCTGTGGGAGCACACTGACCACCAGGGGGCAGTTCCTGCATTGAGCATCTGCTCCCTGGTGGTCAGTGCGTATCATAGCAACCGGTCGTTCCGCCTTAACAGTCACTTAGGCTTTTATTATATAGGTTATTTTTTAAAATGTAAATGCTACCATGTTTATATAGACTGACAATACAGTAATTCATAAAGGTGTTTGATTGTGTCGGTGATTTTTTTTTTTTTGCCCCCTAGAGTAAAGCTAATCAGTTTATGCTCTGTATGTGGTCATTGAGTCATTTTTAGGTCTAATTTATTCAGGTGATGAAATCATCGCAGAACTTTTCTGAGAATTCTAAACCTTCCAAAGTGACAGAAAGCTATGTTTTGCCTCAATAGTACCAGGAGGAGTATTGGGTATGCACAATTTTGTGGCTGCAAGAAAGGTGATGGTATTCAGTGGAGTTTATGTTCAAAAGAAGCCTTCTCTCAGGTTCCTTCATGTAATTCTTAATTTAGGCGCAGATGGATTGCAGTGCTAACCAGAGAGCAAGGAGTGAAGTGTAGAAGCAAGAGCAAAAGATGATGTTTTCTAAATCCTGAAGTGATGCTAGGCAGTTTGTAAATTGGTGCATTTTGTTCTTGACATCCTTTTATAACTTTTACCTACCTCTCTTCTACTTCATAGTGCTTGGTGCTTATTCCCCTAATCACCACATTGTCCCACATCTAAGCTTGTTTTTTCTCCTCAAAGTTCTTTTGCATAAAAATTACCTACCTTCCTCTCCTGGGTATCTCTGATATTTTCATAAAAAGGACCATCATTGAATTTATCCCCCCTATTGAGTATACAAATTATTAATAACCAACCTTTTAACATTTCCAAATATAATTGCTATTTTTAAGAAGAATGCCTATTTACACCTAATAAATTTAAATTTGAAAATTTCTTTCATTATAAGGATGTAAAAAGAAATTCAGGCAGTTTCAAAAGAGGGCATTCTTTTTTGGCAGGGGCGAAAGTTACCTCTTTGGAAGACCAGTTCTTTCTATATTTAGTAACCTAAGCAGTTTCAGCTTTCCACAGCTTTATGTTCCTATGCAGATGAGTCTATGAACTCTTAAGCTCTAAGTTATTTCAGAATATTTCATTTGATCATAATAGTGGGCATGTTAGTTTTATTGTTTGTTTTGCTTTTAATCTTCAGTAGATTCTTCTCCAAAACATCTCAAAGACCCAACTGTGCAATCATTATTCTTCTACAATACAAAATTATGGTATTATCCTTCAAACATTTAGCTTTTTTTAAAAAAAAAAAACAACAACACAATTGGCTTTTAAAAAAAATTTATTGATCTTAGAGAGGAAGGGAGAGGGGGAGAGAGATAGAAACATCAATGATGAGAGAGAATCATTGATTGGTGCCTCCTGCACGCCCCCTACTGGGGGTTGAGCCCGCAACCCAGGCATGTGCCCTTGGCCGGAATCGAACCTGGGACCCTTCAGCCTGCAGGCCGACGCTCTGTCCATTGAGCCAAACCAGCTAGGGCTTGGCTATTTTTTTTTTAAAGATACAATGAGTATTTCAATTACAGAAATGTGTTCTGCTATTCTAGAAATTAAAGTAATATCTGTAATAGAAAACTCTCTTTCCATGGTTTAAAAATCCTTTTTTGTTTAAATCCTCATCTGAGGATTGTTTTATCTTACAGAGAGAGGAAAGGAGAGAGAAACATGTGCCGGTTGCCTCTCGTACACAACTTAGGTATGTGCCCTGACCGGGAATCGAACCCACAACCTTTTGATGCACGGGATGACTCTCCAACCAACTGAGCCACCCAGCCAGGGCATTGGGAATGTATATTTAAAACTGCATTTTATCAATCCCTATTTAATATCCCTTTTTACCCCCTACTTCCAAAGTCCATTTAGTTCCTGAGACTTTGGAACAAGCATGTCAAACTCTCGGCCCTCGGGCTGCATGCCTTGTTTATTTGGCCCGTGTTAGCCTTTGCGTTTGACATTCTTGCTTTGGAAGATTCTGGATATACATCAACTTAATTCTAAGGTTTCCTCACTATCCTAAGTCACTTTTCTGCATTCCAGTTTCCAAAATTTTGTTGCTATTGTCTCTTGTTCTCTTTGTGTTTATAGATTTATGGGTTTAAAAAAATCTCTTGAATGTAATTTTTCTGTTTGTCAGAATTCTACCATTGATGTAATCCATGGAATCATTGAATTTTTTTTTGGTACCATTTTTATATTTCACTGGAAGCCCAGTGCACGAAATTTGTGCACAGGTGGGATCCCTCGATCAGGGCCGGGCCAATTGGGGCCCAAAGACCCTGGTGGGGTAGGGAGAGGAGGCAATGGTTGGTTGCCGGGCCGGGTGGAACGGACGCCTGACGCCAATGCCGCCACTGCATGGTTCCCTGCCTCCCTCTCTCCTCCTTCCCTCACCACCACACTGCCACCACGGCAGGTGGGCAACAGGCCAATTGGAGCCTGCCAGCCGGGAGGAGGGACAGGGCATGGGAGGTTGGCCACCAGCCCTAAGGAGGGAGCCGGCCCTCGGCCCCCATGAGAAAGGGACTGTGTCCCCTGCTAACCACCCCCAGTTCCCCGTCCTAGCCTGCGGCCTGGCCCTGATCAGACTATCAAGGCCTGCTGGCCAGGGAGAAGGACCACAGGAGGTTGGCCTTTCAGGGGAGTTTGGCTGTGGGAGTGCACTGACCATCAGGGGGCAGCTCCTGCATTGCGTGTCTGCCCCCTAATAGTTAGTGTGCATCATAGTGACTGGTCGTTCGGTTATTCAGTCGTAATGGTTGCTTAGGTTTTTATATATATAGATAAGACATTGTGATCAGTCAAGAAACTCAGTTCACAACTGGAAGAAGTAAGGCTTCTAGTGTTGGTTGGTGTGATTGGCTGATTATTAAAGGTAAATTAGGGTTACTGTTATAAAGTTAGGCTTATGAGGAGTATAAGATGCTTCCTTTTACATGTCCAATTATTAAGTTTAACAAAAAACAAGGCAGGCTTGGACACCTCACGAATCAGTTTGGGTCAGTTGGCCAGGCAAAGAACCTGAACTGACTGAAACTAGCCAAAGGCAACCAAAACTTGAATGGGTAGAGAGGGCAGTTAAAATATACACTATGGTTTCTTGACCAGTTGTGTAAATGATGAATATAGCCCTCGGTATATTTGCTCTCTTTCTCTTTCCCTCTCATCTTTTACCTTTTTATATAAATTTTTTTTTGTTTAATCCTCACCTGAGTATTTTTTTTCCCCATTGATTTTTAGAAAGAGTGGAAGGGAAGAAGGGAGGGAGGGAGAGAGAGACAGAAACATCCATGTGAGAGACACATCAATTGGTTGCCTCGTGCACAGGCCCGACTGGGGACCAGGTATGGAACCTGCAACCCAGGTACATGCCCTTGACTGGGAATCGAACCCAAGACCCAAGTGTGTGGGCTAATGCTTTATCCACTGAGCTATACTGGCCAGGGGTCACTTTTTTTTTAAGAAAAAAATTTTAGAGCAGTTTTAGGTTTACAATAAAATTGAGAGGAACGTACAAAGATTTCCCATGTACTCCCTGCCTCCACGCATGTATAGACTCCTCCATTACGAACATTCCCCACCAGAGTGGTATGTTTTTACCACAGACAAACCTACACGGACACATCGTAATCACCCAAAGGGTTCACTCTTGATGTAGTTCTGTGGGTTTGGACGAATACATAATAACATGTATCTATCATAATGTCATACAAACTATTTCACTGCCCTAAAAGTAATCTGCCCCACGCATTCATCTCTGCCCCCCAACCCTGACTACAACTGATCTTTTTATTATCTCCATAGTTTCACCTTTTCTAGAATTTAGTTGACGTCATAAAGAGTGTATTCTTTTCTCATCTTTTGTTTTTCCTACAATTTTATGTGTGTATTGGTATTGACTTTGTTTTCCAATTAGTGACTAGGTTGCAATTTTTTCTTTATATGCATTATTATAATTTTTATTACTTTTTCAATAGATTATGCATCTATGTGGCTCAAAACCAAAACAATATAGAGCCTATATTGAGAATTCTCTATCCTGTCTCCGTCTACCTTGTTCTCCTTTGTCCTGCCCTTATTAGTAACCGCTATGATCAGTTTCTTGTGTGCCTTTTTTAATGCAAAAACAAACATGTTCTTTCTTCTACTTCCTACATGAGAGATCACATACTATTTATACTATTCTATGCTTTGTTTTTTTCAGTGAATAATATATATTAGAGCATAGAGAATTTCCTTGTTCTTTTCTACAGCTCTGTTGATGTCCCAGTGTTTATTTAACCAGTTCCCTATAGAGACTGACTTGGGTTTGTTTCTCATTTTTGGCTTTGAATAACCTGTACAACCCTCATTCTGTAGGTGTGTAGGTATATTTGTATAAACAGTTCCAGAAGTGGGAGAGTTGCAGAATATTGAACTAATATTACAATGCACATAGAGAGGGATTAGCTGTCATCTGTTTTGATAGTCAGGGACAACCGGGAAAATAGCAACTGCTTGCAATAGAGAAAATGTAATTCAGGGAAGTGGTTACCAGGTGATAGAAAAACTGAGTGCTTATTGAGAAAGTAAAGCAACTCAGATATTATTAACAGCAGAAGAGCCACTGCTTGTAACCTGGAAAGACAAAGATAAGAAGGCTGTGTTACTGAATCCCAGAGCTGGGGTCATCCGTTGGAGGCTAGGAATTCTAGTGGGAGCTACGGCCCCTAAGGAGTTAGTCACTACCAAAGAATTCCCTAGAATAGAGAGGGAGAGAAATATCCTGGTTTATTCCTTCCCTTCCTGGTTCTCCAACCTTTCAGAAAGCAGCTGATAGGGAGCCAGTTAATAGAGGTAATTCTATGGAGACAATAGAAAGATCAGTTAATATAGTACAGAGCAGAGCAATGAAAGGGCAAAGAATGGATTTGAGGAGATATGGGCTCAGAATCAACGTAGCCCATTGCTTTTTTAAAAAATATATATTTTATTGATTTTTTACAGAGAGGAAGCGAGAGGGATAGAGAGTTAGAAACATCGATGAGAGAGAAACATCGATCAGCTGCCTCCTGCACACCTCCCACTGGGGATGTGCCCACAACCCAGGTACATGCCCTTGACTGGAATCGAACCTGGGACCTTTCAGTCCGCAGGCCAACGCTCTATCCACTGAGCCAAAGTCCATTGCTTTTGCTATTCAACATTTAAGTACACCCTTCTACCCATGCTTAATACCTTCATACTTTTCCGTTATGCGAACAGAAACACTCTCTCCTTCTCCCAAGCCAAGACAGACTCCAAGTCCTATTAGTCATTGTATCCTTCTCAAGTTCAGGATTTACTGGTGATACTCATTCCTCTTCAGCAGGTCCAGATGTGACTTTGTGGCCTGGTGACTTATGAACTAAATTGTAGATTAAGTTCCACTAACTAACACTCCATACAAAGTTATAGGAGAAGGGGAAGGGAAAAGCATAGAAATCATTGGTTAATCTATCTATATATAAAACCCTAATATGCAAATAGACCGAACGGCAGAACAACCGAACAACTGGTCACTATGACATGCGCTGACCACCAGGGGGCATGCATGGAACATGGTGGGCGTCGACTGTGGTGGGATGGTGGAGCAGGTGAGCGGGGGTGCCACACTAAGGTGGGGCGCTGGTTGCTGTCATCAGGGTGAGCCTCTGGTGGTTACTGAAAATTCTTTGCTCCTACGCTCTGTGGTCCCGCCCAGCACTCACACCCACTGCCAACGCTGGAGCCGCCACTTGCACCGCTGCTGGCGCATGGCGCCAGACCCAATTGCTCTGTGCCATCAGCGGGTGTGAGCGTTGGCTGCCGGCCCAATCATCCCTCAGGGCTTCTCCACCTCCCCTTGCTCCTGAGGGGTGATCAGGGCAGCAGCAGCCGCTCACACCCGCTGACAGCACTGGCCCCCCTTGCACCCGCTGCCAACACCAATCCCAATCACTCTGCACCATCAAGAGGTGCAAGTGGGGCTAGCGCTGTCAGTGTGTGGGAGCAGTGGCAGTGGGAGCAGGGCTGCCAGCAGACAGGGGACCAGGGGCTGCGGCGGGAGGGGCCGGGCGGGGGTGCGGAGGATGGGCTGAGACCCACCCCTGTGCCCACTACAGCCTCACAGCCCACAGTTCCTTCCAAGGTGCACGAATTCGTGCACTGGGCCCATAGTATGTACATAACAAAAAGGTGCTTTCATTCTATAGTTTTTGTTGCTGTAAAAAGTCACAAGGTCAGAGTTGATTTTCATCACTTCCCTCTTCTATCATTTGTTCCATATTTCTTTGTTTTTAGCTAGTACTGAAGGTAGTTGGCAGGCTGTCTCAGTCAGGATACACTCAGAACAACAAAAAAACACATTAGGTCTTTCAACAGAGAGAATTTAATGTAAAGAATTGGTTATGCAGTTTTGGAGAACTGAAAAAGCAAAAAAGGGGATAGTGAGCTAACCCAGAGATAGGAACTATAGGATGAAGCTACCACTCCTAGCTTAGGGGAGACAAAGCAAGCTTGAAGGAGAGGCCCCTCAGACCTCTGAGGAGGGGCTACTGCTGAACTATTGCTGATATCTTTGATTAGGTATGATGAGGCTGACTCTAGGAATGCTCCTCCTTCCCTCAAAAGCTGAACATTATCATTGATAACTAGTAGTCAGGAAAGAAATGTCTTTTTTCTCTCTCATTAGCCTTGCAGAATTAAACAGGAAGTCAACTGGCAAAGATGAAATATAGTTCTCAAAGTCTGCCCTAGCATCACAAAACAGAATATAAAAGTATGGGTTTGGACCAAAAGAAAAATGGTTTAATAACTGAAACAGCTCATCACTTTGCCTACTCAATATCCATGCACAACTTTCTACATCTATTTCAACTTCCCATACGTCAATAACAAATTTCAGCTTTTCTTTAACAAGATATAATTATCCTTTGTATAAATAGGCACTCTCACCTCCCCCACCCTGCAAAATAAAAGGTCCCAACCCTGACTGGTGTGGCTCAGTTGGTTGGAGTTTTGTTCCATACTCTGAGGTTTGATTCAGGGCACATACCCAGGTTGCAGGTTCAATCCCCAATTGGGGCACGTGCATGCAGGGGGCAATGGATTGATGTTTCACTTCCCTCCCTCCCTCCCTCCCTCCCTCCCTCCCTCCCTCCCTCCTTCCCTTCCTTCCTCTAAAAAAAAAAAAAAAATCAATGAAAAGCATGTCCTTGGATGAGGACTGAAAAAAAAGAAAGAAAGAAAAGGTCCCAATTGTCATTAACATTAATCTCTAGATTAGTGGTTCTCAACCTTCCTAATGCCGAGACCCTTTAATACAGTTCCTCATGTTGTGGTGACCCCCAATTTCATTGTTACAAATTGAACATAATTAAAGCATAGTGATTAATCACAAAAACAATATGTAATTATAGATGTGTTTTCCGATGGTCTTAGGCGACCCCTGTGAAAGGGTTGTTCGACCCCCAAAGGGGTCGCGACCCACAGGTTGAGAACTGCTGGTCTAGATGATGTTAGTTACTCCTCAATTTCAGTTAGAGTCCCTCTTGAATATTCAGTAACCTAAAGATGAAATTTTAAAGTTAACCCCTTCCATTAATTTGTAAAATTATAATGGGAAAGAAGAAGAAGAAAACATTAATATATATAAAAATACATAAACACACACATATACATTAAGCAAAGAAGAAACTAATGTTTAGATATAGACCTTTTTGCTATCTAGTCATGACCCTGTAGTTGATATTTGTCACTTCCTTCTTCCCCTACTCATTTCATGTTTCCTTTGCACTGAGCCAGCACCTATACCAGGTGGTGTGATCCAAAGCTTCATTCCTGAAGGCTCTGACTCTGCAGTGGTCTTGTCTTATTCTTTTCTTTTCTTTCCTTCCTTCCTTCCTTCCTTCCTTCCTTCCTTCCTTCCTTCCTTCCTTCCTTCCTTCCTTTCTTTCTTTTTTTGTTACAGTAATTTTACACTAACTTGTACTGTGAGAATGTAGAGGAGAAAATGAATATACTTGCCACAAAGGACTTAGAATTGACAGATTTGGTGACTGACAATATATGGAATGGGAGGAAAGAAGAAAAATCTGTACATGTGTTAGCAATTTTACACTATGGGACACGGTTCAGATAGATCTGGCCTAAATGTAGAGTTACCAACTGCCCCGGTTTGCCCTGGACTAAGATTTCCTGGAACCTGAGACTTCCTTTGCTAAAACTGGGAAAGTGCCTGGCAAACTGGGACCAGTTGGTTACCCTAGCCTAACATGAACTATCAGGGCAGATTAGTGATAGGAGCTTCTTGGCATGAGCACTGAGTCAGTCATCTTCTGGAATAACCAGTCCTTAGGAAGTGAGCAATCAAGATGCCTTTAACTTGGCCCAGTAAGAGAGCCGTTAGTGATGCAGGGAAATGGTGGTTCTTAAAACTCCATGGGGCCATTCAAATATGTCCCCAAACCTTGTAGCCCATGGATCCAGTACGGGTTCTAGGAAGAGAGGATGTTGGAAGTAAAACCTGTAACCGCCTCTAATGGTGCAACCCAGACAGGACAGATTCTTTCTCACCACAGCTCTGGAAACTTGAGGGCTTTAGTGTATTGGTGACTTCAGTTGAAGATAGGTTGGGGGTTTCAAAGGATGGGAGGAGGAATTTGGTAACGTACTGTCATACTGCAGAGCTGAAATAGTTGGCAGGGCAGAATAACATTTATACAGATGGGCATAAATTAGTGAAGCTTGAGTTGTACAACAAGCATAACATCAAAAGGCTGGGGAGGGGGAGGCAACATTTTAGACTTTTTTTGAAGCCATTCAGTGAGGACAGGATAAGTTGATTAAGCTTACTTTCTTTGTAATATTGCGCCATCTAGTGTTAATTCTCATGTTCTCCTTTGTTCCAGTTAGATTATAAAAAAAACAGATGAATTAAAAACCTGAGGACAGTTTCCAAAGTCATCAGTCATTTTTTTTATTTGTTCATGTGATTGAATGCTTTCTATATGCCAGTTATTTTTCTAGGCATTGGAATTACAGCTGTGAACAAAACAGACAGAAATCCTGAACTCATGGAAGCTTACATTCTTCTGGGGAGAAAGACAATAAAGAAAAATGAGTAAAATATATGCTATGCTATATAGTTAGAAATGTTAAGAAAAAAATAAATCAAGGAAAGAGTAATTGTGTTTAAAATTTTGGGGGGGGGAGGGAGCTCTATAATTTAGATCAGATGATCAGGGAGGCCTCACTGAGAAGACTACTTCTAAGTAAAAACAACAACAACAACAACAAAAAACCCCCAGAATAATGAGGGAGCATTCCAGGAAGAGGCCCTGAGGTGAAGGCATGTCTGAGTTTAAGGTGCAGCAAGGAAGAATATACTGAACTAGAGGGAAAGTATTAGGAGATGAGGGTCTTGGGATTATAGTAAGGACTACCCCATTCTGAGTAAGATGGGAAATCATAACAGTTTTGAACAGATGCATGGTTTTACAAAGTAATATACAAGGTGAGGGAAAAGTAGGTTGACAGTTGTGAATATGCAAAACACAGAGCTCATTCTTATATTGGTATTTATTAATTATTGTATTATTTTCCACACAAACAACTGTAAACCTATTTTTGCCCCACCCTGTATAAATGATAGCCTGTGAGATGTGTCCTTCCACAGATGTTTTTTTGCTAAACATTATTCATTCACTCAATAAATATTTTTGCTGAAGTTTTCTATTTTTCATTTGTTTTGCGATAATTTGGAATTGCTTATAGTAACATTTTTTTGTGACTATTCATTTTGTGACTATGGCTGTTCATTTTAGCATCTGATTTATCTCTATATTAGCATCAGTTGATTGCCTTTTCTTGTTTGGATTGTGCTTTTTCTGGTTTTTGGTATGATGAGTGATTTTTTAAAATTTCTAACATTTTGAATATTAAGTTTTAAGATCCTAGATCCTATTTAAATCTTTTATTTCAGCAGGAGAAGTCACCTATTTATGTTTAGTACATAGTTCTTGGCTTACGTTTTTGGGCTGTGGTTCCAATGACAATATAGGTTTCAGAGCCTATACAACATTATTCTGGTCCACTTTGTTCAACTGGTACCACCAGGGCTCCAGCTTGGTCCTGCTAATGCTGCCTGCAGAGGTGAAGTACAGTTTCCCAGGCAGGTCCTGCTAGGTGGAGTGTGGGAGATTCTGGGCCATGGGGCAGTGAGTGCTTCCCTGAGCGTCTCTGCACCTCCTGTTCTTTGGGCCACCCAGTGCCTGCCTGACCACTGCTGGAATTGCCTGAGGGGATGAAATGTGCTCTCCTGGGCTCCCCATGCCAGTGCCACTAGGTGGTGAATGGACAGAAAGTGTCTCCCATGGCCTTCTCTCTAGGTCACATGGTATCAATGGGCTTCTTACTGCATCTCTGCCAGTGCTGCTGAGTGAGGAAAGCATCAACCTGGGCCTCTCTCTGCTGCTGGTGGTAGTGGTGGGGGTCACCCTTTGCCACTGGATGGAGCCCAGGAGATGCTGGACATAGGTCTTCCTCTACTACTGAGTGGAGGGTCAAGAGACATTGGGCCTGCTGGTGTTTCTAGATGAAATTCTCTGCCAACTCTTTGGCGGTGCCGCTAGTGCAGGCAGAGCAGGCCAGCCAGGTATCAAGTGGGAATGGGGCTCCTCACTAGATCTCTGCTGGGCTACTTTTTTTTTCTGAGCCTGCAGCCAGAAATATCTGGCTTTTGCTAGAGAATTTTGTTTTGGTCTATGCCTTTTGGTGGTTCTGAGTTGTAGGACTCTCTGGTGTCCAGTCTGGAATATATGGGAGAAAAAGAAATCCCAGGAATTCACCTCCATGTTTTCCCTCAAGTACTAAGGGCCCTAGTCAGTCTGCCTAACTCTTTCCTCTTTTCAGAATCTTTTTATGGTTGTCTGTAATTATGTCCTGGATTCTTAGTTGTATTTAGAGGTGAATGACAGAGAAGAATGAGTCTGTGTCATCTTGTCTAGGACCAGAAGTCACAAAATAGCAGATTATTTTACTTTATACATCTTTCCTCAATACACTTCTCTCTTTACATTTTGCTATAAATATCAAGAAGAAAGCTTGGAGAAAAAAAACAGGAAAATGGCAGCCAAATAGGCAAGCCTATCATGCACCACATTCACCTGGAATTACCAACTGAGGTCCAGCTGAAGAGGAGACTTATATCAAGGAAGGACAGAAAACATCTGGAAACTGCATCTTCATAACAGCTTGCACAATGTGGTTGGGGTAACATAGTCAGCCAGCCTGAGAGGAGATTCCATCCACGACTAGGACAATAACATTCAAAACACAACTACAAAGGAGAACCAAAATAACTCAAGCAAAATACTTTTCTAGCACACCCAGCTCAGGAGATCTAAGAAACTGCACCACTGGGTCTCACAAAACACCTACTACATAAGACCACCCCACAAATTCTGGGAGGAATAGCAGCTTGATCTAATACATAGAAACAAATACAGAGGGACAGCAAAAATGGGGAGACAAAGAAACCCCCAATGAAAAAAGGAGGAATCTTCAGAAAAGGAACTAAATGAAATGGAGGCAAGCAATTTGTCATATAAAATATTCAGAGTAATTATAATAGGGTGCTCAAACAATTCAGTGAGAACTACAAGCAATTTAATTAGAATTATAAGGAACTTAATGAGAATATTAAGGGACTTTATGATAACTATACCAACATGAAAAGAGAGGTTGAAACAACATAGGTGATATAAAGAACACTCTGGAAGAATTCAACAATACACTAGAAGAAGCTGAGGACCAAATCAGTGAATTAGAAAACAAGGTAGAAATAAACACCCACTCAGAGCAGCAAATGGAAAAAAAAAATTGAAAAGCAGGAGGAGAGTTTAAGGGAGCTTTGGGACACCATGAAATATAACAACATTTGCATCATACAGGTACCAGAAGGAGAAGAATCCAAATAAGGAATAGAGAACCTGTTTGAAGAAATAATGGCAGAAATTTTCCTTAACCTGGTGAAGGATAAAGTCACTCAAGTTCCAGAAACACAGAGAGTCTCAGCCAAGATGAACCCCAAATGATCCACACCTAGGCACATAATAATTAAAATGCTACAATCAAAAGACATAGAGTAGCTGAATAGATAAGAAAACATCACCCATATATATGCTATCTACAAGAAACTCATCTCAGAACAAAAGACACACAGGATGAGAATGAAGGGATGGAAAAAACTGTTCCAGGCCAATGAAAATGAAAAAAGAAGCCGAGGTAGTAACACTCCTATCTGACAAAATAGACTTCAAAGTGAAGGCCATAACAAGAGACAATAATGGCCACTTCTTAATACTAAAGGGATCAATACAACAAGAGGATATAACCCTGGTAAACATATGTGCATCCAATATAGGAGCATCCAAATATATATTTTAAAAAAAACTGCTGGAGGATTTTAAGGGAAGATGGACAGCAATACAACCATAGTAGGGGTCTTGAATACCCCACTGACATCACTGGATAGATTTTTCTAGACAAATAATCAACAAGGAAACAGTGATCCTAAACTACACACTAGATCAGATAGAATTAATTGACATTTACAGAACATTTCACCCCAAAGCTAGAGAATATACATTCTTTTCAAATGCACAGGGCCTATTTTCAAAGATAGACCACATGTTAGGACACAAATTAAGTCTCTACAAGTTCAAGAAAATTGAAATATCAAGCATCTTCTCAGATCACAATGGCATGAAATTAGAAATCAACTACAGTAAAAACACTCAGAAACATTCAAACACCTGGAGGCTAAATAGCATGTTATTAAACAATGAATGGGTTACCAAAGAGATCAAGAAAGAAATAGAAAACTTCCTGGAAACAAATGAAAATGAACATACAACAACCCAAAACCTATGGGACACAGTGAAAGCAGTTCTGAGAGGAAAGTTCATAGCACTATAGGCCTACTTCAAAAAACAAGAAAAACTTTTAATAAAATATCTAATCCTACAACTTAAAGAATTAGGAAGAGAACAACAAGAAAAACCCAGAGTAAGTGGAAGGAAATAATAAAGATCAGAGTGGAAATAAATGACATGGAGACTAAAAAACAATACAAAAGATCAATAAAACCAAGAGCTGGTGCTTTGAAAAGATAAACACGATTGATGAACCTTTAACCAGACTCTTCAAGAAACAGAGAGGACCCAAATCAACAAAATCAGTAATAAAAGAGGTGAAATAATAACTGACCTCACAGAAATACAAAGAATCATGAAAAATACTATCAACAACTATATTCCAAAAAGCTGGACAACCTGGACAAAATGGACATATGCCTAGAAAAATACAATCTTCCAAAACTCAATCAGGAAGAATCAGAAAACTTGAATAGGCTCATAACTACTGATGAAATTGAAGCAATAATCTAAAAACTCCCAGGAGCCTGGCTAGTGTTGCTCAGTGGTTGAGGATTGACCTCTGAACCAGGAAGTCATGGTTCTATTCCCAGTCAGGGCACATACCCAGGTTGCGGGCTCAATCCCCATTGGGGGGCATGCACAAGGCAGCTGATAAATGATTCTCTCTCAACATTGATGTTTCTATCTCTCACTCTCCCTTCCTCTCTGAAATCAATAAAAAAAATATATTTTTTAAAAACTCCCAGGAAACAAAAGCCCTGGACCAGATGGCTTCACATAGAAGTTTTACCAAACACTCAAAGCAGAACCTATTCTCCTCAAACTATTCAAAAAAATCCAAGAGGAAAGAACACTTCCAAGCTCTTTTTTACAAAGCTAGCATTAGTCTAATTCCAAAACCAGGTAAAGATACTACAAAAAAAGAGAATTACAGGCAAATATCCCTGGTGAGCACAGATGCTAAATCCTCAACAAAATATTAGCAAATCAAATCCAGCAATACATTTAAAAAATCATACACCATAACCAAGTGAGATTTATTCTGGGGATGCAAGTCTGTACAATATTCACAAATCAATAAATGGATTACATCACATAAACAAATTGGAAGACCAAAATCACATGATCATATGAATTGACATAGAAAATAGCATTCAACAAAATCCAACACCCTTTTTTGATAAAAACTCTCAGCAAAGTGGGAATAGAGGGATCATACCTCAACATAATAAAGGCTATATGTGACAAACCTACAGCCAATATTATACTCAATGGGCAAAAACTAACACTATTTCCCCTAAGAACAGGAACAAGACACGGATGTCTGCTTTCACAAGTATTATTCAACATGGTACTGGAAATCCTAGCGATAGTGATCAGACAAGAAGAACAAATAAAAGGCATCCAAATTGGAAGGGAGGAAGTAAACTGTCATTACTCACAGATGACATGATATTGTACATAAAAAATCATAAAGACTCCCATCAAAAAACTACTACATTTAATAAATGAATTTGGCAATGTAGCTGGATACAAAATTACACCTAGAAATTGATGGCATTTTTATACACCAATAATCCTATATAATAAAGAGCTAATATGCAAATGGTTGTCATGCCCTCACATCGTCACACTCTCACACCATCACGTCATAACCACTCAGACACTCAACACTGGGGAGAGAGGAATGGGGACCAGCCAGGCACAAATGAGCTCTCGAGAGAGGAATAAGGACCAGCCAGACTGCCGCCCAGGAGAGGGACAAGCCGCCTGCCCCACAGTCCTGGGCGCCAGCCGCTGCACTTGCACCTGTGGCCCGGAAGAGGGACAAGCCACCCGCCCTGCGGTCCTGGGCGCCAGCGGCTGGGGCTGCAGCCTGGGAGAGGGACAAGCCGCCCGCCCTGCGGTCCCAGGCACCAGTGCCTGTGGCTGTGGCCCAGGAGAGGGACAAACCACCGGTTAGGGGTAATCAGGCCAGCAGGGAAGCAGTTAGGGGCGATCAGGCAGGCAGTCAGGTGAGCAGTTAGGAGCCAGCAGTCCCAGCTTGTGAGAGGCAGTCGGACATCCCCCGAGGGCTCCTGGATTGGAGAGTGTGCAGGCCAGGCTGAGGGACTCCCCCTGCCTCCCTGTGCACAAATTTCATGCACTGGGCCTCTAGTGAACCAATAAAGAAAAACTAAAAAAAATCCCATTTACCAGTGCAACAGAAAAGTTAAGATACTTAAGGTTAGGAAACTTAACCAAGGAGGTAAAAGACCTGCACTCGGAAAACTACAGGACATTGATAAAAGAGATAAAGATGTAAACAAGTGGAAGAATATATCGTGTTCATGGATTGGTAAGATTAATTAAAATCATTAAAATATTCATACTACCACTTGGATGGTTGTTGGCAGTATTCAGTTCCTGGAAGGTTGTTGAACTGAGGAGATGCAGGTCCTTTCTGGCTGTTGGCTAATTACTGCCTTCGATTCCTTGCTATGAGGATCTCTCCAACATTTCAACTTGCTTCATCAAAGGCAGTGAGAAAGAGAGTCTGCTAGTATGACAGAAGTCACAATCTCATATAACCTAATCATGACAGTAACATCCCATCACCTTTGTCATAGTCTCATCTGAAGGCTCAGGTGAGGAAAGAGCTGCTTCCAACATCATTTACATGGTTGTTGGCAGAATTCAATTGGAGATAACTCTCTACATTCAGCTTACCACCCAAGGTGGGTTGGGGAAGGGGGAGGGTAAATTACACAAGGACATGAATGCCAGGGTAGGTGGATCACTAGGGGTCATTGTAAGGTCTGCCTGCCACAGTCATTATCAATATCCTTTATAATTTTAGTGTTTAATAGCAAATAATACTTATCTTTTATAGAATACTTACTAAGCCTCAGTTTTCCTCCCATAAAAGAGGATTAAAATAATAACTTATTGTGACTTTAGACTCTCCAGTTTTTATGACTATGCCATAATTCATCACTAATTTATGGAAATACAGTCAATATGACTATATAAAGGTTCTTATAGAGGTGATTACTCCCTTTCCTAAACTATCATGACATTTTAATCATATCTTCCTTATGAATTTTAGCACTTCTACACTTGCAAAAGAGGTATTTATAGTTTTATTTCCCTTGCTAGACTGTAGGCTTCCTGAGGGCAAATTATGTATTTTTTTTAAAAAAAATTTCTATCCCTCCCTGACTGTACCTAGAAGAATATCATGGATTTCAGTAGATATCTATTTTAAAATAAAATAAAATAAAATAAAATTCCTGTAGCATAAAAAAAAATAAACTCAATATCTCTAACAGTAAAGTAAGATGCATATTTGGTAAAATACTCTAGTTCATCTACGTTCAATTAGATATATAGAGATCAAATGCTATTTGAGATTAGTCATAAGCAATATATATCACAACACTGAAAAAGTAAATATTTAATGAGTGAGTGGATGAATATTTATCTTTTTTCTTGCATATATCCCTTTGACATTTTGTGGGTATTTATCTATCTGTATTTTCAGAAATAGAGTCTGGGTGTATGTCTTCATAAAACATTCATTTTATACCTCCAAAAATATTTCCACATTATTTATAATATGTAGATAATACCATTACTGTGCACTAACATTTAATTATCCATTTGTTCAGCATAGGTAGATTTAAAATTATAAGGAGAAAACAAATTATTTTGAAAGATCACACATTTTGTTAAATTTCTAAAATACTGAAAATTTTAATGTTTTATTTTTAAGTAATTATTATGATTCACTTATTAACCCATAAAGCTAATGATATAACAATCAAATCCCGGTTGACTGCCATGCTATCTTAACATGTTTAATTTGTGGAGGAGTTCTAAAAATTGGATCCCAATTGTATTCTGGTGATAACAACTTAGTAGGCTTATTGACAAAAAAATACTTGTTTAGGTGGCGTTCGTATGTGCTGCTAAGTTCATTTTCAATGTCATGAATTACTCCTTTTTGATATTCTGCAGTGAAGGTTAAAACCTCATTAGGTGTGCCACCAAAAATTGCACTATGATAATAGAAATCTCCCTTTCCAAAAGGGATGAAAGCCGCTGATTTAGGTCTTCTCTCATAAGGGAATTTTTTAACATTCTCAAAATACCACCATGCATGAAGTAGAGCTACAGATTTGCCCAGGGTTTCCACTCCAAAGTTACTCTTGAAGATCTGGTTTATACTCATACTGAAGAGAAAGTCAACTTCATACTGGATGTGTTCTATGATGTATGCATTTAAGTTCTTCATGTGTAGGACATTAAAGTCTTCCCAGAACTTTTCTCTTAATATAGGCAATACTTTAAATGTTCGAAGGGGACCTAACTCTATGGGAGGTACGGAGAACTCGTCCATCAAGATGTAAAAGATAACATTGTAGCCAATCATAAAGTGCTTATTAGCAGATTGGATGAACTGTTTCAGGTACTGTCCTGTAAACCTGTAAAACATGAAAAAAAAAACGAACACAGGAAAAACTTATTTTGCTAAAAATCATCAGGTGAACACATCATTTAAACATGCTGTCATTATTTATGTCATTATTGCTAAAGAACTGCCAGTAGGTAAGGATAGAGAAGTTGGGTCTGTATCTTAAGTCTGTTGGTTAGTGAAAGAGAATGTAGTGATTTGGGGGCCTGCGAAGAACTACAAAGTTTTTGTGAAGAATGAAAAAGAGAGCTAAATGAATATTAATGAAAAGATTTCCAAGTAGTGTCAATGACTCAGCCACAGTTGGAGAAAATAGGTACAATAAATAAACAGACATACAGGCCAGCCAGAAATAATGATAGGGGTTAATTCTGAGTAGCTCTTTGAGTGTAGAAAATCCTTGGGTGCTTATCTACACTTTTCCAAAGTAAAAAAGGATGAATATTAGTAGCACCTACTTTCTAGTAGACCATACAACCAGGCCTATGGTAATGTTCAGTCTTTTATAATATTTTTCCAGGACCTGTCTATTGTAAGTTTCTTCCCATATGACTGGAGCGAGCCAGTCAGTTGTTGTTATTACATCAGGACGTTTTCTGTTGAACAAACAAGAAACAAATGATCACATTCCACTTAATTATTACAGCAGAAGTTATTGTCCAAGTGAATATGCTACTTATTATAAAGTACTTACTATGTGCCAGGCACCATTATTTAGTACTTTGCATTACTCATTTAACCCTTGCAATGTCTTATAAGTGCTATTATTATCCCTGTTTTTCATATGGGGAAACTTAGGCACAGATTGGTTAATAAATGGCAGAGTCAGAATTCAAGATCAGCTAGTTTGGCTATAGAATCTATGCTTACTCATTATACCATATTGCCTTTTGAGCACAAGGATTTTTTCTTTGAGCTCTGACTGCTATTTAAACTTAAGTAGCCCAGGGTTTGAATATTTCTCTAATTACTGGCTAAAGCAGACAGCACCACTGTCTCCTTATGTTTTTCCCGCCCCCTTCTTTTTCTTTTCCTCCCTCCTCTTTTCCTTGAAGCTATAGAGCACTCTGTTTTCACCTTTTCCCTAATGCTTTAGGCCCATCAATACAATCTGTAAGAAAATAAAAAGTCCAGAAAAGGGAGGATGACATTAGATTTGCTTCTAATAATAACAATGTGACGGCAGAAGTAGCAGCATTAATAGTAATAGTTTTGCTGGAATCAGGGTATTAAACTACTGAAGCAAATTTGAACTTCATTTTGGAAGAAAATGCATACAAAGTGAGAAGCCATTTTGCTATTGATAATTGCAGGTTTTATTACAAATCCAGACCCAGACAAGAGTAGGATTTGATAACACTTAGTAGTATTTTAATAATAATAATATACAGTAGTCCCCTCTTATCTGCAGGGCACACATTCTAAGACCCCCAGTGGATGCCAGAAACTGCAGATAATACTGAACCCTATATATTACTATGGTGGGTTTTTTTTTTAACTGATGGGTGGGTAGCATGAACAGAGTTCATACGTTGGATAAAGGGATGTAACATCCTGGGCAGGATGGAGCAGATCAGCTCAAGATTGTGCTAGTCAGAATGACATACAATTTAAAACTTATGAATTGATTATTTCTGGAATTTTCCATTTCATATTTTTGGGCCACAGTTGACCATTCATAACTAAAACTGGGGAAAGCTAAACTGCAGGTAAGGAGAGACTACTGTAATAACAAAATCTTCAAAGGTACCTCCTATTATTGTTATAGGGATTTCTTTAACTTATATATTTATTTGTATACATTTATTTTTAAACTCTTCTTATACTTAGAATTTATAGTTATATATTCCTGTTTGACTCACAAGTCTTAAACCTACCTTAAAACTGGCCAGGTATATCCTTGCCACAGTGATGGTGCTTAGAAGTTATGTACATTGCAGATACTAATCAATATCTATTTGAGAAGATGAAAGGGTTTGAAGATTATCTCTCTTTCCTCATTAGATCAGATTAATCATTTGCTTCCAGAGTGAAAGAAAAAGTCTCTGAAAGCAAGGCAATTACAAACCTGTGTTTACCCTTATCGGTGATAACATTGGCAAATGTGTTCTCCTATGCAGTGGGCTTTCTTGTTGTTTTGTTGATGGTTTCTTTTGCTGTGCAGAAGCTTTTTATTTTGATGTAGTCCCATTTGTTTATTTTCTTTTTAGTTTCCAATGCCCTAGGAGCAGTATCAGTGAAGAAATTGCTTCAGCATATGTCTGAGATTTTGTTGCCTTTGGATTCCTCTAGTATTTTTATGGTTTCCCGTCTTACATTTAAGTCCTTTATCCATTTTGAGTTTATTTTTGTGTATGGTGTAAGTTGGTGGTCTAGTTTCATTTTTTTTGCATCTATCTGTCCAATTTTCCCAACACCATTTATTGAAGAGACTGTCTTGACTCCATTGTATGTTCTTGCCTCCTTTGTCAGATATTAATTGAGCATATTGGTTCAGGTTGAATCTCCAACATTTATAGGGAACTCATACAATTTAACAAAAGGAAGATAAATAATCCAATCAAAAAATGGGCAAAGGACCTAAATAGACACTTTTCAAAAGAAGACATTCAGCCAAGACACATATGAAAACATGCTCAAAGTCACTAATCATCTGAGAGATGCAAATCAAAACAACAATGAGGTATCATCTTATACCTGTCAGAATGGCTATCATCAACAAATCAACAAATGACAAGTGCTGGAGAGGATGCGGAGAAAAGGTAATACTAGTGCACTGCTGGTGGGAATGCAGACTGGTGCAGCCACTATGGAAGACAGTATGGAGTTTCCTCAAAAAGTTAAAAATGGAACTCCCATTTGACCCAGTGATCCCACTTCTAGGAATTTATCCCAAGAAACCAGAAACACTAATCAGAAAGGATATATGCATCCCTATGTTCATAGCAGCACAATTTACCATAGCGAAGATCTGGAAATAGCCTAAGTGCCCATCAGCAGATGAATGGATTAGAAAACTGTGGTACATCTACACAATGGAATACTATACTGCTGTAAAAAAGGAGGAATACTTACCATTTGCAACAACATGGATGGAACTGGAGAGCATTATGCTAAGTGAAATAAGCCAGTCAATGAAAGAAAAATACCACATGATCTCACTCATTTATGGATAATAAAGACCATTATAAACTGATGAACAAAAATAGATACAGAGGCAGAGCAGCATCGAACAGACTGTCAAACTACAGCAGAAAGGCCGGGGAGGGTTGGTGCGGGAAGGGGGGGGGCGTAAGAGCTCAACCGAAGACCTTGTATGCATGCATATAAGCATAACCAATGGACACAAGACACTGGGGGGTAGGGGAGGCCGGGGGAATGTCAAGGGGGGGCGGGAAGGAAACATATGTAATACTCTTTGTAATACTTTAAGCAATAAAAACAAACAAACAAAAAAACCCCTGTGTTTAGAACTTGTTTGATAAATAGGAGAGGAAGAAATAGAAGAGACTTAGAGTCATTAGATTTAAATGTTAGCCAGAAGGCATGCTCTGCAAAAGAGGCTCTCAGAAATCAGGTGGACAAGATGACCTATCCTTTCGATGCCTTGCTTAGCCTCTCTGTAGCTGGCCAAGGCTATCTTAATGTTCTTTAGCATCATTTAAATTGTCCAAGTGAAGAGAAAAAGTCTGGAAATATGAATATTACCTAAAATAACTTAAAAGCAATCTTTAAAAAAATTTTATTGGTTACAGAGAGAAAGGGAGAGGGAGAGAGATAGAAATATCAATGATGAATATCAATTATTGCTACAGTAGTAATAATCCTGTAGACTATCAGAGGTGTGACATAGAAGGAAGCACAATGATGACACAGGAAAATAATATATGTGACCTAATATATTCACATTCTTAGTAAAGGGAGAATTAAAATTAATTTCTAAAAAATATATCTTTATTGATTTCAGAGAGGAAGGGAGAGAGAAAGACAGAAACATCAATGATGAGAGAGAATCACTGATTGGCTGACTCCTGCACTCCCCCAATAAGATCAAGCCTGCAACCCGGGCATGTTCCGTGACCAGGAATCAAACTGTGACCTCCTGGTTCATAAGTTGATGCTCAACCACTGAGCCATGCCGGCTGGGATAAAATGAATTGTAAATGATTTCAATGCTACAGGTATCACTAAGATTCGATGATATATGATTTATGATAATAATAAGGAAAAATATAATATGTCCAAAAAGTGTATCTGGAGAGAGAGGGTAGGGACTCTTTCTGTACGTTAAGGCTATATTGACCTATGTCTAGGTCTAGCAAACTGAGCACGAGTATAAAAGGAGTAAGAAGTAGAAGTGATATATTGGAAAGAAATATACCATAAATTGTGCCCTTTTCTTTTTTCCTCTATATTTATATAATTCTATAAATAATATGTATGCAATATACACACACACATGTAAATATATATGTATCCAGGCTTTTAAATCTTGTTTATTTTACAGTAATGAAATAATGCACACATTCCTGCACCTTACTTTTTTCTCATTCAACACAACCTTATGGAAATCCTTCCAGGTGATCTGGACTAGTTCTTATTCATTCTTTTCAAGATGTTGGACAGTTTGTTTAGACATTTCCTTATGAATTGGTTCATGTTATTTCTGGGGTTCTTTTTAGCACTATGAAAAGTGATACTATAAACTTTCTTAATTTTATATCCTTATGTATTGTCACTGTTATTTTTGCTGGATAGTCTCAGGAGTAGGATTGCTGTATATATGTATGTTCACTTTTAATAGATGTTAATAGCTATAATACCTCACATTTCCATGAGCATTTTCCCTACACTATTAGACTGTAGCTTTTATTTTGATTAGAGAGAGAGAGATTTGTGTTCCACTTATTTTTGTGTTCAGCGAGTGGTTGATTCCTATATGTGTTTTGACAGGGATCGAACCCGCAACCTTGTTGTATTGGGACAATGCTCTAACCAACTGAGCTACCTGACCAAGGCTATCTTATGTTCTTTAGCATCATTTAAATTGTCCAAGTGAAGAGAAAAAGTCTGGAAATATGAATATTACCTAAATAATGTAAAAGCAATCTTTAAAAAATATTTTTATTGGTTACAGAGAGAAAGGGAGAGGGAGAGAGATAGAAATATCAATGATGAAAGAGAATCATTGATGGTCTGCTTCCTGCACACCCCACACTGGGGATTGAGCCTGCAACCGGGGCATGTGCCCTGACTGGGAATTGAACCCTGACCTCCTGGTTCATAGATCGTCGCTCAACCACTGGGCTACACTGGCTGGGCTCAAAAGCAATCTTAAAGATTGTTGAAAAAGGGTTACAGAACTGGCCCTTTCATTTTGGAAGCCAATTACAGAAAAATAAATAGACTGTAGCTTTTTTAAAAAAAATTCCAGTTTGATGGTATAATAGCTCATTATTACTTTTTATTATATTTCTCTAATTTCCAGTGAATTTAAGCATCTTTTCATATGCTTGTTGGCTATCTCAATTTAAGCATCTTTTCGTATGCTTGTTGTCTCTACTGCTTCATATTTTTCCATTAAATTGTTAATTTTTTTCTCAGCAGTTTGTAAGAGTTCCTTATAGTTAGATAATTATTCTATTATCTATATTATAAAAAATTTTCCCCAGATGTTTTTCTCATCTATTAAATTTTGGTTCTTCTTAAACCAAATGAAAGTTTTTTAAATTTTACATAGTGATATATATCTTTTAAAATTACATTTCCAACATTAATTAAGATTTCCTTCTTACCTAGATTTTTACATGTTCTCTGACTGACTTTTTAATAAGAGAAACATGTTTATTTTTTACATTTAATCTTTTAGGAATTTATTTTTATATATGGCATAGGATGGGGCTTCATGTTTTTCCCACTTAGATTGCCAGTATTACCAGCATCATTTATGAAAGAATCCATCCTTTCCTCACTGATTTTTTTTAGCCATAAATATTTATTTAAATAGAAAATTTCAATCCGCCCCCCCCCCCATGAATTAAATCTATAATGCATTTTATGAGTGTATTACAATGAATTTTGGTAATAAATTCTAGGAGCTCTGGTAATGGGGAGGGAAGCTTCATATACTAGTAAGAGCTCTCTCAAGCATCTGGAGGACTAGGAGAAGACCTTTGTCTTTAGGAGTTCTTTGTACTTAGTTCATAACTGTCCTCACTGACTTTTAAAATACCATCTTTATTATATATAAATTTTCACATAGTATTCTTGTGCTCTAATTCTGGATTTACTATTCTTCTGATCTATTCCATGTTGATTTGATCACAATGGTGTTAGAATATGTTTTTATATTTGTTAAGGCAAATTTTTCTTATTTTTCACACTTTATTTGGCTCTTCTGAGATATTCTTTTATATTTACTTTAAGCTTATAGTTTTTTCTTCTTTATTTTTTATTTTATTTTTTAAATATATTTTTATTGATTTCCATGAGGAAGGGAGAAGGAGAGAGAGAGATAGAAACATCAATGATGGGAGAGAAGCATTGATCAGCTGCCTCCTGCATGCCCTCTACTGGGGATTGAGTCCACCACCTGGGCATGTGCCCTTGATCAGAATCGAACTCAGGACCTTCCAGTCCATAGGCCAACACTCTATCCACTGAGCCAAACCAGCTAGGGCTAGTTTTTTCTTCTTAACGAGAACAAAAACTGAGCTTTCCCCCAGATATCTCAATATTGAAGAGATCATTTTATTTTTTAAACAAAAAGACAAGAGAGATCATTTTTCTTTCCCCTAATAAAACCAGGAATGTTAAACCAGATGATAGCTTTCTCATTCTGACCCTTAAATGCCTGACTCTATAAATAGACCTTCGTTTTGTACATAAAAGCCTTAAAGACAAGAACTCTAAGTCTTGGGAGCCTCTCAGAATAGCTACAATTTGATTATGGGAAAAAAATTTTCCTGTTAAAATTGAGTTATACTATTATTGTTATACTAGGAGCCCAGCACGCGATTTGAAATCGTGCAGCGCCACCCACCCCTGAGTCGCCAGTCTGGCCCTGCCTCCCTCTCTGGACCTTAAAGCAGCTGCGGCCGCTGCTGATCAGGCCCTCCCCCAATGCAGGCGTGCAGAGGCCCCTGCCGCCCCGCCCCTGACCTGCATGCGCAACCTCCTCCTGTCCGTTCAACCCATTACGGCATCCCGGTTAATTAGCATATTTCTCTAATATATATATATTGAGCAGAATTTTTTGTCCTTACTTAGGAGTAAACCAGTCTGATAGCCGAGGTTCTTCTGCTTCATGATCCCTGGGTACAAAGAGAAAATCAAGTTAAGAGTAACGCACTCATGCAGCAAACATATGTTGCATCTCTATAATATGACAGGCACTATCTGTTGCTGTTTTGGTAACTGTGAACATTTAGATCAGCTCCCGCCCTCAGGAAGCTGATAAACTAGTGGGAAAGACAAGATTAAATAGATAATCATAGTACAGAGTGATAAGGGCTAATAGGGAAAAACAGATCTCCCTAAATTTGGGCTTAAGGGAAACCAGCTGGAAAAGAAATATGTAAGCTGGGTCTAGAACAGCCGTGGGCAAACTACGGCCCGCGGGCCGGATCCAGCCCATTTGAAATGAATAAAACTAAAAAAAAAAAAAGACCGTACCCTTTTATGTAATGATGTTTACTTTGAATTTATATTAGATCACACAAACACTCCATCCATGCTTTTGTTCCGGCCCTCCGGTCCAGTTTAAGAATCCATTGTGGCCCTCGAGTCAAAAAGTTTGCCCACCCCTGGTCTAGAAGGATAAGAACTAAAGAGGGATAGGGTGAAAAGGTCATAACCAAAGGCAGAAAGGCAAGGAACAGTATGGTTCATGAATGGGGGACATATTTTAAAAATTAACAGAGCAGCTTGACTGGTGTAGCTCAGTGGTTGAGCACTGATCCATGAACCAGGAGATCACCATTCAATTTACCAGCAGGGCACATGCCGGGGTTGCAGCTCGATCCCCAGTAGGGGCCGTACAAGAGGCAGCCAATCGATGACTCTTTTTCATCATTGATGTTTCTATCTCTCTCCCTTTCCCTTCCTCTCTGAAATAAATAAAAACATATTTTAAAAATTAACAGAGCAGGAAGAATATATATTCAGGCAAAAATGCAGATTTAATTAATTCATTTATCAAACAGTAGTAGCTTACTATGTGATACTCTGTTATGCGTTGAAATGAGGGGGTTGAAGTAGGGGCTCAGATATTCATCTTTGATTTTCATTTAAAGAGGACCCACCTAAGGGTTTGTTGTACTTTTAAGCTAATTATTTAATTAACAAGGTCATGAGGGAATTTCCCTTTTATAAACCAGGGATATTTTATAAAATAACTTTAAGCGATTTCTGCTTCCAGAAAGATGAAATAGTACTATTTTTCCCTATTCCTATCACTAAGTATAGCTGAAACCACTGAACATCATATATAAAGACTCTGAAAGGTGGAGAGAAGGCAGATCAGGTAGGCACCTTGGGACTCAAAGATTGACATGACAGTGAATTCCTTGGGTTTTCTGCCACATATATGCCAGATTGGGTACTAGAGAAGCCAGCAGCCCAGAAATGCCAATGGGCACAGACACAAAAAGAGCTCCAAGAAAAGCCTGCTCTTTATAGCTAAAGGACCAGGAAAATGGCAAGCTAGGAAGGATAGAACACTTTTAAACACCATTCACTGTACTCCAGCCCAATACCACAGAAAAACTGTCCATCCTTATAGCAAAGGCAAGTAGAGAGCTCAGATTTCCATCCCCTACAGACTGTAATGAGGCTCCCTCACCTCCTCCCTGGTGTAGAGTTAGAGGAAGTTAGTGGGGGTTAGAACTCCCACCACTGCTCAGCAATTGTGGCCACCCTCCTGCGGTTGGTGTCAGCAGAGACCATGTAGGGAGCCTGAATTTCCATCCCTGCTATTAGTAACAAGGAGCTCCTCCCCAGGTTCCAATGGAGGCAGAGATGAGAACTTGAAATTTTACCCCTCAATTGACAGTAATGAGCAGGTGCTACCCATGTCCCAGCTTGAGCAGTATAAGAGGATGCCTATGAAAATTCAATATTTAAGTGAGATACAGAGCCTCATAATACCCAAAATGTCCAGGTTTCAATAAAAATCACTTACTGCCCTAGCTGTTTTGGCTCGGTGGCTAGAGCATTGGCCTACGGACTGAAGGGTTCCAGGTTCAATTCCGTTCAAGGGCACATGCTCGGGTTGCGGGCTCGATCCCCAATAGGGGGTGTGCAGGAGGCAGCCGATCAATGATTCTCTCTCATTGATGTTTCTCTCCCTCTCTCTTCCTCTCTGAAATCAATTTAAAAATTTTTATTTAAAAAAATCACTTAGTTTATCAAGAATCAAGAAGTTTTCATACTAAGAATCAAGAAGATCTCTGAGAAAGGTCAGTCTGCAAATGCCATAACACAGTTGTTAGAATTATCTGACAAGGATTTTAAAGCAGCCATTGTAAAAATCCTTCATTGTGCAATTACAAACACTTGAAATAAATGAAAAAATAGAACGTGACAGCAAAGATACAGAGCGTCTTATCAAAGATATAGAAGATATAAAGAAGTACCAAATATAAATTTTAGAACTTAAAAAAAAATACAATAACTGAAGTAAAAACTCAATGGGTAGGCTGAATAATAGCATAATGGAGAGAATGGAGGAAAGAATCAATGAACCTAAAGATAGAATAATAGAAATCACTCAGTCTGAACAACAGAGAAAAAGAATGGGGAAAAAATTAACATAGCCTCAGGGAAATGTGGGACTATAACAAAAGATCATGCAATTGGAGTACCAGAAGGAGAAAAAAAAATGGGTGGGACTGAAAAAGTGATTTAAAAAATGGCTGAACACTCCCCATAATTTGATAAAAGACATTAACATACAGATTCAAAAAACTGAGTAAACAGGGTAAACCTAAAGCACATGGTAGTTAAATTTCTTTTTTAAAATATATTTTATTGATTTCAGAGAGGGAGAGAGAGAGAGAGAGAAACATCAATGATTCGAGAGAATCATCGATCAGCTGCCTCCTGTACGCCCCACACTGGGGATGGAGCCCACAACCCGGCCATGTGCCCTGACCGGGAATCGAACCCTGACCTCCTGGTTTGTAGGTCGAAGCTCAACCACTGAGCCACGCCGGCTGGAGGCGATAGTTAAATTTCTGAAAGTTAAAGAAAAAACTTTGAAAGCAGTCAGAGAGAGAAATGATTCACCCATAGGGGAAAAATAATTTGAATGAAAGTGGGGTTTCTCATCAGAAATCATGGACCCAAAAGGAAGTGGAGCAATACTTTCCACTGTAAGAAAAGAACTGTCAACCAAAATGTCTCTCAGCAGGTGAATAGTTATATAAACTTTGGTACATCCCTTTGTGGAATAGTACCCAGCAATAAAAAGGTATGACTGCCCTAGCCCGTTTGGCTCAGTGGATAGAGTGTTGGCCTGCGGACCAAAGGGTCCCGGGTTCAATTCCGGTCAAGGCCACGTACCTCGGTTGCAGGGCCTTGGTCGGGGCTCATGCAGGAGGCAACCAATCCATGTGTTTCTCTCACATCGATGTTTCTCTCTGTTTTCCCTCTCTCTTCCGCTCTCTCTAAAAGATTAATGGAAAAATATCCTCGGGTGAGGATCAAAAAAAAAAAGTATATGACCTATTGATATTCACAACAACATGGCTGGACCTCAAGGGCATTATGCTGAGTGGAAAATGCTTATCTCAATAAATAGATCATATACTGTATGATTCCATTTATAAACACTTTCAAATTGACAAAATTATAGAGATAAAACTAGATTAGTAGTACTAGGCGTTAGGGAAGGTGAGAGAAAAGAGGTTGAGTGTGAGTATAAATGGTGCCTCAGAGGATGTCTTTGTGGTTAGGGAATAGTTTTATATTTTGACTGCTGTGGTGGTTACACATATCTATACATGTAATAAAATCTCATGTAATTATATACTACATTGTTCCATCATCAATTTCTCGTTTTGATATAGTACAATTATGTAAGACGTAACATTGGAGACACTTAGATGAAAGGTACATATGACCTCTTTGTACTTAATATTTTTGCAACTTCTTGTGAATCAATAATTATTTCAAAATCAAATATTTATAAAAACCATTAGAAGTCCATCCCTTTTTGACATTTCAGAGGCATTTTTAGCCAAAGATATTTTATTATAGAATTGCCCAGGCCTCGTGCTTATTCAAAATCTAATCATTCATGCTGAACTCCATTAAAAATATACAATGACAAATGAAGAATTTTTCTAAGATTCATATTTTTTCTTTACTAATTTTGACTAAATTTCACTAATGGGTCCTACACAATGGTCTATAGTAGAAAACGTGGTTGACTTAGGAGAGCTATCAATGATATCATCCTGGATGAAGATATTTAAACTATAGCAAATGTCAAAAACTTGTCTGGTATGTAAGCAGGTGAATGTGTCAAGTGAGAAAAATTTGGAGATGGTCACATACACACATATACATTTATATTGTGTGTGTAGAATATTTATGAACTGATACCCAAGAAATTTGTCAGTGGTTGCCTCTAGAGAATTTAGTTATTTTTCTGTACTTTTGGATTGCCATCAGCATTAGGACCCACTTGACTCCAACCAGTTTGCTCTCAATACAGTTTGTAGAATATTTATGAAACACAGATTCTTACCAGCAGAGACTTATCTTCTGTAGGTTCTTCTTTATTCTTTATAAATAAAAAAAATGCACTTAGTGTTAAATTTGAACAAATCCCTACTGCAATTAGAATATCAGAAAATCTAGAATTCAGATTCATTCATTTACTCACTTGTTAGCCAGATAATTACTAAACACCTACTATATGTCAGCCAGAATGCTACAGAATATATGGAATATATGGCATCCAGTTCTGACATGACATTGGTCCTTTCTATGAAGGCATATTCCCCCAGAGGGCAAATAACATGTAGAATATGATACCAAAGCAAGGGGGCTAATTTTAAAACATTAGCTACCACAATATAGCTAATTTTCAAATAGCTTTCAGTTACAATGCATTGCTTATTAAAAAACAAAACCTAAGGAGGAAGGTATGGCTGAGATAAGAATTTGAACTTATTTATGTAAGAGAATTCTAGCAGGTTAGCAAATTTGTTCTCCAGTACAACTGTGATTCTACAACAGGTCACTTTGAGTCTTGTTCCTATTAGATGGAACTTTGATGTAATTTAAAATATATCTAAAATAGCCCCCAACACTTTCTATCCTGTTATCTTGCTTTACTTCTTTCTTCATAGCATTATTATATATATAATACAATGCTCCTGATAACATATTACATATTTCTTCGCTTATTGTCTATTTTCTTCGCCTAGACTATAAAGTGTCATAGGAGCAGTCACTTTGTTTGAATCAATTTTTTTTCCAGCACCTGGAACAGAGCCTGGTACCAAGAAGGTACTCAGTAAATACTCATTGAATGTTGAAAAATGAAAGGATTAGTATATTTATGATTTGATTTATTTCCCAAAGAGAAGATAATTTTTTTATTAATTTAGGGAGTGTTTATTAATACTTTTTGGGGAAAACTCAGTATTTTAGATCAACTCTGCCAATCACTAAAGATAATGATTCATTAATTTTTTTATATTTACCGGAAATGATGCTTAATCAATGTCAGTGATAAAGCAAATGAAACCAATAACAGTATTTTCCATTTAGAATTCATTCTCTGCTGCAAAAAAAAAGAAGAGGAGGAGGAGAAAAAGAGTGGGTGTTTTTGGAAAATAAAAAACTTCCTTGCCATCTTCTAATAACAAATTAATTTATGAAAATTTGTCCACCAACCCAAGTGTCTGATTCTAGGCTGCTCAGCCGTAGAAAGAAGGTAGACTTGAATTATGGAAACCACCTATATTGTTTGAAGTGCCTGCAAAAATCTCCCTTAGATGCCAACTGATCCTTTTTAAGTTAGGTACAAAGTGTTGGTGACATTCCTTTTGTGTACCTTTATCAAAGTCCACCATGATTGCATTAAGGAAATTTAATAAAACAAGTTCTATTTACTTGTGCTTCTGTGAAGATAAAAGGAGATACCCATGAGGACATCCTTATGCACTGAAATGTATTCTTTCCCCAAAGTTGATGTTTATATATTTGTTCCTAATATATTTATTCCAAGACCAATCATTTATTCAAAGACTATACAACTAGTAACCTAAAATTATATGAGCTGTCTTAAAGGTATATTCTTGTAAATAGTAATTAAAAGTCTAAATTAAAGGCATTAAACTCTAAAATGGAATATTGGCACCCTAGCAGGTTTGGCTCAATGGATAGAGTGTCAGGGGCCTGCAGACTTGAGGGGTCCCAGGTTCAGTTCGGTCGAGGGTATGTACCTCAGTTGCAGGCACCCCAAGGGGGACCCCCCACCCTGAAGGGGCTGTGGCCAGCCTGCAAACAGCCCTCAGCCACTCACCCAGGCTGGCCACACCCTCATGGGGTGAGGGTCCCCGCTTGGGGGGCTTGGCCAGCCTGCAAACTGCCATCAGCCACTCACCCAGGCTGGCCAGGCACCCCAGCAGGACCCCCCACCCTGAAGGGGGTGTGGCCAGCCTGAAAACGGCCCTCAGCCCCTCACCCAGGCTGGCCAGGCACCCCAGTGGGGACCCCCACCCTGAAGAGGCTGTGGTCAGCCTGCAAACAGCCATCAGCCCCTCACCCAGGCTGGCCAGGCACTCCTATATAATAAAAGGGTAATATGCAAATTGACCCTAACAGCAGAACAACTGGGAATGACTGGTCACTATGACACACACTGACCACCACGGGGCAGATGCTCAATGCAGGAGCTGCCCCCTGGTGGTAAGTGTGCTCCCACAGGGGAGCTCTGCTCAGCCACAAGCCAGGCTGATGGCTGCCAGAACAGCGGTGGTGGTGGGAGCCTCTCCTGCCTCCTCAGCAGCACTAAGGATGTCCGACTGCAGCTTAGGCCTGCTCCCCTCTGGCAAGTGGACATCCCCTGAGGGCTCCCGGGCTGCCAGCGGGATGTCTGACTGCCAGCTTAGGCCCAATCCCCCGGGGAGTGGGCCTAAGCCAGCAAGTGGTCATCCTCCAAGGGGTCCCAGACTGTGAGAGGACACAGGCCGGGCTGAGGGACCCCCTGAGTGCACAAATTTTTGTGCACTGGGCCTCTAGTTAATCTATAATAATAAAAGCATAATATGCTAATTAGACCAGACAGCCAAATGACCTTCTTCCCAATGAAGCCACGGTGGTGGAAGCTGAGGCAGAGGCAGTTAAGGGTGGTCAGGCAAGCAGGCAGAGTGGTTAGGAGCAACCAGGCAGGCAGGCGAATGGTTAGGGGTGATCAGGCAGACAGGCAGAGAGGTTAGGGGCAATCAGGCAGGCAGGTGAGTGGTTAGGGGTGATGAGGCAGGCAGGCAGAGGGGTTAGGGGTGATGAGGCAGGCAGGCAGAGGGGTTAGAGGCGATGAGGCAGGCAGGCAGAGTGGTTAGGGGTGATGAGGCAGGCAGGCAGGCGAGCGATTAGGAGCCAGTGGTTCCAGATTGCGAGAGGGATGTCTGACTGCCATTTTAGGCCTGATCCCACCTAAACTGGCAGTCGGACATCCCCGGAGGAGTCCTGGATTGTGAGAGGGTGCAGGCCAGGCTGGGCACCCCCTCGCCCCCTGTGCACTAATTTCGTGCACCGGACCTCTAATGTTGTAATAAATTGGTATGGGGCCAGGCAGGTTCTAAATGTATTGGAGAGATCACTTTGTAAGTTATATAAATGTCTAACCATTATACTGTACATATGAAACTAATATAATGTTGAATGTCAACTTTAATTGAAAAAAAAGAATTTTAAAAATACATGTTTTTATATTTTTTATTAATTTTTTTTTACAGAGAGGAAGGGAGAGGGATTAGAGAGTTAGAAACATCGATGAGAGAGAAACATTGATCAGCTGCCTCCTGCACATCCTCAACTGGGGATGTGCCCGCAACCAAGGCACATGCCCTTGACTGGAATCGAACCTGGGACCCTTCAGTCCGCAGGCCGACACTCTATCCACTGAGCCAAACCAGTCAGGGCTGAAAATACATTTTAAGCTGAAATAAAATAAGGTAATTTGAAATTCAAAAAAAATAAAGGTTATCTGTTCCTTGTTACATTTTTGCAATGTGGTTACTAGAATATTTAAAGTTACAAATGTGAAATGACCAACTTTTAAACTCAAGTACATTAGAAATACCCTATATATAGGTAAGACTCTGTTTAACCAGATTGTCTTCTTACAATGAGCCCTCAGTGACATTATTCTTAAAAGCAGAAACATGTTTATGTGTCACCTACCTTGTACAATACACTTTAAGGCCAAGGTTGGTTTTTTTTGTTTTTTGTTTTGTTTTTTTGTTTGTTTGTTTTTTTTTTTCGCTAAAAGTATTACAAAGGGTATTACATAAGTGTCCTTTTTTCCCCCCCGCCCTTGACAAACCCCTGCCCTCCCTTACCCCCCAGTGTCTTATGTCCATTAGTTATGCTTATATGGATGCATGCAAGTCCTTCGGTTGATCTCTTACTCCCCTCCCTCCTGTCCCCCAACCCTCCCTGGTAAGGCCAAGGTTTGAGGATGATCTCTACCTATGATTTTTCCAGGTCATCTAAACTGTTATACAATCCCTTCTTGGAGCCTTACCTTTAGTTTTGGTGATGTAAAGCGAAAGTCTTAGAACTTTTCCTGAGCATTATAATTTTGGGTCTTTGTAAAAAATAGATATATAAAAATAAAAGATACTATCTAATATTCTCTTTGTGTTTGAATCTTCTGCTAATGGTGATGTCACCAGATTCTTGATGATGAAAGCATTAGAAAGTCATAATGATACATTTGGTAGCAAGTTCTTCTCATTGTTACTAGATGATAGAACTTTGTCCCATTTGAAAAAGTCAAGGATTTTAACTGTTTTGCTTTTAGTTTTTGTTGTTGTACTTCTTGCTGTTTTCAATGATTGATTTTTTAACTCAAATATATTTTGGTGTGCTGTGTGTGTATATGCATGCATATGAATAACACAAAAGTGCAACATTTTTTTCTTCAATGCCTCATTAGGCATTGTCCAATTATTGAAGGTAAAGCTAATTCCTTCTTATGCTTTCTTAAATGTACTTATTTTCTGATTATAGAAGTACCACATTTTCATGTTATTAAATTTGTCAAGTGCATAAAAGCACAAAGAAGAAAAATGATAATCAAACGTAATCACACTGTCCTGAGATAATCACTTTTAATTTGAGGTAGCAGGCACCTTTATTTTGTCCTTCCTTAAAAATAAATTAGTTTTGCCCTAACAGGTTTGGCTCAGGGGATAGAGCATCGGCCTGTGGACTGAAGGGTCCCAGGTTCGATTCCGATCAAGGGCATGTACCTTGGTTGCGGGTGCATCCCCGGTAGGGGGTGTGTGGGAGGCAGCTGATCGATGTTTCTCTCTCATCGATGTTTCTAACTCTCTATCCCTCTCCCTTCCTCTCTGTAAAAAATCAATAAAATATTTAAAAAAATTAGTTTTTCATATTGAAAAAGAAAGACACAGTAAAATAATTCTAACAGAAAAAAAGGTTATGTATACTATATCATTTTCTCCCTTCAGCACCTGACTCTTCCCATTCCCCCATCTCCAATGGTAGCCACTATGAACAGTTTGCTGGTTTTTTATATTATATACTAGAGGCCCGGTGCATGAAATTTGTGCATGGGGGGTGAGGGGGGGTCCCTCAGCCCGGCCTGCACTCTCTCCAATCTGGGATCCCTCAGGGGATGTCTGACTGCTGGTTTAGGTGGTATTGGGCCTAAACTGGCAGTCGGACATCCCTCTCGCAATCCAGGACCTCTGACTCCTAATTGCTCACCTGCCTGCCTGCCTGATCGCCCCTAACCACTCTGCCTGCCTGCCTGATTGCCCCTAACAACTCTGCCTGCCTGCCTGCCTGATTGTCTCTAATCACCTCTGCCTCGGCCCCCGCCACCGTGGCTTCATCCGGAAGGACATCCAGAATGTCATTCAGCTGTCCGGTCTAATTAGCATATTAGCTTTTATTATTATAGACTAGAGGCCCGATGCACAAAATTCGTGCAAGGGGCTCAGCTCTTGCGGCCCCAGCTGCCTCTCTGCTCCGGCTGCCTCACGGCCCCACGGCCCCGCCCTGCACCCACTGATCATTCTGGAAGGTCGTTCTGGAAGGTCATTCTGCCGTCTAGTCTAATTAGCATATTAGCTCTTTATTATATAGGATGGTTGATGTTGAGCATCCTTTTGCATGTTTAAGAGTCATTGTAGCCCTAACCGGTTTGGCTCAGTGGATAGAGCATCGGCCTGCGGACTGAAGGGTCCCAGGTTCGATTCCGGTCAAGGGCATGTACCTTGGTTGTGGGCACATCCCCAGAAGGGGGTGTGCAGGAGGCAGCTGATGGATGTTTTTCTCTCATCGATGTTTCTAACTCTCTATCCCTTTCCCTTCCTCTCTATAAAAAAATCAATAAATTAACCATACAATCTAGCAATTCTTCATCTAGATATTTACCCAAGAGAAATGCAAGCATATGTTTATAAAAAAGATCTATTTATGATTGTTCATGGTCGTTTTCTTGGCAGTGGCCAAAAGGTGGAAACAACCCAAATGGTTGTCAACAGGTGAATGGATAAACAAGCCGTGGGTTAGTACTCAGATATAAAAAAGAACAGAGTATTGATACATGTATGAACATAGATGGGCCTCAAAATAATTATACTGTAAAAAAAGGCCAGGCCAAAAAAAAAAATAGCACATACTGTATGCTTTTTTTATATAAAATTCTTAAATATACACATTTTTATGTTTTGGTTGCCTGGAATCTGAATGCACTTTATTTAGCATGAATCCTAAATTCAGTCCAGTATGGAAGCTGAAATGGGCAGAAATTTCCTGTCCCTGCCCCTTGTAGCTAAAACATGGGCACATGACTTAAACTACCAGGTATGCTTACCAGATTATCCTACCTTGGACTTTGAACATTAAGGTAGGTCAGTTTGAGATTATTTGTAATATAGTCAAGGACTAACATGGCAGATGTTTCTAAGAGTATGGAGGTCAGCAGGGAGATAATAAGTGAGGGGTCACCTATGGCAAGATTTTATCCATGCGTTTCCTCCCTTAGTTCCTTTATATTTATCTTTCAGCAGCTTTTCCTAAGTACTGTGAACTGCTTCTGACCCTTCTGTAGGGTCAGAACCATTACTATTACTCACCACTCTCTAGATCTCCCTTCCTTCGAAGGCAAATAGCAGACTCTACTTTCTAGCCCTTTTGCACAGGCAGGTGCATGCAATAAGTCCAGGCTGAGGCACCGATAAGCTCTTGTATGGTTCTCTAGTGTCTTCCCCTGACATTTTAACTAGCAATACCACAGATGGAAGACCCTCCATTGTTCTGGGTCCCCAAGTGACAATATGGAGTAATTGCCTGGCTCCAGCCCTCACCAGATATGTAGGTGAATGAGAAACTTTTTTATATTAGGCCACTAAGATTTGAGGGTTGAATTTCCCCATCCAACATGCCATTCCATAAATTCTCTGTTTAGATGAATCAGAGTCAGTTTCAATGCTCTGACAAATCCAGGTATTGGTACCAGAGAAAGAAAGGGGGTTATAGGCAACATACACTTGGGGTAAAGAGGGAACCTAAAATTCATTATCAGGCCTTGTTTGGGTTAAAGGCAATAGAAAACTCACATTAGTATTCAGAGATGGATTTCAGGCAATCTTCGGACTATAGTATTAAACAGTTAATTAAATTATCCCATGAAGGAGATGTTCATCAAAGGCAAAGTCTTTGGGGCAATAATAGTTCCTGCCATAAAAATATACAATGATGATGATGATGATGATAACACTTATGCACCAGAGACTATACTACACACATATATTAATTTATTTAATGACATGAAGGATATAAAGATATCAAGGACCAACTGGCATGTGAAATAGCTGTATCTAATGACACCAGAGAGCTTAAAGGAAAAGCACAGTATTACAGATGTCCTCCATTTCCCTCTCTACCCCCTCAACCCAGCCCTTCCCACCTCAGGCCTTCACCACACTAATGTCTGTGTCCATGGGCTATGCATATTGAATGGCATCTTTAGAAATGACTAGAACTTCTATGTTGTCCCAACTCATGCCAGGTGACTCATGCTGGGTTGTAGCTCTTTTTGGACATCTTACAATTTCTCCTCCAGCCCTAGAACTGCTATTACCTTCATTAAAATAATATTGTGGATTGCCTCACTCCCCCTTGTATACATCTCAGTTCTTTTATCATCTATATGTCCAATTCACTATCTTAATTGCTACTGTTTGGAATACCTACAATAGTAGTTTGTTTTTCTAACTGGACCCTGACTACTGATAAATGTGTGTGCATGTATGTATGTGTGCAATAAATCAATTTGTATAAATATTATATAAGCACACAGCATGTGTGTGTGTGTGTGTGTGTGTGTGTGTGTGTGTGTGTGTGTTCATGTGGTGGGTATATAAGCGCATATAAAAAGAACTAGAGCCCGGTGCATGAGATTCATGCATTGTGTGGGGAGAGGGGGAGTCCCTCAGCCAGGCCTGCGCCCTCTCACAGTCCGTGACCCCTTGGGGGGTGTCTGACTGCCAGCTTAGGCCTGATCCTCTTGGGGATTGGACCTAAGCCGGCAGTAAGACATCCCTCTTGCAGTCCAGGGCTCTCACAGTCCAGGACCCCTCACTCCTTACTGCCCACCTGCAGCGGAGGTGGGAGAGGCTCCTGCCACCACCACTGCTCTTGCCAGCCCTGAGCCCACCTTCTGGCTCAGTGGCGCTCCCCCTGTGGGAACGCACTGACCACCAGGAGGCAGCTCCTACGTTGAGCATTCTCTCCCTGGTGGTTAGTGCGTGTCATAGTGACAGGTCATTCTGCCATTTGGTCGATTGGCATATTATGCTTTTATTATATAGGACTAGGGGCCCAGTGAATGAATTTGTGCACCTTGAAAGGAACTGTGGGCTGCAAGGCTACGGTAGGCACAGGGGCGGGTCTCGGCCCATCCTCTGCGCCCCTGCCCGGCCCCTCCAGGCATGGTCCCCGGTCCCCTGTCTGTCGCAGCCCCACTCCCGCCACCGTCGCTCCCATGTGCTGATGGCACCAGCCCCGCTTGCACCTGCTAAAGGCACAGAACGATTGGGGCTGGCACCAGCAGCAGGTGCAAGCGGGAGCAGCACCGTCAGCGGGTGCAAGAGGTGGCTGCTGTCCTGATCGCCTCTCAGAAGCAGGGGGAGGTGGAGAAGGCCTCAGCTGCTGCTCACACCCGCTGATGATGCCAAGCAATCAGGACCAAGCAGGGCCAGCACTGGCAGTGGGTGGGAGCAGTGGCTCCGGCAAAAGCAGCGGGTGCGAGCAGGGCCATCGCAGGCAGTGGGTGTGAGAGGCGGCTGCTGGTCCATATCTCCTCTCAGGAGCAGAAGGAGGTGGAGAAGCCCTGAGCAGTGATTGGGGCCAGCAGCCACAGGTTGCACCCGCTGATAGCACTGAGTGATTGGGGATGGCACTGGGCCCTGGCAGTTGGTGCAAGCAGGGCCAGCACTAGCAGCAGGTGCAAGCGCTGGGCGGGACCGCAGCGTGAGTGGGAGCAAAGAATTTTCAGTAACCACCAGAGGCTCGCCCCAATGGCAACGACCAGCACCCCGCCTTGGTCTGGTGCCTCCACTCACCTGCTCCACCATCCTGCTGTGACTGACGCCTGCCATGTTCCGCACACGCCTCCTGGTGGTCAGCACATGTCATAGAGACCGGTTGTTCGGTTGTTCTGGTTGTTCCACTGTTTGGTCTATTTGTATATTAACCGTTTATTATATAGGATATTGAGGGGCAGGTTTTCAAAGGGAGAGTAAAGGGAGGCTTTCAATTTTCTCGTATATTATTTTTATTTTCATTAGTTTTTATAACAAAAAGTTTGTAAGTTTTAAAATACATAGTTCTTTTTGAATGATTCAAAATTTCCTAAGTAATTGTCTGCCCATCTGGTGGCAGCTTTAATGTCCTCAAAGTTTTACATAGAGAGTATATTAGTATAGTTGCAGTGACTTTCCCTTACCCACACTTTTAGATAATCCCTTTCCTTAAGCAATATGAGAAATGCATATATACCTACTTTGATCAATGAAAATATTTCAAGTTTCACTTTCTTGTGACAGGTTCTATTTTGTTGAATGTGATCCAACAAATAATATATCCTCAACATTCACAGAGAATATGAAATAGCTATGTTATCATCTGTTGTCAACACATTCTTTTTGCAACTGCTACATCTCATTTTACACAGTTCAAAATGAAAGTATGAGTATGCTATGTTGGTGGGCTTGCCATTTTGTTAGTGACTTTTTAGTGCTAAGTTTTGTCAAGTGCTAATTATCTAAGATATAAGACAAAACAATGCTCTTAAATTCAGAACTGTAAAGGAAGGGCTTCAATATTATGTGTTGCTCTAAGAATGTTATAATATTTAGGAGCCCAACGGATTTTAATAGCTTTAATTTCACCAGTACGTTTTTTACCAATATCCCAGCTATATTCCGGAGATAAGAGTTTAGTAGGTTTATGGAGAAAGAAATACTTGTTTAGGTGACTTTCATCATGCCACACCGCTTCAATGTTATTTTTCTTATCATTCATGATTCCTTTGAAGCACTCCCTGGCAATGTTGAGAACCTGAATGGGAGTGCCACCAAATACAGCGGCATGGTAATAAAAGTCTCCCTTACCAATAGGTATGTATGCTTCTGATAAGTTATTTCTCTCATAAGGTACCTTTATAGGATGTGCATTATACCAATGAGAATGCATCTGAGCCACTGACTCCCCTAGGGTCTCTAATCCATATTTCTGCATGAAGACTTGATCCACGTCCATGCAGAAGAGGTAGTCAACTTCATATTGTATGTGATCTACAACATGCTCGCTGATGGTCTTCATGCGCATCATACTAATATCTTGCCATCTCTTCTCTCGCTTAATTTCAAAAACTTTGATTGTCCGGAGGGGACTCAGCTGTATCCAAGGAAACTTGGACAAATTATCTGTCAGAACATAAATTATGACTTTCTGGCCAACCATAAAATGCTTATTAGCAGATGATATAAAGTTGAACAAATAGAATTCAATATATCTGTGAAGTAAAAAAGAAACATGTTCATTTTCTTATATTTTAGTGGAACACAATAATATTTTAATTATACTGACTATAGTTTACCCAAAAGTGCTACTAAGCAACCAAATATTAAATATGCTTCTTGAGTTGTATTTAAGCAGTATAAAAGAAAGTGAAATTATCTGCCTTTGCTCTTCCTAATGGGTTCTGTGGATTATGGGAGAGAAAAGGAATTCCTCACAAGAGTGAATGAAATTGGTGAGATTAGGAACTGCACAGAGCCCAGTGCAAGGTGAGAGCCAGAGTTTTCAGGGATATCAGAGCAATGGGAACTTGCTCTGAAGATTGTAGGCGAAAAAGGCCTTGGGTCGTTGTAAAAGCAGTTATTGCTGTCTGTAGCTCACTTTATGAGTAGTCAGTTATGTATAAACAGTCAGAGGTGAAATAATTCATACCCCAATATCTGCACTGACTTTCTTATTTTGCTTTGTGGCCTTTAGTACTGTGCTAAGATAACTGGATTGGAAAATAAACTTTCTCATTTCTAGTCTCTCAAGCCAGTAAAAGAGTCTCAGAGTAATAAATAGCCTCAGGTAAATTTTTAAAAGTTAAAGGTAATCATATGTGGCTCAGCTTCAGATAATGTTTATATAATCATTAAAATTAAGTTCTGGGCATTTATGCAAAGAAAACAAAAACACTAATTGGAAGAGATATATGCATCCCATGTTCATTGCAGCATTATTTACAATAGCCAAGCCTAAGTGTCTATCAACAGATGAATGGATAAAGAAGATATGGTATATATACATATACAATGGACCATTAGTAATAAATTGAATGAAATCTTGGAAGCTAGCAACTTAAATCTAAAAAAGTCCAATTTATCCATATTTCTTTATGGTTAGTGCTTTTGTGTCATGTTTCTGAAAGCTTTGCCTCCTTAAGGTAGTGAAAATCTACATTTTCTTTTAGTAGTTTTATTGTTTTATCTTTCACATTTAAGTCTATAATCCATTTGGATTAATTTTTGAGTATGGCATGATATAGGGCTATTTTGTGTCAGTCTCAGCCTATTGATAATGATTCAAGGGCTAGGAATGTCTGGAGCTGCTCATCTGGAGCCCTACTACTTGTGGTGAGACACCCCCCCTCCACTCCCCCACCCCTCGCCACCACACACACACACACACAGACATTTCCCTACCAACAATGTGGCTGGCCCAGCGCTTGTGGTTCTTATGATTGCAAGATGCTTTCATAAGGTTGTTCAAAACCTCAGAACAGCTATCAGGGAACTTTGAAAAAACAAGGCTCACAAGTCCTTTGCTCCTTCCTTTGTTTCTTCCTTTCTCCCTTCCTCCTTCACTCCCTCTCTCCTTCTCTCCCTCTTTCTTTCTTTCTTTCTTTCTTTCTTTCTTTCTTTCTTTCTTTCTTTCTTTCTTTCTTTCTTTCTTTCTTTCTTTCTTTCTTCTTTCTTTCTTTCTTTCTTTCCTTCTTTCTTTCTCTCTCTCTCTCTCTCTCTCTCTCTCTCTCTCTCTTTCTTTCTTTCTTTCTAAAATATAATTTTATTGACTTCAGAGAGGAAGAAAAAGGGAGAAATAGAAACATCAATAATGAGAATCATTGATTGGCTGCCTCATGCATGCCCCCCACTGGGGATCAAGCCCACAACCCAGACATGAGCTTTGACTGGGAATTGAACCATGACCTCCTGGTTCATAGGTCAACATTCAATCACTGAGCCACGCCAGCTGGGCTTTTTCTTCCTTCCTCTTTCTGTGGATTTTCTTTATAAAAAAGTAGAGGCCCAGTGCACGAAATTTGTGCACGGGTAGGGTCCCTAGGCCTGGCCAGCGATAAGGGCCAATTGGGGCCTTCCAGCTACCGGCCAGGGCCTCCCTTCCCCGGCTGCTGGCCAGGGCCTTCCTTCATTCCATGCTGCCTCCTGGTGGTCAGCGCATGTCATAGCGAGCGATCAAACTCCCAGTCTCCCGGTTGAACTCCCAAGGGGACACTTTGCATATTAGCCTTTTATATATATAGATAACTATCTATTTAATAACATGTTACTAAAAACTATAATTTTAATGAATAATAGATACATTGTTCAACTTTATGTAATACTTTCTTGTACTTTTTTGGTATAATTTCACTATCAGGGCAGCACTTGCTTCATTAAGTGAATTGGGAAGTGTTCCCTCCTCTTCTGATTTTTGTAAGAGATTGTATAGAATTGATGTTAATTCTTCTTTAAATATTTGGTAGAATTCTTCAATGAAACCATGTGGACCTGTAGACTTTGGGAGATTTTAAATTTATAAATTTTATTTCCTCAGTAGATATAGGGCTATTCAAATGATCTATTTCATGTTGGGTAAGTTATGGTAGTTTGTGGTTTTCAGAGCCCATTTTATTTAAGTGGTTAAATGTATGTGTGTAGAGTGTTTTGTAGTATTCCCTGATAAACCTTTTGATATCTGAAGGTCTGAGGAATATAACTGGTTTCTTTCCTGATATTTGTAATTTGTGTCATTTTTTTTCTTTGCCAGAAAATAAATGGATGGTTGTGAATTTTTTTTCAAAGAACGAGCTTTTTGTTCATGAGTTTTCTTTATAGCTTTTCTGTTTCAATTTCATGGATTTCTGTTCTTATCTTTATTATTTCCTTACTTCTGCTTGCTTTGGCTTTATTTTGCTCTACTTTTTCTAGATTTTTTAGGTGGAATTATTGATAATATCTAATTTTCTACAATAAAAGGCCTGAATGTAAAGGATACATAGTATTACCTACCTTCCCACAGCAAACACAGTCAGCCCCACAGTAATTTTATGATGTGCATAATAATTTTCCAGTACTTCTTCTTTATAAGTGCCATGCCACACAACTGGAGCTAACCAGTTGGTAGTTGCATTCGTGGATGCTCTGTAAGAAAGACATAAGATTTATGAACAAAATGCCTTTTGATAACATTGTAGTAGATATTACTTATATATAAATCTTGTGTCTGATTGCAGCATTTCCTTTTAACCCTAAGCCTTTTTTTTATTTTACAATTTATACACTTTATTTATACACTTTATACACAATTTATACTGGAAACACTTGACAGTTAACCCCCACATCTGTTAGTTCCCACAACATCTCTACTGCTATTGAAACAAAATTTAAAAAAATAGAAAACAAAATAAGAAAAACATTGTTCATGTATGTAAAGTCAAATAAGCATTAAATAATATTCTTTATCGGTGCTAGAGTCACTGATAGTTATACAAAATGCTACATACTGTCCATAAATCACAGGAAGAAAATGAAGCAAAGTCACAGTTCATCCTTCCTAATCTCTTACAGCACAGATTGTAAGAGGTTTGGAGTCATATCAGATATAGAAGTAAAGCTTTAGCACTTTAGAAAATGTATCCATGAAGGAATAGATGTGAGACATGTCATTCAAATGTCATTCAAACTATAATACGAAACCTGACCCAACTCATAGTCCAGATAGATGCCAATCCCTCTGTGCATTTCCTTCAGAACAAGGGTGACAGGAACAGACCCTGGTGCCACATAATCACCATTCTGCAGCTGAATCGTCCAACATCTGTTCTTTTGTCTTGGCAGGTGCTGCTTTCTCTTCCTTTTAAGGAAGTCTTTTCAAACCCCCACAGCCCACTGAGGCTTGTCATCTACCTGGACCACCCAGTAATGTTGGCCACAGTCAAACCCTTCAGAACCCAGGACAACTGGGTCGACAGCACATCCCTTTGGATTCTGACAAAGACTTTGCTTTTTCCTCACAAATCTCACAGACTTTTTATCCTAAGTCACAAGTAGATTAGGATGTGCAGTCTTGGGATCCAAGATAACTTCTCTAAATCTCTATAATTTTCTGCAGGGCTGAACACTGCGGAGGAAGACTAAATTCTTCTCTCCTTAACTGGCACCAATAGATAGCTGGGGGTTTCAGGTTATCACAACAGTGGAGGACACTCTTGATATCCATCAGCAATTTCACATCTGGCATCACATTCTTCTCTGCCACCTCCTTTTGTACACCTTTGAAGTTGGAAAGATGGCCTGAAAATGCAGTTGTGTTTGCAATGAGTTTCTGTTGAATGTCCTTCTCTTCTTCAGCTAGCCTTGAGAGAACTTCCTCTTGCTTTCACTCTATAAATTGATGCCGGGAGCCGGTCCATCCTTGCTGCTTGACACAGTCGCTGCAGGAAAGAAACATCTGCACAGCATATGTTTCAAGGGACCTGGCATATATAGCATATTGTTCTTAATATGTTTGCTCTCTTTAGCGCCATGTGTTTTAACCAAGGTCACCTCTCCAAAAAGGTTGTTTCCCCAGGTGGGGATTTTTCCCTGAGGTTAGGGAGGGGATACAATCCCTTAATTAAGTGCCAGGCGGGTAGTTAAGCTACATAATCTTTACTCCCTGGAATGGAGATAAGAAACGCCCTAACCTTTGTAATAGAAATTGACAGGATTAAAATCGGCTGGTATAAATACAGATGTAACAAGACAATAAACATCAGATCCTCGTCAGTTCCTAACCAGAACTCCGACCAGAACTTTGGCAGGAGATCCTGGCTAGAGGTCCTGACTAGGCTGCTGATCAACTGAAGGCTGTCTTCGTGTCATTCCTTCTTCGCCGACTCCGTCCACACCTTTGGGGACCCCTGGACCCGCTGGGATTGGACCCCAGCAAATTGAGACTCAAATTCAGAGGCTAATTTCTGTTCCTGTTTTGCACCTTCTCTCTCAGTTCTATGAGTTTTTTGCTTTGAATGCTTATTAACTTCTGAACGTGGGTCATCTGCTTACTGATGTAACTGTAGAGCCTCAGCCTGTGATGACAGGCAGCCTCCCCCATGGGCCTCACCTGGTGGCCCTGGTGGACAGGGAGCTGAGTGCACATGGGACACAACAGCTCTAAGTCCTCCTCACAGAGAGGGTCAGGACCTGGTTGTGCTTCTTGCACAAACCCCTCTCTTCCTGCTGCTTCTTCTTGCCCCTGATGGTCTGGAGGAGATTGGCGATGTCAATCATCCTTCCCAGCTGGGTGTTGCTCCTCAAGCACCTCTCTTGGCATGTGTAATACAGGCAAGGAACCCTGTATTGTACATCAGCCCAGGACTGTTGGATGCAGGAGCTATAGACGTTGTGCCCACATTCAATGGTGACAGGGTCTCTCAGGTCATCCAGAAAGATGGAACAGTTGATTTCTGTTGGGAGTCCTGCCAGAGCTGCTTCAACTGCTATTGGGCCCTGAATGAAGGACTGGACTGAAGTAGGTTTCTTCAGGAGATTGGGCTCTGGGAGATCTCTCCACTGAGAAGCAGATGCACTCTCAGATCTCACTGTCCTTTCTGTCCTGAATGGTTCATTCCCATGAAACCAGTGGCTGCAGGTGTCCAGAGGAGCTCTATTCACTACCTCCAGCCGATCTCAGAGTAGTTGAATCCTGGCTCAGAAAGCAGATAAGGTTCTAAAGTGCCTATTCATTCCTTGGGATGAGGACAGATTGTTGCATGCAAAAATGGCTCCCCTGTGGTCCTGCTCATTGCCACATTTGAAGCAACCACTAATTTGTCTCTCTACCACCACAACCCCCCTAAACCCAAGTCATCTACAATCGTGCTGATTGGGACTGTGGCAAGTGTATGACTTTGGGACGAGATCACCTATACCTGGGTCAGTTTCCATCCTTAGTGACCTACCATCTGTTAACCCCAAGCCTTGATGGTTATGATAAACTGGGGAAACAGCTTATCAGAAATGGCCAGATCGCCCTAACCGGTTTAGCTCAGTGGATAGAGCCTTGGCCTACGGACTGAAGGGTCCCAGGTTCGATTCCAGTCAAGGGCATGTACCTTGGTTGCGGGCACATTCCCAGTAGGTGGTGTGCAGGAGGCAGCTGATCGATGCTTCTCTCTCATCGATGTTTCTAACTCTCTATCCCTCTCCCTTCCTCTCTGTGAAAAATCAATAAAATATATTATAAAAAAAAAAAGAAATGGCCAGATCATTACAAAAGTACGCTTACAGATTAGTTATACTGTTTCCAAGATCTTTGAGTAATAATTTATCTTATATTTGGACAAAATATCATGGTCCTAGTATTTTTTACACTGATTATTTTCAGAAACCATATTTTGAACACAGAATTTCCCAGTTTTCATAATCTCAAGTGTTTTCAGTACTAATGTTACTGCGTACTGCTAGAATCAACTTTGTCAAAACTCCGAAGGATAGCCAAAGGTTTAGAGCAACCAAGCAAGAGTTAAATCGAGAAAAAGATGATTCAATATGGAGGAGTAGGAAAGCTATGTGATATTTTTTAACTTAGCCTTGTACCAAGTTGCTCCCCATATGGTGGTTGTATTGAAAACAGCAAATTATGTTTTCAGTGTAAGTGTCTGATTATAGAGGGAGAAGAGCGGACCCAATTCCCAAGGAATTGTGTTTGTTAAGAGTTTTCTGAAGGACTGACTGTTTCACTTAATTTTGAACTCTCAAAATGGAAAAATGACTAAGTGGAGGGTACTCCTTGAAAATATTTTTAAAAAGGACCAAAGCCCTGCCACCTGGGGCAAAAGGTTAGGTTTTGGAATAAAAATTAAATATGCTGAAAGCCTGGGAGGAAAAGTTTGCAAGAGAGTTCCTTGGCAAGTGAGGGCTTTGATAAGATCCCATGATGCCTGCTCAGAAGAAGATCTGTGAAGACCCAATGATTTAATCTCTTGCTGCTATTCAGGCAGAGTGCAAGGAGGAAGTGAAGGCTAAGGCAGAGTTGTAAATATCTGGGCTGTGTTGAAGGAGAGTCCAAATACAGAGCCAGTCTTCAAAGACTGAGATTTTCTTTCTTCTTTTCTTAGTTTTCTTTTCTCCTGCTTCTCTTCTTCCTCGTCCTCCTTTCCCCTTTTTTTGTCTTTCTTCTACTGTCCTCTAACATCTCCTCCACTCCAGCTCTAGGCATTTACGGAATCTCTGTGAAATTATTACCTAACTACAAACTAAAGGAACAGAGACCTCTGAGACCAAAGAAGACAAAAAATACAGTCTTTAAAAAGTTGTTTAGAAAAGTCACTAAATAGACAAACACCTGCAACTCACAATGAGCATGAACAACAAAGGCCGAGGAACAAAATAATCTGGTTTCCAGAATGAGTACATCATAATATTTAAAATGCCCAATTTTCAACCAAAAATTATGAGGCATGCAACGAAAAAGAATGTATGGCCCATTCAAAGGAAAAAAAAATAACAAAACAGTCCCTGGGGAAGCCCTGACATTGGGCTTATTAGACAAAGACTCTAAATCAACTATTTTAAATATGCTCAAAGAGCCAAAGGTAACTTGAACCAAGAACCAAAGGAAACCAGGAGAACATTGTTTCAACAAGTAGAGAGTATAAATAAAGAGACAGAAATTATGAAAAGGAACCAAATAGAATTTCTGGAACTGAGAAGTATGATAGCTAAAATGAAAAAACAAAAAACAAACAAACAAAGAACTACAGGATTTCAACAGCAGATTTGATCAGACAGCAGAAAAAATCAGACACACACAGGACACTTTAATTAACAACAGAATATATATTCTTAAATACACATGGAACATTCTCCAGGATCATGTTAGGCCATAAAACAAATCTCAATAAACTTAAAATGGTTGGAAACATACAAACCATCTTTGCATTGACAGTGGACTGAAATTAGAAATTAATAGTAGCAGAAAATCTGAAAAAATCCCCAAATATGAAAAAATTGAACAACATTCTTAGAAAACTAGTAGGTCAAAGAAAAAACTCACAAGGGAAATGAGAAAATATATTGAGATGGGTAAAAATACAAATACAGCATACCAAAAGTTATGAGATGCAGTGAAAAGCAGTACTCAGGAGGAAATATATAGCTGTAAACATTTATAATTTTTGAAAAAAGGAAATATCTCACATCAATAAAGATGAAATATCTCACATCAATAACCTAACTTTCTACCTTAAGAACTAGGAAAAAAAGAACAAACTAAACCCAAAACAAGCAGAAGGGAGAAATAATAAAGACTGGGGCAGAGACAACTGATACAGAGAAAGGAAAATGATAGAATCGGTGAAAGAAAAAAATGATTCTTTTGTGGAACAGATTATCAGAAATGGCCAGATCATTACAAAAGTACACTTTCTGACACTGATTATTTTCAGAAACCATATTTTGAACATTTTTGTTGAGAAACCTTTAACTAGACTGGCTAAGGAAAAAACAGAAATGACTTAAATTATTAAAATCAGGATGGAAGTAGGGATATTACTATAGACCTTACAGGTATTAAAAAGGATTATAAGAAAATATAATAAACAACATATACACCAACATCTTAGATAACCTAGATGAAATGGACAAATTTCTAAAAACATGCAAACTAAAAGAACTGGTTCATGGGCAGTCCCATTTATGGGACTATATCAATAATCTTTTTTTATATTTAAATTTTTATTTTTTATTTTATTTTTTTCTTTATTGATTAAGGTATTACATATGTGTCCTTATCCCCCCATTCCCTCCCCCCCCCCACTCATGCCCTCAACCCTCTGGTGTCTGTGTCCATTGGTTAGGCTTGTATGCGTGCATACAAGTGCTTTGGTTGGTCTCTCCCCTTTCCCTCCACCCTCCCCTACCTTCCCTCTGAGGTTTGATGGTCTGATCGATGTTTCTCTGTCTCTGGATCTGTTTTTGTTCATCAGTTTATGTTGTTCATTATATTCCACAAATGAGTGAGATCATGTGATATTTATCTTTCTCTGACTGGCTTATTTTTCTTAGCATTATGCTCTCAGTTCCATCCATGCTGTTGCAAATGGTAAGAATTCCTTCTTTTTTACAGCAGCATAGTATTCCATTGTGTAGATGTACCACAGTTTCTTAAACAGATATCTCCTTTCAAATTTTAATTAGGTGAAGTCCTAAACCCTATAGCATCAGAGTGAAAGATAGATGGGTAGAATAAGAAGATGGAGACAGAGAGGGTAGGGGAAAGCTGTTGTATTAAACATGAAGTACACAGATAGTCCATCTATCTGATTTGGGCTTTGGTTCTCTCATTGATGAAACAAGAAGAATCAACCAAATGGTCTTGAATACACCCTTACACCTTTTTCCCCCCCTTAATACACCCTTACTCTTTTGACCTGCCATCATTCTAGGACCTTTGAGTTTTTGTTATCTGCACACTCATTCATGGAGGATGCAGGTCCCAATGTCCATTCCCAATGGGTCTAGTCCACTGCTAATTTTTCTAAATGTAACCAAAGATCCATCTGCTCTCCCACATTTGGAATGGCAGTTGCCATTCATTAACTTCTATTGAGCAATCTATGGATTAATTTCACATGTTAGATTTGGCATTCTTACCTGGGGAAAAACCAGCCTGATAGATTTAATTCTGGTTGAGTATTCACAGACCTATCGAGAAAAATAATGCAAAGAGTCACACTATATCTTATTAGAGTTTGAGATAACTTGAGTGTCTATCAAATCATGGGTTGGATTATAATAAGATGCAGAATGCAAAGTGAGCACGAAGCAGTAAGAAAAACAGTGATGAAGTTTGGCAATAGTGGCATGGAAAAATCATGATTTTCAACCTCAACTTAACCCTGTGTGCTGCCCAGAAATCTTTGTTTCCATAGTTCACATTCTTATTCTTCTAATTCAGAGGGAAAATAGTAGCCATCAGATGAAAACTCCCTCAACTTTCTTCCACCTCACATCCAAATTTACCTATAGTGCCCTAGGTGGTTTTGTTCAGTGGTTAGAGTGTCAGACTGCAGACTGAAGGGTCCCAGGTTTGATTCTGGTCAAGAGCACATGCCTGGGGTTGTGGGCTCGATCCTAGTAGGAGGCATGCAAGAGGCAGCCAATCAATGATTCTCTCTCTCATCATTGATGTTTCTGTCTCTCTTTCCATCTCCCTTTCTCTCTGAAATCAATAAAATATATCCTATATAATAAAAGGCTAATATGCAAATTGTCCCCTCAGGAGTTCGACCGGGAGCTCAGGAGTTCGACCGGGAGAGCAGTTCGATTGCTTGCTATGATGAGTGCTGACCACCAGCAGCAGCAGCAGGGTGCTGAGGGAGTGAGGGAAGGAGGAGGCGGGGAGGTGGGGGCCAGGTCTAGGGACCCTATCCGTGCATGGATTTCATGCACTGGGCCTCTAGTATATATTTTAAAAAATAAAAGCTTTAAAAACAACAACAACAAATTTACCTATAGTGCTGAATATTTTGCTCTTCTACCACAATGGAAATATATTTCTACTTCTGTTTAAGGTTAGCCTTAAATATCCTGCTCAGAAGCCTTGATTTGATTAATTGCAGAAGGGTTTCTCTGAGGCCCTTTATTTTGATCAGTTGACACTCTCTTGGGCATTTTTCTATGGCGTCAAATTTTCATGTACAACTAGACTTCTCCCAGGATTATAGGACTCATATATCCAACTGTGTTCTGAAATTTTCTTTTGAAGTTTACACAGACACTCCAAAATGAAGATGTTAAAGTCATCATCTCTTCCCCAAAGTAGGGCCTCTTCATATGTTGCCTTACCTCTCTGGATCCACTTGGAATGGCAAGGCAGAAATATGAGAATCATTCTACACTCAGAGCACTCCCTACGTCCCAACATCAAATTCATCATTAAACCATGCTGGTTTTACCTCCAAAACATCTCTCAGATCCATCCCTTATCTCCATTCCCTGCCACCACATGACTGCAAATCACCATCATCGTTTATCTGGGCTACTGCAATAGCCTCCTAATTGGTCTCACTGTACACTTTAAAAAGACTGTTTAGTGCAAAAATTTCAAAGGTACACAAATTCTCTCTCCTCCCTTCCTCTCTGAAATCAATTAAAAAAATATTTTAAAGAAGAGACTAATATAATGAACCTCCATATTCCCATTCCCTACAATGAGCAACGTGTTACCCTTTTAGCCTATCCTTGCAGTGCCCTTTTCAACCCATTCTGCTTCCAGTATCATGTTTCTGAAGCTCTAGTGTTACCATGTCATTATTCTGTTTAACAAAAGTTCAGTGGCTTCCCATTGTCTAAGGATGATGTCCTCATTCTTAAATGGCCATAATATTCTCCGTGATCTCACACTTCACGCTGTCCAGCCACATCTCCTACCTAGCCCTGCACTTATAATTTTCCAGGCTCATTGGCCTTTTCCTTTTTTAAATTTTATTTCCTTAAGCATGCCACAGATTCAACCTGCTAATTCCCACATCACCTTCAGGCCTCATTTTAAATATCCCTTCTTAAGGGAAATATTTTCTGATCTGCTAGATGATGTTAGATGCTTTTCATTAGTAGCTAATACACCAACCATAATTGAAAAAATTAAAGACATCATCCAACCAAAAAAAGCTAATACATATTGAATACTTTCCTAAATATTATCTAACGTAATCCATATTTATAAGATAGGAACTATTATTATTATCCCCATTTTACTAGATAAGGAAATAAGGCACAAAGAGTTATTATCTTGTCCATAATCACAGAGTGGGTGGAAACTGCCTGAGTCCTTACTTTTCCTCCTTGTTATGCACTCTAATGGCACCCTGGCTAGGATACCTTTGGAGAGCTGACCCTGGGCTAAGTTAACAAGAGGATAGGGTTAAATCTTATGCCCAGGGGACTGTCTTTGTGCCTAGTACACAGATAAGAGTAGCTGCAACATCAGAAGTGTGAATGAGTTGTGGCATTCGACCTAACACCCACTTCCATTGACAACGATGCCTTTGAATGATGAGTATTAGTATGATAGGGCTATAGAATTCTGATTAGGTAATAGAACAATTGTTAGATTGTATTTCATTGAATACATTTTGCCAGAAAACATTTTAACCCATTCCTCCTCTATTTTCAGGTGGTTGAAAGTTACTGCCCCTGTTAGTCATGGCTATTTATAGGGGAAATATACTCTGCCTAGCACATGAAAGCCTTCTTACTATATTATTTTCATGCATAACACAGCTCACCCAAGTATGGAGTCATGGTCTTAGTGGGGGTCTTGTAAATCAAAGAACTATCAGAGAGACAAGGCCCCTGGACACAATAAGCATCAGAAAGGAAAGTTGCTTTCACTTCACTATGTGGGTTCCCATGACTAGAAGAAATTGAAGAACATAAATGATATTAGATCTTGCGCAGTATTTGGGGAAGTTTTCCTTTCTGCACACATTCTGATGGCATGATTTGGTAGGTGGCATAGGGTTAATGCAATCTCCTGAGAGTCTTTTAGCCAAAACTTGATTCCTGTGTGTTGCCCTTAGCTTTGAAAGGCACAAGATTCCTACAGGCTGAATTCTGATTCCTGTAACTCGTTCCCCTCACCATTTCCCACTCCTCTGTCAGAGGCAGCAACTTTGTCAGTCTGCTCTTCTTTGACTCCTAGTATTCTGACCTTAAACGAGTATCTCCAACATGTGTTTGTAAAACTGCTTTGGTTTACCTTGCCTGCAGGAACCAAGGACTTGCAGGTTTTTCAGTGCCCTCTAACCAGTTTTGTCCTCAAAGAAGAGGTCATAGCATATTTATAAGTACTTACCAGCATTGATATGTCCTCTGTAGTTTCTTTGTGCTTAGGATAAATAAAAAAAACACATTTATTTACTTTTAAACTTATATAAAGGGTTTTCACATTTAAGATGACTAGAGTTATACTCAATCTATTCATTTTATTACCTAATTTTACCTAATATTACCAAATACTTAATGAACGCATACTGTTATGGACAGAATGTTTGTGTCCCTCTCAAATTCATATGTTGAAATCCTAATTTCCAATGTGATAGTATTAGAAGGTAGGGCCTTTGTGGATGATTAGGTCAGGAGGGTGAAGCCCTCTTGAATGGGAATGCCTTTTTAAGAGATTCCAGAGAGCTCCTTCACCCCTTCCACCATATGAAGACATGGTGAGAGGATGGCTCTCTATGAACCAGGAACAGGCCTTCACCAGACAGTAAATCTGCTGGCTCCTTGATCTTGTACTTGCCAGCCTCCAAAACTGAGAAAAATAAATTTGTTGTTCATAAGCCATCCAGCCCAAATGGACCAAGACACAATACTATATGCCAAGTACATTGTTGGTTGTAGAGTACAGTAATGAACATGATAAAAGTTACTGAGGTGATTTGACTGATAAATATTACTCATATGCTATATCTTAAAAAATAACTATTTTTAGATACAAATGAGAAAAACTTACTTATCATTAAAACAATGAAATTTGCTAATAGCAAATGAAATCTTTCTGCTTGTCTCAAATATGTGGAGGGCAAATACCATACATAGTGCCTGAAGACACCAATATTAAGGATGTTTCTTTTTAAAAAAATATTTTTATTGATTTTAGAGAGGAAGGGAGAGGGATAGAGAGATAGAAACATCAATGATGAGAGAGAATTATTAATCGGTTGCCTCCTGCATGCCCCCTACTGGGGATTGAGCCCACAACCCAGGCATGTGCCCTTGACAGGAATTGAACCTGGGACCCTTCAGTCCACAGTCCGATGCTCTATCCACTGAACAAAACCAGGTAGGCTTAAGGATGTCACTTAAAGAAGATGCCACCTATTTAAAAATGGCTCAAATTTCTCCATAATATTTACTAACATTACATTGCCATAATTATACAGTAACTGTCTTGGCAGTTTAACATTGCTTCTCCTCACACATATTGGCCTACACAAATTACATTTAGCTCTGACTTCATTAGAAACAAAGAATTTTTATGCTGAAGGCAATATTTATGCTGACATATTTGGATGTCATTTGGATATATCTGGGTGTATTTGGATTGATACAGTTGCATGCTGATTTATTCAGGGGATGAACCTATAACCTTCCTGACATAACCAGATCCTTAAACCAAACACCAAAATAAAATATTCATTATTTTTTAAAGTTACCTGAATCGATACTCTCTTTGCAAGGCCCATAGAGATAATAAAATGAATAATAATAGAATTTTTCTTTTGTATCTCATTCTTTACTAGGAGGAAAAAGAAACATTAAAGTAGATTAAATAAAGTACAATGTATAGAGAATAAGCTGTGTTGAATCCTGTCTCTTATGACTTAAACTAGATGACTTAATAAATTTTATCTGGGATTTAAGGCACCTCTGGTCATTGGATGTTGCTTTATATGGAAATAGAATTGAGTCAGTGAAGAGACACCATCTATTTGAACTATCCACCCAGTGGTAGGATATTAACTGGTCTGGTCTTGATACAAGAGATCTTATAAACTTCATTCATCTTCTCTAAAGTACAAAGGACTCTTTTCTACAGAAAAATTACACCACTTCCTCTCCTAACTCTTTCAGAATGGGGTGTCAGAGAAAAGAGATAATTATGAAAATACTTGGACTCTAAAGAGTTGTATAATTATAAAGAAAACTTAATTATTTGTAATTAAATAATCTTATGAAGTTGATCATTCTAAGATAGGTGATAGAACTGATAACAGTATAAAATATGTGCCCCTTCTCAAAGTATTTGAATATATAATTGGTTCAGAGCACTCACTGGAGGCTAAACTATAATTTTTAGATTATTTGTTCATTGACCTTGGAATTTCAGCCATCAAGTTTATAAAACTCCTTTGTAATATTTAATCTGTGGAAATAAAGTTGTGTGCAGAAAAGAAATTGGCTATGGCTTAATTTGGTTGAAATTAGAGACAAACTCTTACCTTTTGTTTTCCTAAGATCATGCAGGAATTTTATACAGTTTCTTCCTTGAAGACTTAACATTTATGGTATAGTGGTTTGGGAAGACATATGGAGAATCTTAAGAGGGCAGACAGTTTTCAAGCAAGAACTTTTAAGACCTTTGAAAAATCATAAATCAGATAACCTAATATTGGTTCTATGGTACTCTCCAGTTTTTGTGTTTATTATTTCAGTCTTCTGTGAATGATGATGTCATCAGATTCTCTTGATGATGAAATAACTAGATACTTGCAATCATAACAATTCACATGCTTGTAACTTCTCTTTATCATTATCAGGGGACTGGATTTTGTCCCATTAAAAAACAAGTAGGATCATATAAGTTTCTTTCTTGTCGGTTTTTTAAAGCTTCATAATATACTAGAGGCCTGGTGCATGAATTTGTGCACATTGAAAGGAAATTAATTAGAAGAAATATTTTAATATCGCTATTCACCCTTTCTCTGTAATAGACATGTCAACCAAATTCATGAATGACAATGACAGATGGAAACACGCGTGCAATTGGTACCAGCAAGAGCTTTATATATATAGATAAACTTAGACCTGCTTTCTGATTTAGCTAAACTTTTTCCAGCCCAGTGAAGCACCCCAACTTCTCTTTCAGGTAATTGTCAGCAACTCAGCAGTAAATATCAACACGAAGCAGATTATTATTGTAGATCATGCAGGGAAAACAAATGGTAAAATATTTAACTGCAGCAGTGTTTGACTATATTCTGCACAGTGAGAAAACCTGAAGTCATTTTCATGGTCCACCATTTATTACTTCTTTTCAGTTGGGTCAAGTTTCTAAGCGTTCTAAATCTCCATTTTCCAGCTAATAAAAAGAAAATAGGATTCCACTGAGTCTCCTATCTACCTACTCCAGGACTTCTGTGAGGATCAAATGAGATGAGGCATGGGAAAACACTTCAAAGACATTTGGTTAAAGTATAAAATGTTTCCACCTGGCTATAAAACAAGTTGTGTTCCTGGGCTGAAGAAACTGCAAGGAGGCTAGTCGCTAGGGAGAGGAAGCCAGGCATTGCTATGTGACATCATTACCTGGCGCCCATAGCCACCATTTCAGGGCTGGGCTGGGCTGTGGGCCACATTTTGCTCCATAGGGGTCTTGGAAGTATCGACTGCGATTTGGTGGGGTGTCGCTCTGGGGTGGTGGCAGGGCCTGTGCCCCAATTGGGGGAAGCCGAGTGTTGCTTTGTCGGCACCAGGTCCATGGTGCTGTGTCTCTGTAAATGGCCAGTGCGCGTCACAGCAGCTCCTGCATTGAGTGTCTGACCCCTGGTGGCAGTGCATGTCATAGCGACCAGTCAGATGGTCAGACACTTAGCATATTAGCCATATATATATATATATATATATATATATATATATATATTGACATAAAGTATAATTTACTTAAAGTAAAAATAGTTTGTTTGTACACTTTACTGGCTTTGTTACACATGCACACATGTATGTAAAAAGCACCTTAATTAAGATATAGAAAACCTCCATTGCCCAATAACTTTTCTTGTGCCCCTTTGAGTCACTTAATGGCATCTAATAGGTCTCTGAGGCACTATTCACTTTTCTTCTATCTTTTTTTCTGTTCCTCAGACTTAATAATTTCTATTGTCCTATCTTCAACTTCACTGATTCTTTCTTCTGCCTGCTCAAATTTGCTTTTAAATCCCCCTAGTGAATTTTTCATTGCAATTATTATAATTTTCAGCTCTAGAATGCTTTATTATTTCTTTTTTATTTTCTCACTCTTTATTGATAGTTCCATTTTGTTTATACAGGCAGCCCTCGGGTTACATAGGACTTGAAGTACGTCGTTTCGTGGTTACATTGCCATCTCCCATTTATTTATATATATAAAAAAGTTCCATCATTTTGATGTATGTACATATGTGCTTTATGTTTTTTATTATTTATTTACCACAAGTAAAAGTCAGGAATTTTTATCTTTCTTTTAAATTTTGTTTACTGTTTCACTTCATTACTGCTGTGTATGTGTTCCATGTGACTGACGTAGGTGCTTTATGTAGGTGGGTTCCGACTTACAGCGAAAATTGAATTACGTCACGCCGCAGGAACTGATCTCTGATGTAACCCGAGGAACTACTGTACAGTGTTTTCTTGACTTTCTTTTTCCCAATCATCCTATAGTTTTGAGCATCTTTGACAGTTGTTTTAAAGTCTTTGTCAGGGTCATTTCTGAGAACAGTTTATTTTTTTCTTTGAATGGGCCATACTTTACTGTTTCTTTGTATGCCTTGTGATTTTTTTAACTGAAATTCTACATTTGAATCTAATACTGTGGTAACTCTGTAAATAAGATTATCTCCCTCCCCCCGAGTTTAGCTGTTTTTTGTTCGTTTTCATTCATTGATTTTGCCTTTTTGGTTGTTGTAAGCTGTCTTTGTGCCAAGGATCAGCCCAAGTGTAACATAAGGTCTTTTCAGAGCCTTTCCCTGAGTATGCATAGTCATTTACTAATTTTCCCCATGTATGTAGTTGTTTTTGAATGTTCTATTCTTTAATATATGCCTTCAAAGGAGGGAAAGTTGTCGAGTGTGTTTCCCTCCACGTCCTGTGTGGTTCAGGGTTCGGGTCTGAAAGAGGAGCCGCACACAAATGAGAGAGAGAAGAGATGAGATAATTTGGAAATATTGGGGGACCAGGCGGGCAAGTCCAGAAGGACTTCCACCGATGCTCAGGCTGCTCCAACCTTTTATTTGATCTGGGGTAGCCCTAGGGTAAGGAGGTTTCAATGACACACAGATTAGCTCATCAGCAGACAATTTCCAGAAATAGGCAGAATATCTAATCAACAATAGTCAACAAAGATTTACATGAGTATCTAAGGAATTAAGTGAATTAAGGTGGGGATGATGCTTCAGCTACCATTATCTAGATTAACTGGGTGGTGCACAGCTCCGACCTTTGCTAGGGCTTCAAAGGTCACTAGCTTTGGGGGTCTCTACTCTTCTCTGCTAGTGAAGACGATAGGTGGTCTCTGACAGAAAGTGAAGGGAGAACAAAGGGGCACTGGCACTTTAAACCCCCTGGAAGTCACCTCAACTGGAAGTCACCTCAACTGGAGGGGAAAGGGAGCCACATGTGGCTCTTTGGCCCCTTGAGTGTGGCTCTTCCATAAAATACCGCAACAATGGGAGAAGGTGCAACACCAATGGCTGCTGCCTGTTTGTCTGTACCTCCATGATCAGAAGCAACATTTAGCAATCAGAGCACAGGTTCCTGATATGTGAAGGAGAGGGCCCTTTACGCCCACCCTGGCTTGCATAAGCTGCATGCAAACTGCTCCAGGAACACATGCACAACTGCCTACCAGATGGCTGGAAGTGGAGAATGAGTCGCTGCTACTGTGTGAAGAGTTGAAATTAACCTTAGTTTGCCATTCAAGTTTCTATAGACTCCAGAGTTCCAAAATAGTTACATCAAACAGATTTTTGCCAGTGCAATTATTGTCTAGCTGAGGAGACAGATTTCCTGGTGCTTCCTATTCTACCATATTCCCAGAATCCTCTTATCCTGGAAAGGTGTGTGTTTTTTCTCCCCAGAAGATCTTTTTACTTTTTAAATGTATTGATTTTTAGCCAGGCCAGCATGGTTGAGTGGTTGAGCATCGACCTATACACCAAGAGGTCACGGTTCAATTCCCGGTCAGGGCACATGCCTGGTTTGTGGTCTTGATCCCCAGTGTGGGATGTTCAGGAGGCAGCCGATCAATGATTCTCTCTCATCATTGATGTTTCTGTCTCTCTCCCTCTCCCTTCCTCTCTGAAATCAATTAAAAATGTATTTTTTAAAAGGTTATCTTAAACTTATTGATTTTTAGAGAGAGAGAGAGAGAGATCGACCTGCTGCCCCACCCATTCATGCATTCATTGATTCTTATATATGCCCTGACCTGGAATCAAACCCAAAACCTTGGTGTATCAGTATGATGCTCTAACCAACTGAGCTACCACGTCAAGGCCTACCTGGGAAGGCTTTTAAAGTTCCAGTGTCTACCCCATACCAATTGAGTCAGACTCTTTGGGGTCAAAACCAAGCATCAATATTAGCTCTCCTGGTAATTCCAGAATGCAGCCAATTTAAGAACCAATACTTTATGCCTGCTACAAATAAGAGAGAGGCATAACTCTCTTGGGCTACTTTAGATTTTGGAGGCAGTGTCCCACACATGAGGGTATCCAGCTGCCTCCCATTTGATTGATAACTGTAAAAGCAATGACTTCCAGTGGGACCCTGGACAACAGAAAGCTCCACCACTGGTCTAGGTTGCAGGCAAGTTGCTCTGCCACTGGACCTCTTATGACCAATTGTATCTTACATAGTTCAAAGGGTCTGAAGTAGACTGTGATGATGGATGTAGACTGTGGCTGGCCTTGATTGAGAACTTACAGCAGGAGCCCACTGAATTCTAGAGCAAGGAAATGCCCCTTGAGCAGATAACCATTTTCTTCTAGAGTTACTAAAAAATTTCCCCTCTTCCTTCCTTGTCTTGACTTCATAGTGTTTGGGTGTATTCTGGATTTATTATTTATTTTATGGATTGCAGAATAGTTAGATGGGCTAAATAACCAAAGGAGAAACAGTTATTATGTGGAGATAGTAGACTCTGAGAAGCCTGGCACTCTGGCATTATCCATGAATTCCATGGTCTGCTATTCAGAGAGGGGGCTGTGCTAGAATAGTGCATAATGTTTTTGGATTATGGTAGCAGGACATATTTTACCTGTGTGGGAAGAAATGATTGATAGCCAAGCAGCTCTAGGTGGAAATGTTGACAGTTTTAGAGGCATCTAACTCAGCTCATAACTATAGGTCCTTGCCTGAGAAACTGCTCTATATTATAATCCACCCTCCAATAAACCTCTACCCCATGGCACAGCTGCTGGGAGCAGGAGTGGCTGCTGTGCCATTTGGGTTTTCTTTTCCAGGAATATAGAGTTTTGAAGGAAGAAACTCTGAGTCTGGAAATAGTTGGAGCTGGGTCATATTGGCAGACCTCTAGGGCAGTGGTCGGCAAACTGCGGCTCGCGAGCCACATGCGGCTCTTTGGCCCCTTGAGTGTGGCTCTTCCACAAAATACCAACTTCTGCGCATGGGCCACGAAGTTTCAATTGCACTGTACATGCACGCCCGCACGTGGTATTTTGTGGAAGAGCCACACTCAAGGGGCCAAAGAGCCACATGTGGCTCGTGAGCCGCATTTTTCCGGCCACTGCTCTAGGGGAAGTTCATTCTTTTCTGCTGTTGAAGCCCTTGAATTTCACTGGCACTTCTTCATGAGCTGGTTATAGTGATGTGAACAACTAAAATTCTACACAACCAACTCCTAAAAAAAGAAAGATGAAAAGAAAAGGAAAAAGAGACCTGATTTTTAGTGTTTGCTTATTCCCATGGTGTAAATACTCCCACCATGGCTAATACCAAGCTACCACAGTGAAGGCACTAAACAGAGAGTTGGGAAGTATTACGTGCAACAGGCTCCCAGCAGGAAAGAACCAGCTTCAGTGCACCACTGCCTGGTTGTCAATTCTGCCTTGCATTCAGTGGAACTCTCCAGTAGCCTCTCAATATTCATTTCTGGGTTTAGGGGATATCAGTTCCTTGCAACCAAAATGTCTTTAACTAAAACACCTAGCTAGCATAACCACCTTTTATTCTGAACAATTACAGTCAATTCATTGAAAGTGTGTTCTAACTTTGGCTGATTTTTCAAAGCCCCATACTTTAAATATTTATAGCTATTTTCATTTATATGTAAAATCCATAGCTATTTCTACAAACGGGCAGTCTTCACCAGGTCCAGAAAACATGTTTTTAATCACTGCAGTTGCTTAGAGTAAGTGTTATCTTTGGAAATTCCTGCCCTCCAGTGTCCAGTATAGGGAACTGCTCTCTTCTTTTGTCAGCTGTGAATGTTATAGGACTAAGAAGTGAGTTGGAAGCTTTTGACACTCATCAAAGACTAATTCCAGGGTATAGACAGGTGGGTATTATGCATATTGGCTCTCCTATATTTCTTTCTTAATGAAGTTCAAAGGGATTTTACAGCAGGGTCCCTCAACCTCATCACATTTTGAGCCAGACACTACTTTGTTGTGGTGGCTTTCCTGTGCATTTTAGGATGTTTAGCAGCACCCCTGGCCTATACCTAATAGATGTGAGTAGTACCCTCCCCATCCCTACCCCCAAGTTGTGACAACCAACAATATTTTCACTCATTGCCAAGTATCCCGGGGTCAGGGCGAGGGTGGGAGTGGAGGTGGTGATGGTGGTGGTGCAAAATCATCCTGATTGAGAATCACTGCTCTATACTGATGGAGCAAATTTGTCTCATGCACCACTGACCTTAAGTAGCACTGAACCCAGTACGTTATGCAGGTTAGAGCCTAAAGCTCAAGCTGCCCCTCCTGAGTTCCTGTACTGTGTACTACAGGAGGAAAATTTCCAGGTGCCAGATAGAAAAGTATCTGAGTTCATAATGAAAAAATTTTAAATTTAGTTAAAAAGCACTTCTTTGAGACATGATGGGAGTATATATAATGATTCATTCATTCATCTTGTAGATATTCGTTAAGCAGTGCCCCTGAAATAGGTGATATAACAGGTTCTAGAGCTGATGCAACGACAGACTATGGGCCTGCCTATAAGGAACTAATTATTCTAGAAGGTTCAGTGGGGGATATTTTCAGTTATAAGAGAAAACTCAATTCCAACTGACTTAAATGATAATGGTACTTTATTGGCTCACATGTTCAAAAAGCCCACTGGAGCCAGTGGCTTAGGGTTGTCATCAAGGACTGTGTTCCCTTCAGTTTTCTCTGCTCTTCCATTCCTATTGCCAGTTTCATCCTAATGCTGACCTCCCTTGTGGTCACCAGAGGTGTTAGCAGCTCCCAATGTTACATGCTTCCTCATTTCCTGAGGACCTGAGATTCACATTGATTGGGCTAGTTTAGGTCACCTGCCACCCCCAAATCAATCATTGCCACCTAAGCAATGAAAGGTGCTGATTGGCTTAGTCTGGATCTCTTGCTCCAACGATGGCACCAGTTTCCATTGAAATCACACAGACTCCGTAAAAGAGACCAAGCATTGCTGGGAGAAGGAGAAAGAGAGCCATACATGTTGAGCGAATGTGGAGCCCTCATCCAGCCAAAGCATTCTCATGATTTTTGCTACTTTTCGCACCATTTGTGTGGGTCTCTGTAAAAGTTTTATCACAGTCTTCTGTGCTTTACATCTGCTGCTCCTCCCTCTGAAGTCTCATTCCATCTCTACTCCTCACAGTGATCCCCTCTCTCTTTCAAAACTCAATTTAAAGTCATTTCCTCCAAGTCTATTTGCACTTCATCAGACACCCTTCCCTCCTACACTCCTTTAGCCCTTAACTTCCCTGTGCCTTTGTTTGCTCAGCTTTTGTTGACTGCTTCTCAAACTTGGCTATATGATGAGTGTACCAGTGGTCAGCAATCCGCGGCTCGCGAGCCACATGCGGCTCTTTGGCCCCTTGAGTGTGGCTCTTCCACAAAATACGGACTTCTGTGCATGGGCCACGAAGTTTCAATCGCACTGTACATGTGCACCCGCACGTGGTATTTTGTGGAAGAGCCACACTCAAGGGGCCAAAGAGGCACATGTGGCTCGAGAGCCGTAGTTTGCCGACCACTGGTCTAGACCTACATTCTACTTCTGAAGAGTTTTTGATCGACTAAGTTCTTTAATGCCTAATAAAGGAATTGAGAGCTTCTAATGATGCTTCCTTGGTGTCCAAGGATATTCTTTCCATTGATTTTTAGAGAGTGGAAGGGAGGGAAGAGGAGAAACATGTATGTGAGAGAGAGACATCAATTGGCTGCCTCCCACCTGCACCCCAACTGGGGATCGAACCTGCAATCCAGATATGGTCTACTAGGTTGACCAGGAATAGAACCCTCGACCCTTTGGTGTGTGGGCCAAAGCTCTAACCACTTAGGCACATCGGCTAGGGCATGAGCATCTGTTTTAAAAATTTGCAAGTCTCACCTATGTTCTATCTTTGTAAAAGTCCACATTTTTAGAAGGACATGAGGACTTTTGGAAATCTAAGAATTTAAAACGCTAGAATTGACAATTCTGAATATCTTTGGGAGAAAATGCACAATCCATGACAACAATATACTGAGAAAATAATTTATTCAATTGTAAATCAGGAGTTTTATTTTTATTTTCTTATGTTTAAGAATAACTATTCATGACAATCTTGAGTTTGTTTGGGATTAAAATTTAAATGAATAAAAAAAATCAAGATTCCCTCAAACATAAACATCAGCCATTTAATCTTTCAGGATAGATAATTTTGTTGGTTCCAGACTTAAACCAGTAACTTTCCCTACTCTAGGATGTATTTCAGAAAACTTGAGTTAGAGAGAAGCAAGAGTCCTGGTGAATGTGTAATCTCCTTTAAAGTCCACTTCTTCAGGATTTTTGTTGGTTTTGTTTTGTTTCACTGCATTGTGATTATTTTTTTGGCAAGAAGTGAAGAGTAGGAGGCACAGTGCAATGGTAGGAAAATGTAGGTTTCAATTGATCAGAGAAGCCCAGTGTGCTGAACGTCAAGCCAGCGCAATGATTCTTCAAATATATCACTTAAAAAAGGAAACATGACTTTAACTGGAACACAAGCAAAATATAAATATGTAAATGTTGCCTTCTAACTTCCTTTACATTGAATTGCTTAACTTTAAATTATAGGTAGGATTTTATAACTTCTCTTAGAGAAGGGAATTGAATGTTAAGCTGTTCAGTTATGAGGACTGGGTTTCCCATTGCCATCCTGTCTGCTTTTGATATCAAATCAATTAACCATTTTATTAAATGTGTCTGGTTGTTACACCTCAGTAGTGCAGATGGGGCAGGGGAAAATTAGGTTATTTGGAGGGAGGGTTTTTCCTCCTATCCATTCCTGATGTCAGCCCTCCAAACGGGGTACAATAGGCTGAGGAACTCTGAGGGTTGGAGCAAGTGGCAGTTGGACTTGCTGCTGATGATTGTCATGAAGCCCCTGTCTGGAAAATTCCTTGCAAGCTTCTTCAGTCCATTTTAGGCCTCTGTCTTCTCTGACACCATCCACTTCTTCTGGCCAAGGATCTGAAGACACAGTTGCAGAATCTGGCAGACTGAATGTGACTTGGGCAAAACAAAGAAGTATCTTCCATTCAAGTCCCCTCTGCTCTGGTTGTCTTGGGATTAAGGAGGCTGGAGACCATCCACATTATCCCTGTCCCATTTAGCAACTGGATCCATGCTATATTTAAGTGCCAATCCATCTCCTGTGACCTCTCAGGTGCCAATGCCCAACCATGATCTTTCCACTCTCTCCTATTTCATGGCAAACTCACTTTGAGGCTTTGTTTCCACTTCCTTCAGATTCCCTGTGACTCCAAACATTTACCACCATCATAACCACTGGGAATCTCGACAAGTCTTTTGCACAGAAGCCAAACAACATCCTGAGAAAAAGACACACATACAACAAAATGGCCTGAAGTGGTCTGCTACTGAAACCATTTGAGGATTGCCAGGTAGACTGTGTCCTCGCTGCAAGTTCTGCTGTAAAGCAACCTATGTTGCTTTAGACTCAGCACCCTTTTCTCCAGTTCTCCAGTACATTCTGACATATGTAGAGTGTTTCTGGCTTTTTTATGGCCTGTGAAAATTTTTTTTTAAGTTCATCTGATATATTTTCCCCAAACCCAGAATAGATAGGAAATCATTGGGAATTCACATCTGATTACCAGAATCCATGCTCCCATATTACAAGGCTGAAAGTTACGAGGAGTAGTAATTGCTGGGTTGGTGTTTTATTAGTATTTTTTAAAGTTAAAATTAAGTGTTACTTTTCTGAAGAAGTAGCCAGAATACTCTCTCAAATTCAGAAACCTACTGGCACAATTTAAAGTCAGATATTAGTTCTAACCAAATTATATTCTTTTGTCTGCCAAGATACCTTGACAGTCTTAATATCTGCAGGCAGGCCTATCTGATAATCCCAGCAATATTCTGGAGATAAGATTTTAGTGGGCTTGTTGAGAAGGAAATACTTGTTTAGGTGGCTTTCATCATGCCACTCGGCCTCTATGTCATTTTTCTTGTCCTGGAGGATTCCTTTGAAACACTCCTGGGTGATGTTTAGGACCTGAATGGGTGTTCCTCCAAAAATGGCCGCATGATAATAAAAATCCCCCTCGCCATACGGAATGAAGGCTGCAGACTCCTTCCGCCTCTCATAAGTAAACTCAAGAGGATCTGCCTTGTACCACCAGGCTTGTAGCTGAGCCACTGACTGGCCGAGGGTCTCCACCCCAAAGGTGTCTTGGAAGACCTGGTCCACGTCCATGCAAAAGAGGAAGTCGACCTCGTACTGGATGTGGTTCACAATGTGCTCCCCAATGGTCTTCATGCGCATCATGCTGATGTCCTGCCACCTCTTCTCAGGCTTGACCTCAAACACTTTGAAGGAACGCAAAGGACCCAGCTCTATCAAAGGCAACCTGGAGACATCATCCATCATGATGTAAAATATGACTTTGTGGCCAACCATGAAGTACTTATTAGCAGATGTTAAGAATTCTTCCAAGTAATGCTCAATGTATCTGAAACAAAGAAGAACGGGATAAATGTAACCTCTGGGACTCTGTAGGAGACCATGTACTTTCTAATCATTTTGTTTGTATTTTGAAGTTCAAGAGACAACTATTTTTCCTCATCGCAGATGTATGTTTTCATGTGGAGAGACATCTGTTACTGTAACATTCCTGACTGCTCTCCACTGTTCAGTCACTCTGCCTTGGGGAAGTGGAGGGACTTATCTGACTGCTAATTTTGGAAAGGCGACTGGCCATGAACAGCCCCCTCCCCCCCCCCGCCCCTCCTTTCCTCTCCTCTCGCTCTTGGAAACTGTATGTATTGGAGATAGTATGTATGCTTTGGGCCTTATAAGATATTTAGTGGTACAGGCACCGCTCTGATGTACAGAGGCCTGGAGTTTCTAGTGCAATAGCTGCTTGGTTGCCTGAGTCTTTCTACTTCTGTGGTTCAATGTTAGGAGGCCTAGAGCCTACAGATATAAGCCACATTCTCCAATACCAGCTTCAACTGTAATGAAGATGGTATTTACTACCATCTGCCTTACTTAGCCCTTTGTTTTGGTTTAGACTTTGGGTAGGCAAAAGGGATGTGAGTTCTTTTTTTCTTCCAAGCTTTATTGGCATATAATTGACATGTAGCACTGTATAAGTTTAAGGTGTACAAAGTGTTGATTTAATATACTTATATATTGCAAAATAATTACCACCTTAGTTAGCTAATACCTCCATCACGTCACATAATTACCATTTCTCTTTTGTGGTAAGAATATTTAAGATCTACTTCCTTAGCAACTTTTAAGTATACATAATATAGTACTGTTAACTGTAATCACCAGGCTATACATTAGGTCCCCAGAACTTACTCATGTTATAACTAGAAGTTTACACCCTTTGACTAACATCAGGGGGCGCTAATCCTTTAGCCTCCCTCAAAAACTCCAACCTACATATCCCAATGTTGCTACTACTCTATCAGATGCACCATGATGTGACCCTTGGGTTCTATGGGGATGCATTAAGCTGAACCATTGCCATTCTGGAACCCAGAGAATGGGTAAAGGGACATGGATATCCTTTCATATTACATATTCACTCTGTGAGCCTCCCACTGATCACCCAAAACTCCAACCCATTGACCAGATACCACCATAATAAGTTCCATCCAAATATCAAAGCAAACAACCTCTGAGTTAGCCTTATTTAAACTATTTTTTCTCTTTTTAAAAGTCTTTATTTTTTACAACATTTTTAGGTTCACAGAAAAATTGAACTAAAAGCACAGAGTTCCTGCCCAGTCAGTGTGGCTCAGTGGCTGAGCATAGACCTATGATTCAGGAGGTCACGGTTCAATTCCTGGTCAGGGCACTTGCCCATGTTGTGGGCTCGATCCCCAGTAGGGGGCATACAGGAGGCAGCTGATCAGTATTTCTCATCATTGATGTTTCTCTCTCCCTTCCTCTCTGAAATCAATTTAAAAATATGTTTTCAAAAATTTTTAAACAAAAGCACAGGGTTTCCTTATACTCCCCTTGTCCCTCCTCTCTCCCACATTCTTCTCCACTTACACCATTCAGCACCAGGATGGGACATGTGTTGCAGTCAGTGTACATACATTGACACATCATTATCACCCCAAGTCCATAGATTACATTAAGGTTCACTCTTGGTGTACATTCCATGGGTCTGGACAAATCTATAAGGACATGTATCTACCATTATGTATTATACAGAATATTTTCATTGTCCCCAAAATCCTGTGTTCTACCTGTTCATTCATTCCCCCAACCCAACTCCTGGCAACTACTGACCTTTTTACTATAACCATAGTTTTATCTTTTCCAGAATGTTATACAGTATGGAATCATACAAAATGTAGCCTTTTCAGATTGTTTTCTTTCACTTAGTATATGCACTTAAGTTTCGTCTGTGTCACTAATACAGATAATATTCCCATCTGGATGTACCACAGTTTATTTACCCATTCACCTACTAAAGGATATCTTGGCTGCTTCCCACTTTTGGTAATTATGAATAAAGCTGCTATAAACATTTGTCTGCAGGTTTTTATGTGGACATGTTTTCAACTCCTTTGGATAAATACCAAGAAACACAATTGCTGGATTGCATAGTAAAAGTATGCTTAGTTTTGTGAAGAATCTGCCAAACTGTCTTCCAAAGTAGTAGTACCACAAGCAATGAGTTCCTATTACTTCCCAGCATTTGGTGTTCCCAGTGTTTTGGTTTTTGGCATTCTAGTAAGTGTGTAGTGTTATTTTAGATATTTGTCTGTTCATTCAAAAAATATCATGTTGATGTCTTCTGTAACCCAGCTACATACTCTCTTGTAAAGCCATGGGGATCAGAGAGAAGAGGAAGGAGTAGAAAGATGGCTTGACCTAACTCATGCAAACCCCTGACTTATGCTCAATGAATATGGACTGAGTTTAATGGGCTGATCACAGTACTGGCCAATCATGATGTCCTGTGAGTAATAATAACTGGCACTTTTCACTTTGGTTACTGCTTGGATCCTTTTCTTTACTACCAAATTAAAGTGTACTTATAATGGTGGCCGCTAGAAACCTAAGGGTTTACAGTATTGAGTCTTTAAATGGAGAACATGTATCTGAGCAGTATAAAGAAGGACTTTGGCATGGCTCTGTGGCTGATGGCCAGGAAATTCTTTGGTGTTTTGTACCTTTAAGAAAAAATTATAGTACCCTGAAGCTGAGAGACAATCCTGGGGGAGGACGTGAGCCACTGTGTGGTCTAACACTGTTTAGAGATTGAAGCACTGAGGCTGCGTTGTTATTTGAAAATAAACCAAACATCACACCTCCTAAAAGTCCAAATCCACTCTAGTGAAGATTTATTGCTGATGAATACAGTCCTCTCCTGCCTCAGAGCGGAGAGCACAGGGCTTTCACCGGATATGCCATTTACCCTTTAGTTCTGGAGAGTTGAAACTGTGGACAAAAAAAGGGGCTATACAGAAGGTAAACCTGTATTGGATCATAAATTCCTAACTGGATAGATCATGGTGGGTAGTCTTGCCCCAAGTATATAACTTCTTTAGTAAAAGGTTTATTTTTAACTTAAGCAAGCCGTGTCTATTGTTTCTGTGCAACCAGGTTAACACACCTTTGAAATAAGAGTCCCACCCTCAAGAGAGCACATAATCTTAACTATCCCGTACACCTTGCTTTCTTCCACCTTCATGTAATATTCTTATATTCCCTCCTTATTTTCAAATGCATAAAAGAAATTGCAAAACTGTCATTCTCCAGAACATTTGAGGTCTTGCTTCTGGGCAATTGTCATCAGTTTGTGTCAAATAAAATCCTATACAAATTCTTTATAGGTTTAGATGTTTCTTTCGTTGACATAACTGTTGGTTGAAGTCATGTGGGGCAGTTCTGTTCTCTTTAGAAACACCAGGATCAAATCAACCTGCAGCATGGCTGGCTTGTCCCCTCTAGTGCCAAAGGTTTAGGTGAGCTGGGCGAGCATTGGCTTCCAACTCAACAATACTGATTCTTCTAGTAAAAATGTCAAAACTAGTTACCCTTTTCTGTTAGAGATGCTACCTAGGTCCCTGGAATCAATACAGTCAATGGCATTAGGACTTAATCGGTATGGTGCCAGCGATGGCTTCTGACCTCTGGGTTGGAAGACTTAGGAGAACTATCAGGTCTACAGAACTCTCCTTTAGGTGCTCTGGTGGGCAGAGCTCGAGCTCAGGTCAACCTGGACCTTCAACTCTTTGTATTGGGCAAAGGGGTCAACATTCCACATGGCTTTCAGAAAAGGTACTGACGAGAAAGCCAGGAAATGGGGTTGGGGGGTGGGGATGGGAAGGAAATAGGGAAATTGAACTTTTGCTTTTGTTTTTTGGGGGAAAAATCTCCAAAAGAGCAAAATGCATTATATTTTACTAGTAAAACCAATATTACAAGCTACCAATTTCAAGTAAGAATGATTGAAATTTGGGGAGAAACATTCTAAACAAGGAAATGGAAGCTGAAAGAGGAACCTATCCAACTTTTAGAAGAGGAAGTTCTGGCCAGCCAAATCTCTGTGGCCCTAAGTCCTCCAGGAGGAACCGAAGGAAGAGTGGTCAGCCAGCTCCTACGTGGAAAACCACCAACCACACTTAGATCACTGAGAACCTGCTGTAAGGGCTTCTGTCCTTGGTCCTGGGTCTTGAAAGCATGGAAAGAATAATGCACTAACCACTGGCATTTTTGGAATGTCCAGAGAAAGCCATGGAGATCGGGGTGAAGGTGGCTGTGGGTGAGTTGTATACTCTGGGCTCAGTGTGTGTAGCAGACATTTTTACCTATATCCTGAGACCTCACTTTGAGGTGGGAAGGAGTCCACTCACCGACTATGGTGTTTGTCCTCATCTTTTGGGGGATCTCAGCAGAAATGAGACTGAAATGGTCCCATTATAACATCCTCCCATCTGATCATTCAAACAAGTCATAAACAGCCTCTGTAGGCCCAGGGAGACCCTCACAAACATTTTGACAGTTGGAACAAGAAGTCAAGGTAAGTTTAATAGTGACACCTACCTTCCGATAGCAAAAACCGTCAAACCCACGGTAATCTTCTGTTTGCCATAGTAATTTTCCAAGATGGCTCTGTTATAAGTGCCTTCCCACACCACGGGTGCTTTCCAACTAGTCACTGTCACCACCTTTGGCCGTTTCCTGGTGACAAAACACAGAGTCCTGTGAGTGGGGACGGCTTGCTGAGGTGGGGCAGAGGCTGTGGGCTCGGCTGGGATTTACAGTCACTGTCCCTGAATCCTGACTGGGTCATAAGACATTTCAGGGGCAGCCTCTTCCAGGTGTGGGATGGGAGACCCAGGTGCCCCTGGGGGCTGTGGCTGTTATGGGGATCTTCCCTGCTCATCTCAGACCCTCTCCCTTTTCCTGCTTTCCTTGTTCTCTTTTTCCTCCTAATTTCCTTTCCTATCTCCTCAGCCCTTTCCTAAGCCACAAGTGGCCTCTCTGGGTGTTATTATCCCTGTGGGTACCATCTGAGCCTAAGAAGGACCTGATCCTTGACACAGGGCGATGAGAAAGGGGCAATGAGCTGAAAGAGAGAAAACCATCTCAATGTGCCTTTCACCAGAAAAGGATTTCTGAGTAGGAACCTGGTTAGAGGCCCAAGAGGGCCCCAGACTAGGGGGTTCTGGTGTTATTATTTATTTCACAAACAAAGAGAGAGTCGCCCCCCCCCCAAAAAAAAAAAGAACGGACCCAGCAGAGGCCCCTATAGCCCAGGCTGGAGCACCCAGCTCAGACCATGGGCCTATTTTGGATTCTGCACTAACTTGTGCCAGCACTTTCACATATATTTTCTCTTCTGGTCCTTGCAACAGGCCTGCCATGTAGTATGTCCGTTGTACAGGTAAGAAAACCAAGGCTCAGAAAGGTTTGTTAACTTGTTCAAGGCCACATAGCTGGCCACCGATGATGGTAACTAACACACACTGAGCACTTCCTATGGGACCGGATACTGTACTAAGAGCTTCACCTTTCAGAGGTGGGTGCTATTTTGATTCTCATTTCATCAATGAGGAAACTGTACACAGAGAGGTTAAATAACTTGCCTGAGTTCACATAGCTAGTAAGGGGCAAAGCTGGGATTTGAACCCAGATAGGCTAATTCTGGAGTCTGCGCCCTGAGCCACCACCCTATATCACTTCTTATGTGGACATTTACCTGCTATGCTGATAAAGCTGGGGCTAAAACCTGGGTCTGCCATTACTTACACTCAATTTAGCTACTTCAGTAGTTTTATCACTGCAGAATGAGAAATGCACTTTTCCCCCTTTTGTTTTTAGAAGCTTATGTGATGCTTTTAGTCACACAAAACCCCCAGCTTTGTTGAATGACAGAATTTCTCACACACACACACACACACACACACACACACACACACACACACACTGCTTATAGTTCCATAGCCAACATTTCTGAACTTAAAATCTCCCATGCACTGTCACCTCACTGCAGTCCTGTTTTAGCTTGTCAAAGATCTTTTAACAGTTCTGACCCAGCCTAAGTTGTGCAGTTGTGTAGGAGCTGGACATCTGGTAGGCAGGTAATAATAATTTCTTAAAAAAGGAAAAGAGGAGGAGGAGGAAAGGAAGGGAGCTGGTATCCTGAATACTTATGGTACACAGGGGCTAAGTACTTGACTTTCACTGCCTCATTTAATCCTTACCATGGATTATAAAATAGATGCTATCATCATCTCCATTTTACAAATAAAGTAGGGGTAGGATAGGAGAAAGGAACTTGGTCTTTAGCCATTTAATTTATAGGAGGGGCCAGACCAGGGCACTCAATCTCTCGATATACATTTTGGAAGTTCCTTCTCCTTTACCAGGCCCAGTGCTGAGCACGGGGATCAGAGAAATGAGAACCCCCCCCCCCTCTACTACCTCTTGAGAATCTCAGTTCTGACAGGTGGCCAGCCTGCTACACACTCCTCAACTGCATGACCACTCAGGCCACAACTTCTAGAAAGACTGAGTCAGAAAACCAGTGTTCAGTTTCGTTACTTGGTTGGGAAAATTCTTTGAGCAGGAAAAAAAAAGTAGCACTATTAAAAATTAATGTTTAATTAAAATGTCCTATTTCCCATCTGTTAACTATTAAATTCCACTGGCAAGTCCAATATGTCAGCGCCCCTAAGAAAAGGAGCCAGATGACTTACAGGCAGTGGCGGGGAGGGGATGGGGGACAGGATGAGATCAGTTTCCTGAATGAACCTCTGTATCAAGGTGTCTTAGTCATCAAAACCCAAAACCTCCCTCCTGCAAACAAGAAGTGACAGGTCAGGCCACACATGTGCAAGAGCAGAGCTAGCCTTTGCCACTCTCAACTGCCAAAGAGGTTCAAGGTCACAAAGATGGGACTCTAAAAGGAGGGGAAGTGCTGCTGGGAAGGACTCGGAGCTGCCCCCAAAACCTTCCAAGCAGGGTACCCACCAAGTCCACCAGTATAGGCCAAAGGCGTCCCACAAATTAAAAGGGCTCCAGAACCAAAACCTACACCTACTTGTGAGATTGGTAGCTTTTTCATTGTATGTACTCATTTATGAGAACATTGTGGTATCTATCCAAGTGTTGGGGGGAGGAAGTGTTAAAAGTCCAGTAACTGTGCATGCAGGTCAACAAAGATGTGGAATGCACACATTACTCAGTGAACTCCTTCTAGGCAGCAGCTGCTGGAGAGACCCAGCAAAGAGCCTATGGCAACAGGGACAAGGGTGAGGGCTGTGAAATGCAGATAAGATGATGTGGGAAGAATTTTGGAGAAAGAATTAACAGAACACGTTAATGAATTAGACTGTAGGATGGGTGGAGGAGGAGGCTGAATCGGAGAGCTGTCCCAGATCCTGGCTTGAGATGGGAATTGAGGAGAACAAGTGTGGGGTGGGATCACGTGAGACATGCAGAGACATCAAGCAGGCAGTTAGACACAGTCAGCGCTCAGAGGAAACCTTTGGGCTAATGATATACATGGGAATCAGTCTCACACGGATGGTCTCTAATGCCCTGGAAATGGATGAGAGCACATGGAAGATGGTGTGTAAAGAAGAGATGAGGATACTGGACTCAACCTCCAGAAGCTCTAATCTGTGAAGGCGGGAAAGGAGAAGCCCCTGTCAAGGAGACAGAAGGGAGAATGGGGAGTAGGAGGAAAAGTACGAGGATCTGGTGTCAAAGAAGCTGAGAGATCTTGATGTAGAAATGTGTACACAACATACTGTGATGTTTTAGGTAGTTTACAGAAAAGAATACAGTTATATAAATATATTTATTTGTTTATTCCATTGTTGGTCTAGTCATTTATGTGAGAAACGCACTCTGGTGCCCTGAGAAGGCTTAAATTTGGTGCCGTTTCAAACCAATATTCTTTAAATATCTGCTCTCCATTCCTTTAGAGAGAAGCTGAGCCATGCATGGGGGAGACTGAAGAGAATGACAGCTGGTGGCCCTCATCTGACCCTCCTCTCTGTTCCCAGTAATTCAGCCCTGACCCCGCCACTCAAATCCTGCTCAGCAAAGCACAAGTGTCACCGTGAAAGTGTGCCACCCTCATCAGAGGGTGGCATTATTCAGGCTTACAGATCCCACTGCCACCTGTATTCTGATGGCTTCTCATCCTCCATCTCTACCATATATCTTCTGCTGAGCTTGGGCACTGCTAACAGATGGGACACACTGCTTGTGTGTGCCCCCTCCCCCAAATTTATAAGTTAAAACCTAATCCCCATTGTTATACCCTCTGATTTTCTATTTAATTTCAATTTTTTTTAAAAAGCTGGTATTGACCCATTAAGCTAGTATCTGAACGTAGTAATGGAGAGTAACTGGATCTGAGTAATGGATCTGAGATTTTGCATCACCGTTGCCATTTTACTGATGAGTTAACTGAATCTCAGAGAGAATTTTCTTGCTCTGACTCTCCATCCTGTGGCTTTCCACAACATGCTGTGGCCTCTGAGACCACAGCCGAGTATTTTGTGATTCACCTGCTACCACTGGCCAGTCACCATGTTATTGTTCCAGCAATTGAGTCAAAACATCCAGACTCTGTTTCTCATCTAATCTGTCGTTAAAGGTCTAAGATTCTGTCTCCCCACTGAGAGATGTTCTCAGTGGCACTGTTGCCTACACAGCCCCCTGCCACCTCCCGCTGACCCATGGATTTGCTGCACACAAGGGACCCTCTTACTCTGGATTAAACCAGTCAGACAGCTGAAGCTCTTCGTTGTCTTCCTTTTCTCTCTCTATGTCTTCTTCCTCTTGGGAATTGTGGGTCCTATGTACAAAGGGAAAGCAGGGTGAATAAGGCAGGGAGGGCATCTACGGTGTCAGGAAGTCAGTGACTGTCTGGAGAAGGTTCATAATACTAAATGGTTATGCATAAGGACATATTTTGGATAAAAAGGCGCAGTACCCGTCTTTGTGATGATGATCCAAGACAGCATAGTTAGCAGTTTAAAGACACAACAGCCCTCAGATTATTTCAGGGGCGGGGGAATTTTATCAAATAGTCCACATAAGGACATTTTATCTTATGATAATCTTTCCTACAACCTGAACTTCAGCCCAAGCCCCACTCACCCCCAACTTAAAAAACAAAAACCTTTACGGTTCCGTTCCCAACCATGAAATAGATTCCTTATATGATTTCAATAAGCCAGAAACATGAGTGACTGAGACGGCCATGGCCATGACACTGTTTATCTGGACTCTAAACATGTTCAGTCGGTGGAAACACAGACCAGCGTCTCATAGCCTTACCCATTTTCAAACCAGTTCGGAAACCACCAGCCCTTCTGACTGCCACTGTCACCAAGTTCTGGGTTTCTAAGAAATGAAAAAGATGAAAAACATTTTTAGAAAATGAGGCAGTCCCAGACTGGGGTTTTTCCAAATTCTTTTTATGACAGAAAATGATTAAACAAAATTTTTAAAACTGCCGGCTGGTAAAACAAACAGAAGTGAAGCTGCTCCAGGTGAATGGGAGAGGCCAGGCCTGATAGTGCCCAGACCTCCTCCTGGGACAGCTCCTGCACTCGCTCATCATCCAGGGAGCCCCGGCAGGGCAGGAGGAGAGAAAGAGAATGATGGGGGGGAGGGGACGACAGTAATACATAAACTCAAGTCTTGGATCTGCCACTTACTATTGTATGGCTATGATAGGCCATTTTTCCCTTTCTGAATCTCCATTTTTCTCCTCTGAAAAGTCAGATAATAATACTAATACAGGGTGGGGTAAAAGTAAGTTTATTTGTGAGTCTACTTTTGCCCCACCCTGAATAGTAATAATAATAATAATAATAATAATAATAATAAACCTACCATGAAGGTAGCTAAATGAAATAGCATACATAAAAGAGCTTTCTAAGTTGAAAATAAATGTAACAGGTTGTGATCTTAATAAAGAAACCAGCGCACCTGTCCAAGAATGATCTCTTTTGCTTTAACTAGGAGAACTCAGGTTGCTACAAAGTCAGCAGTTACAGCCTCAGGAAATCTGCTTATGTGGTGCATCATATTTATTGTTTGGCAGCTATTGTCCCCACCTTGAATCCCTGGAATAAATACCACCTGATTATGGCGTATGATCTTTTTAATGTGTTGCAGAAATCTGAGGGTCTCTGAACCAGAAACTCAGAAACCTGTAATCAGAAGCCACCTTCCCCACCCACATGCAGAAGTTTCCACACTCATCTTGAGAGTCTCCCCAAGGTAGGGGCCTTCTGGGGGAGGGGAAATGGGAAACCAGGAGATGTAAGGCCTTTCATTTGGACAAATTGAGTGCTGAAACGTGAACAGACATGATAATATTAATAAACCTGTTTGAAAGCTCATCTACTTTCAGGGAGCATTTAAGATGATTTATGAGTAAGAACTACAGTTACAATAACTGGGGAAATAATACCAGAATAAAACAAACAAGAGGGAACAGAAAGAGAAACATTTACTTAGTCATTCAGGTACGTATTTTCACAATGACCCTGGTCATCCCAGCAACTCTCAAGAATAAAGGTTTTACCTCTATTTTCATTTAGCTGAAATATTGGCTGAGTAGGTTTGGGAAAACTGCCAAGATCCCATGGCATTTTGTAAGCATAAAAACCCAGACTTAATGCCACGAGATAAGCTGTATCAGAAATGAAGGCTGAGGGAAGTACAAGCAGTTAAGCAAACCACATTGCTCTGGGCTTCCTGGCAACCAAGCCAAAGATAGAAAAATGAAGGCTTACATAGTTCTTACTGGCAATGATGATGATGATAATAATCCTATCTAATAAAGAAGAATATGCTAACTGACCCTCACTCCATCGCAAAGATGGTGGTGCCCACAGCCAATAAGGAGGGAATATGCTGATTGCCCCGCCCTCAAAGATGGCAGTGCTCACAGCCAATAAGGAGGGAATATGCTAATTGACTGTCCTGCCCTCAGAAATGGTGGCACCCACAGCCAATAAGGAGGGGATGTGCTAATTAACTGCCAGGCCCTCACACAAGATGGCTGCCCCCATATGGTCAAAGATGGCTGCCTCTGTGTGGTCAAAAGATGGCTAGCAGGGGAGGGCAGTTGGGGGTGACCAGGCCTGCAGGGGAGGACAGTTAGGGTCGACCAGGCCAGCAGGGGTGGGCAGTTAGGGGCGACCAGACCAGCAGGGGAGGGCAGTTGGAGGAAGACCAGGCCTGCAGGGGAGGGCAGTTGGGGGCTACCAGGCCAGCAGGGGAGGGCAGTAGGGGTGATCTGGCCGGCAGGGGAGTAGTTAGGCGTCGATTGGGCTGGCAGAGGAGTGGTTAGGGGGTGATCAGGCTGGCAGGCAGAAGCAGTTAGGGCAGCCGTGGGCAAACTATGGCCCGCGGGCCGGATCCGGCCCGTTTGAAATGAATAAAACTAAAAAAAAAAAAAAGACCGTACCCTTTTATGTAATGATGTTTACTTTGAATTTATATTAGTTCACACAAACACTCCATCCATGCTTTTGTTCTGGCCCTCCGGTCCAGTTTAAGAACCCATTGTGGCCCTTGAGTCAAAAAGTTTGCCCACCCCTGAGTTAGGGGCAATCAGGCAGGCAGGTAGGCGAGCAGTTGGGAGCCAGCAGTCCCGGATTGTGAGAGGGATGTTTGACTGCCAGTTTAAACCGGCAGTTGGACATCCCCCAAGGGGCCCCAGATTGGAAGGGTGCAGGCTGGGCTGAGGGACACCCCCCACCCCGTGCATGAATTTCGTGCACCAGGCCTCTAGTAATAATAATAATAATACACCCACTAGTTCATCAGAATTCCAAACGGTTTTTAATGATCCTTTGTCCCAAAGAAATTTAGCAGAAGGGACCATTATCCACCCTGACTCTCTTTATTGGGAAGGCAGGAATGTTCCAAAGGACACCACTTAAAGAGACCCTTCATGAGAAAGAAGCAAGGGCAACACACAGCCATGGCTCTATAAAGGCATGTCTAGGAGGCCAGAGGCATGCTCTCCAGATCTCCGGGGACCCGCCTCTGCCCTCCACCTTTGAGCACAGCGCCATCACCAGCTGCCATGTTAGGAACTGACTGTAGGAGGTGCAGGAGTGGTCGTGGGAGCTGTCCCAGAGACATCTAGAATTCAAAGCACTTACTTTGAGTGATATATCCACAAGAAAGAGCCTTCTGGGCTAAAAGCAAAGGGGAAAGAAAAACATATCATGTTACTTTTAATTCTGAGAAAAGCTATTTTGCAGCCATTATCACTGAAGCCCCGGGCTGAGTTGAGAGCCTGGTTTTAGCTACTCCTAGGTTTCCACCTTCCTTTGAGTTAAAACCAATGACCACAGGAGACTGGGAAGTTGCACTGCAGTCACTTCCATATTTACCCAGAACAAGGAGGTCTCTGGAGACTCAAATCTTAGTAAATAAAAAGACGACAGCTCTTCATTGTGGCTTCAACGAGGGAGAGAGGCTCACAGATGGGCTCCCTCCTGCCATCTCCTCAGGAACACCACAGCCCAGCCAGCCCTCACCCAGGATTTACCTTCCCCCAGAAAACAAAATGACTGCAGAGCCTAATGCCGCATCCAGCTCAGAGCTTCAGAGACACACTGTTCCTCCCTCATCTAGAAACTTGGACTAAGAGCTGGAGGGAGTGCACAGCACAGTTCCTAGTACACGCAAACAAACACTCAGTAACTGGTAGCTGCTGTCAGCATGATCGCCATCATCATCATTATTCGTTTACTGTAACTTTTAAAGTTTCCTCTGGCTCTAAAATTCTAAGATGTTTTTTCCATCAAGCTTCAAATCAAACGCTGTCCTAGGTAACATTCTTTCAGATGCTCTGCTGACAGCAGTTTTATTTACTAATCGTTTGATGTGTTCAGTTATTTTAAAATCCTTTTTAGCCCATCACCGCCCACCTGTCTAAAGTTAGTGCCCTCAGCTCACCTCAAATCATCACACAGCCAGTTCATAAGGTGGCAAAGGATCTGCTGCCTTTTAAGCACCTTGCAGGTATTCAAGTAGACTCCTCACATTGAGGAATGATGTGGCCACAGTCTGGGTGCCACATGGCCCTGAAGAGCAGCCAGAACCTGCCCCGACTACTGAGCAAAGTCTGTGCCCAGCACTGCAAAATGACCCTCGTTGTGCACATTTGTGCCTTTGGCTCCAATAATTTAATTTGTGAACCCTCAAAATATGGAAGCACAACTCTGGCTGCAATTCAAAGCACCATGGTTATCCAATCAAGCACTCACAGCTTGAAGGTTACCCACACAAGCATCCTAATTCAGGGCAGGACCCCCAAAGGTTACTTGTTCTGTTGGATTCTTCCAACTGCTAGAGCTTCCTGCCATCTGCCAAAATCCCCTGTCCTAGTCTGCCTCTGGAGTAGAGGACGATGGTGATGGTGATGATGAAGAAGATGAACATAGCAGCTTGCATCTCTTGAGTGCTTATGAAGTTCCAGATATTGCTCCACCTGCTTTATACTCAATATCTTATTTAATCCTCCCAACAATCCTATGAAGCAGGTACTGTTACTATCACCATTTTTAAAAATAGGGAAAATGAGGAACAGAGTGGCTGGGTAAATTGCCCAAAGTCACCGATGAGATAAGTGGTGGCACAGGACCAGCCCCAGGAAGCCCTTACTCCAGACTCAGCCCTGGAGCACCTAAGGAGGCTCGGGGTCCCTTCACCTAACTCTGATTCACCTTTTCTTTGGACTAAGTACCCCCAGTTTCCTCAATTTGAAAGACCTGGTTTGTAGGCCTTCTAACTTGGTCACACTCATCTTGTTTTTCTTAAAATGAGTTGTTAAGAATGACACTCCCAAAGCAGTTAGATTATGCAGCACCCCAGGGTGTAGGGGGAAGACTCCCAAATTCTGGAGCAATTCTTCTACTGATGGACCTCAAGGTGCAGTTCCTTTTTTGGTAGCCACAATGGTCCTGTTGGCTCATCTTAGAATTTAAGAATTGGAAGACATTCGCATGTTAATCTAGGCTGTCATGGTGAATGTGGGGGCTACTAAAACACTTCACCATGAGTGTATTAATGGTGCCTGGACAGCTCTCCCTGCCTAGAGCTGTACGATGGACTTTTTGGACGAGCTGTACCAGGGCCTTTGAAGTCAAAGGCATCGTGCATTTTTGCAGCTGCCTGTGGAGCCCTCTTTCTATCAGAAGCTTCTCCAGCTGGAATCTGAGGCATTGTAGTTTCCAAAAGCACAGAAGCAGTGCTTTTGGGTGAATGCACTCAGGAATGTTTAATTCTCTTTGCTTTCCAGAGTTAAAAAAGAAAAGAAAAGAAGTTTCAGCCAGGCACAAATGAATCACAAGTGTATTTTGCAACAAAAGTCAACAACTTGAGTTGCTCCATTAAACTCTGCAAATATCCAGGATTGCAAAAACCAGGGTGGATTTCTCATGGAACTTGCGTCTGAAATTTCTTAAAGGTAATTTCTGTATCTGGCCATATGGATAATTTTAATTACATTTTGGGCTTAATAAGACCTTACTATTTCTGTGCTTAGCCTGCCAAGAACTGCCTAAGTACAAAAATCAAGACATTTGGAAGGAAGCTAGTGAATTAGCCAGAAGGCGCTTGGAGCTTGAATGCTTATAAAGACAGTTCAGGGGAGAGTGGGGTAAGGGGGAGAGATCAACCAAAGGACTTGTATGCATGCATATAAGCCTAACCAATGGACAGACACCAGGGGGGTGAGGGCATGAGTGGCGGGGCGGCGGGGGGGTGGGGGGGGGTAATGGGGGAATAAGGACACATATGTAATACCTTAATCAATAAAGAAAAAAAATTTTTTTTTAAAAAAAAAGACAGTTCAGGGCTCAAGGACACCGGAAGGGTGGAATCTACCTTTAATTCAACCTGATGACTTGGCTAACACTAGCAGATAAGAGTAACTTTCATCTACATCATTTCAACATGTTTCATAATTACCTGTTGATATATTCCCAAAACACAACAATTACAGTTGAGACAACCAGCATTGACAGAATCACTTTTCCTTTGACATTCATTATTTTCTCCTGGGAAAAGAAAAGAAAAAGAGGGGAAAAATAGACTCAATAAATCCAGAGCAAGATACGGTTTTTAAGAAATGCTTCCACCTATATCCTCTCTAAAAGGAAATGTTTATGAATATTTAACTAGAGCTAAGAAGTGTGCTCTACCTTAAATTGCATAGGTCTGCAATGGCAAATCAGGCCAGGTTGATGAATTGACAGGGCTCTTATGCTGGGAAGGACGCTAAGGCCACTTTGGGGCTCAGAAGGGAAAGTACCTGGATAATCATGAGGTCTGCCATGAATGGGGAGCATGAGGGAGTAACTGGAAGTGGTTTCCATGGCTGCCAGGGGCCAGTACTCAGATCACCCACCTCTTGGCAAGTGGCTGCAAGGAACCATCCATTTCCTGGCTTTGATTCCCTTAATACATTGACTACATGCCCTGTGCTCAGAGGGGAAACCGCTCAGTCCTTGACAATCTAGGCTCACGCACTTCCCACCCCCACCCAGCCTTTCCCCTCCACACCCACAGCAAGTAAACGATTGGTGCATAGTAAGCGCATGAGTATTCTTGATTGCTGAGTGAAATTGTGTTTGAGGGGGGAGGGGTGCTGGGTGGGGAAAAGCAGGTTGGGAAGTAAGTACTTTAATTCAAGTGGCTGGGGAAGACCTCACTGGGGAAGTGACTGAAGCTTCTGAAGGAATGAAAACAGGATAGAGAGGGGTGAAAAGTGTGCCATGAGAAGGGATGAGAATATTTCGGACAGCCACTATGATAGGAGAAAACACTGACAGGAGAAAAAGCTTCTTGTGTTTGAAGAAAAGACAAAAGCAAAAACCTAAACGAGAATAAATAGTGAAGTTCTCTCACCTTAGTAGCTGGAACAAGGGCGGGGTGGGCAGGGCAGAGAGAGCCTGGGAAGGTGCAGAAAGGGGGTGGGGACCCACAAAAGCATCTAAAGCTGGGGTATCACCTGATCCAACTTCATTCAGAGGCCCCACTGAGAGCTGGGGAGTGCTGGGGTGGGGAATGAATGTGGGGGCAAGGGCAGACCTGGGGAAGTGAGGCAGCAATGGCCTGTGCTAAAAATGAGAGAAGTCAATTAGACTTTAAAGAAAGAAGTGTGGATGGTGATCAAACACATAGGCTTTGGAATGGGGCAGCGACTGGAGACTGGGCTCAGATACACATGAAACTGGGGAGCCCTAAACACGTGGCAGTCCCTTATCCATGTCTCCAAAAAGCTCTGAAAACCAAAAAACATTTTTTGTAATTCAATTGGCATCATGGCCCTCACTGACATGAGGCTATTCATAATCCTTATCCTACTGAGACTGTTTAAATGTCTCTTTGCATAGATATTGATGCATTTTATTATTTGGTGCTGCTGTACTGGGGTTCTCACATAATATATGATATATAATCTGCACCACAAAAATTCTGCACTCCAGGCCCTAGGGTTTCAGAAAAAGGATTATGAACCTGTAACGGATCATATTAAATTGGTTTCCTCGTCTCTAAAGTGGGGATAAAAATGGCCATGATTGCAAGAGATAATGTCCATAAAATACTTAGTATTGTGCCTAGAACCATATAAATATACCAAAAAATGCTCGTTCTTATTACTGGTGTCCATAAAACAGGCTGCCGGGAGGACCCAGTGCCCGGTATTTAGGAAGAGCTCAAAACATATTTGATGGAGAGGAATGAGGTTTTTGGGATAAGATCATGTGAAAAAGTAAAGTGCAGGGAGATGTAGATTAGGGACTCTAAAGGTTTATCCATCTCTTCTATGCTGCAGCCCCACGAAGAGCTCCTTGGGAGTGGGAGACTTCGATTTTCTTTAAGGTGGGGGCCCTGCTACAACACCCTGCCTATGCTGAGGAGGCCATCACACTGTCGGATAAGCATCCCAGGCTTTATCGGCCCCACCTGCTGAGGATCAAATGCAATTTGTCTCCCAGTGTGAGAAACGTAAAACAGAAAAGCACACAAACTCTCACGGTAGAGAACACCGAGGCCTACGTGAGAGAGAGGCAAAATCAGACACATCCCCTAATTGCCTCTCCATGCAAAGTGTTGATGATTTTTCCTTTTGCAAACTAACATCAGAAATAATTGATGAAGGCCCTTTCTTTCTGGACTTCATAGATTGCTTGCATTGGCCATTCATCATGATTGGAAGCTACCCAAATGAGCCAACATTGCATCCTTTAGCGAAGCACTAGATGTAGGTGTAGATGTGATTCTTGGGATCTGGAATGCACATCTCAGAGAAGGAAGGGTTGGCAGGGTGGCCAATGGGTCTTTTAAAACATTTTTCTATTTCTCTCTGGACAAAAATTAGGCATTTGGCAGCTAGCGCGTGGTCTAAAAGTCTTTCTCTTATGTGTCTGTCTCTCAGAATTTTCAAAACTGTGTAATTCTGAAGCTGGGTGGTTGACTATCTTAGTCACCAACTAGGAAACATGGGGTTGCGTCTAAATTCCCCATTTAGCCGAAACCGGTTTGGCTCAGTGGATAGAGCGTTGGTCTGTGGACTGAAAGGTCCCAGGTTCGATTCCGGTCAAGGGCATGTACCTGGGTTGCGGGCACATCCCCGGTGGGAGATGTGCAGGAGGCAGCTGATCGATGTTTCTCTCTCATAGATGTTTCTAACTCTCTATCTCTCTCCCTTCCTCTCTGTAAAAAATCAATAAAATATATTTAAATTCCCCATTTAAGGGGTAGAGCACAGAAATAGGATTGCTGAATATTGACACCCTGCCTCACGTGGGAGCGTGTAACTGGGTCACCTGGCCCCCAACCCTGAGAGGACTTGGTGAACTCAGCCACACCCAGACCCACCAGAGCCCTCCTACCATCTCTCAGGCACTTGTCAGGTGCTACCTGTTTCTCTCTGAATCCATCCTACCTCCCACTGGGCTGCTCCTGGGCCACTCCCAGAACTCAGCCCCTGCACAGGTTCACAAATGAAACCACACCCCCACCCCACTCCACACACTCCTCACCCCCACCCCCACTCACACCTCCACCTCCTGGAACACATGCAGATTGTGCTAAAAACCTGGGGGCATTTCTAAGGGCAGGGTCACCTTGTAAAGCTTGTTATTTCTCCACCTTTCCGGTTTTACCCTCCTCATCTTCCTTTTCCACTTCTATTTCCCTAGCGTGCTCATAAATTAATTCTACCTTACCCCCGCCCCCAACCTGTCCCACACAGAACAACACACACACACACACACACACACACACACACACACACACACACACACAACTTCGGTCTGGGATTCCAAACAGAAATCCTCTCTGAAAGGAATTGGAGTGGACCGTGGACCTTGTTTTCTTTTGTTTTCTTCATCTCATGTCAGGGGAAAGGTGAAGGTCTCAGATGAGTAACAGCTCAGAAACCCTGGAAAAGCCATTATCTCCAGGAGCCGGAATTGCAAGGGGACAGCAGTGGCAGAGGAAACCAAACCTTCCCACAACTGAAGAATCTTCCTCTGCCCGTGGCCCCTCCCCCAGCCCTGGACTCCATCCCCTGCTCGCTCCAGCCTCACTCACTCCAGGACGATGGAGATGGAGTCAAAGACTGAGTGACAAGTGTTGTGAACAGGTAAGGGGAGGGGAAGGTGCAGGAGAATTGGGCATTAAAGACCTTGGGAAAAACTATCTTCTGTCCTCCACACCCTCCACTGCAATGTTTAGATTCAACATCCCAGGTAGAAATGAGGCTAGCACTGACTCATTTAGCACCGTAGGCCTTGGGCAAGTTTTCCAACTCTCTGAGCCGCTACTCACACAAAAAAATGCAGCATCAAGCACCCTCCTCTGGGGGTCTCAAAAGTTCAAAAGGAGACCGTGTGTAGGAAGCACATTGTGCTGGTGGTTAGTAATTGCTCCACCGATGGCAGCCACAGTGATGACACTTTTTAATGTGTGGCTCTGAAGGCAGAGAGGTGGCTTCACCTGAGAGGCGAGTGGGCCCCCAGGGCAGCACCACACAGAAGCTCAAGGCAAGCCCACCCCCACCCCCACTGTGACTTGTGACAGTCAGCTCCCCTCACCACTGCCCAGGACTCAGGGCCCAGCTGCTCCTCGTATTTGCCCCACTGCCTGGAAATCAACCATGGCTGGAAGTCTCATTGTAAGAGGTTAGTTCACTTAGCCACGTGGAGCACATTTCGCTGCAATGGCCCCATAGATTCCTTCAAGTACCGATCAAATGATAAGATTACTGGCCAACAGGAGTTGAGCCAAGAGGCCTACTTACCCAGAAGCCAATAAAGCCTGGCGACAGGCCCCTTGCAAGAGTGGGTTGGGGGGTGGGAAGGCCTTAATGCTTCCCAGAAGTGAGGAATGTCCCCTGCTTGGGGGAGTCACTCCAGCCTTGGTGCTTGGTCTAGGGCTGCACACCCGCCTGGGTCCCTGTAACAACTGAACCTAGGTGGACCTTGTAACACACAGGAGCCCTTTCTTTTATCGAAAGGAGAAAAAGCTGAACTAGATGCTGCTCTGCTCCCTGCTCAGGGGTCTTGATGATCATGACCTCATGCCCATAACCTCCAGACGACCCCATCCAGGATCAAGAGTTGAGTTGTCTGGTGCTCTGGCCTGGAGCCACCTGAGCAAGAAACTGCCAAAAGACTTCCAGATGAGGCACCACCAATAATAAGTTGTGAAGCTGAAGGAAACTTTTCTAAACGCTCAGTAATAAAAAGCAACCGCTGATTAACCACTGCTAGAGGCAAAACTGGTTTGTCTTTCTTTTGTCTCTATTAAAAATGATACTACAAAATCACTGTCAGACAACAAGGCAACTCAAGAGTATGCAGCCAAAATATGACTGGTGCATTAGACACCTACATAATGCTAATCATTTTTACATTGTTTTCACATCATTTTATTATGATGTTGTCTGGATTTTGTCCTATTTGGAGTATCTGTCAGTTTTTGTAATTTTTGTGATATGTCTGCTCATATTCTAAATAAAATTGACCCTTGAACAATGAAGGGATTAGGGGTGCTGAATCCCTGCAGCTGAAAATCTTCATATAACTTTTGACTCCCCCAAAACTTAACTACTCATAGCCTACTATTGATGGAAGCCTTACCAATTACATAAACAGTTGATTAACATATATTTGTATGTTATATGTATTATATACTGTATTATTACAATAAGCTAGAGAAAAGAAAACGTTAAAGAAAATTTTAAGAAAAATATGTTTACAGTATTTATTGGGAAAAAAATCCATGTATAAGTGGACCTACGCAATTCAAACCCTTGTTGTTCAAGGGTCAACTATATCCATTTCCATGACTAATATTGTATTTGCAATTTTGCATTCTTTCTCTAAAGAAGACCCTGAAAATTGAATAAGCTTCAGGCCCTAACAACACTTGATGCTCTCAGACTGAATCAGGCCGGGCCCTGGGCTAACCACTTTGTCAGCAGTTTCTCAAGGTAAGCCTCACAGCAACCCTGTGAAGTCACTCTAGAATTATCCCCATTTTAAATATATGAAAATAGAGGCTCAGAGAGGTTAAGTAACTTGCCCAATGTCACACAGCATGAAGTGGTAGAGCCGGGACTCAGGTTCAGGTCCAGGACATTGGCCTCTGGTGTCCACCATTTTCACCACTCTGTTCTCAGAAAACATGAGGGCTTACAATGGATTAATCACTCAGGTCTCTTTGGGACATTCTCTCTTTTTGCCTCTTATGATAATCACGGAGTGATTGGCCCAAAGCTAGCCAATCTGGGGCTAGGCTAGCCTCATTGAGGGGCTGGCTTCCCCTTTGACCAGCTGGTGAGTACTGGCTCCTCTGCCATTCCCAGGCATCTCCTGTGTGCCTGGTGCAGGTCTTCCTCACTCATTCACTCCATCTGTTCATCCCTCATCATGGTCAGTGCCGTGGCTTTTCCACTGAGGAAACTGAGCTTTAGCGGAGGCTGAGATGGCAAGCTCACCCAGAAGGAGATGCCAATTTGAAAAGCAGACCCTATGACTCCCAGGCCCAGCTCCTGACAGGGGGCTGTTTCTGGAGCTGAAGAGGGAGGGTGCTGCTTTACCCAAAAAATTCTCTAAATTGGTGGGCGTAGGCCCTGGCCGGGTAGCTCAACTGGCCAGAGTGTTGTCCCAATACACCAAGGTTTTGGGTTCGATCCTCATCAGGGCACATAGAGGACTCAAACAGTGAATGCATAAATAACTGGAACAACAAATCAGTCTCTCTCTCTCTCCTTTCTCTCTAAAATAAATAATTAAATAAATGTTTACATAAATAAATAAATTGGTGGGCATTATAGGGAAATGCTCCCCATTGGAAGAAACATGGTATAACTCCTGGAAAAACAGAGTGCATAGAAGGCTGTTTCCAGTTAAGTTTTTCATTATGAGGGTCAGGGTAAACACAGACGGAGGAAACAGACAAGTCTCAGACTAAATACATGGCTAAGTGTCACTCCAGCCGTCACAAACAGTACAACCTGTTCTCTGAGATACATCTTGTTGTACCTTTTCTTGAGTCCCTTCTGGAAATCTGAAGCCTGGATCCAGCCAGCTTTGCCTTGCTGCATGATCCCAACATTGTGCAAGGATTTTTCCAAGAGAAATAGGTAAACAAAGAGTCTACTGCACGGAGAGGGCTCCGCATCCATCTACGTGACCCCGGCACTGTCATCCTGAGTCCTGCAGAGAAAACCCCAGGCTGCAGCCACAGCCCCGAGAGGTCCTGCCAGGGGAAGCCAAATCCAGGAAAACTTACAGTGATGTCCCTGAGCCAACAACTGCCAGCTCCCACTTCTAGATCCCATGCCGGGGACAGAAGGACTTTGGCTTCTTCCGGAACTACTGAGTGGGGGGGAACCAGCAAGAGGTTAGGGGAGAGCGAGGGTCCTCCCCCAGGTAGATCCTCACTGCTGCCTGCTCACAGTTCCCCCAGTGACCCCAACAAGGCAGAAGTAGATCATTCCAACATTTCACATACCTCATCGTCTGCTTCTCTCCTCCCAGAGTAAAAGGCAAAATAACAAAGTCCTGTTGAGCTCCGTTCTACAGAAGGAGGCAGGGCTGGGAGGAAGGGAAGGTGCTGTGGTCCAACTCCTGTCAAAAGAATAAACAGCTGTTTCAGGAAGAGTGGGGCAGACAAATCTCAGAGCAGCCAGAGGCTATGTTCCCTGCTGCCCCTGGGGAAATAGCTGTTTATCGAACTGTTGATTAGAGCTACATGCCAGGCAGAGAATATATCTCTCTGGCTCCATGAACAGCCCAGCCTCCCTTCATCAAGGTAAACTACGAGTCCAAACTAGGCCTGCTGTCGGAGGAGGGAAAGGCTACCACTCCTCGATAAGGGACACTCAGGCCCGCCCACGTCACCACTCCTTGGCAAAAATGGGAACTGTCCTGAACCCAAACAACCCCAAGTGACTACTATTAGGAACAGCCAATGGAGATATAAAATGAAACTAAACTAAACTAAAATAAACTTTTAAATGTAGAGGGATGGGGGAAGTACAATGTCCTCAAGACTGTTGCTGAAATGCTGCCTATATGTTCCTCAGAGTGAAGCCTGGCCTCTGCATCCTTTAGACCAGCAGTCGCCAACCAGCAGCCACTGGGGGTCCATGAGGTCCACAAGGTTGGCAAGTGAGGTCCGCAGGGTTGGCGACCGCTGCTTTAGACTTTGGAAGCTGTTTTGTTTGAACACTATTTTTATAGAATGTTATGAGTGAGATCTCCCGCTTTGCAAACCGAGCTATAAGAACTTTAAAAGGCCAACTGGCTCTTTGGCTGAATAATGCTTAACCCTTCCCACACCCACCTCCTGCTCCCAAAATAGAATTTTCCAGCTGGACGGGACCTTAGAGCAATGCATTTTCAAACACCGCAGGAAAACTCTCAAAAACACATGAAGTCATTCTCAGAACTCCGCTGTGTGAAACAAAGGTCCACGGAGTGCTGTGGCCAAAGCAGGAAAGTGAAGCTCAAAGGCCCCTTATGCCTCCCCTCCCAAGTAGCCCCAGACACCTCTCAGGAGTACAGTCTGGAAACCCCAGACTAAGAAGAGGGACCAAAACCCGACAGGAAGGAGCCAAGGACTGCCCACCCCCACCCCTAAGGGCTGCCTAATCCAGCATCTTCCCCACTCTTCTCCAAAGCACATTTCACAGCTCCTCTCCTGGGGCAGGAGCTGGTTGACCAGGAGCTTTAGGGTCTGGAAATTCTAACAACTTGCTTAAATCCTTCCTGCTGGTATCTATCAAAGCCGAATAAATGCATACCTATGACCCAGTCATTCTACTCTAGGCCTGCATCCCAAATAAAACTCACATAAGCTCACCAAGAGACATGGACTGGAACATGAATAGGGCACCCAAAACTGAAAGCAACCCCAAGCCCTCTGTGGACCAGATCCAGCTTCCTGCCCCAACCTCACAGGCCCTATCTCATTCTCCCTGAGGCTTTGGTCCTCCCCTCCCTCCTTTTCCCCAAGGTGAGGGAGGTTGCTCAATTCAGTGGCTAGTCTTGTGAGGGCCATTCCTGGGGGTATCTCTGCCTTGGCAGCCCTTAGGCCTGCTGCTTCTAGAAGAATGTGCTTGACAAATGTATTGTGGTTTCCTTCCAATCAAGCAACATTTGCTTTTAGCACTAGTTCCTCATCCCTTGCTCAGCACACACCCTATTTTAAGGGTACAGCCTTGTCAAAGGAGAGTTCAAAGAACTAAGCCTGTACGACTTAAGGGAGAAATACTAGTATTTGATCCGCTTATTCTCTCCTTTGGATTTCACCTGGTGTGCCCTACAGAAATTATTGCTTTTCATGACAAAGCCAATGAGTTTCATGATGAGAACTGTGAAGTTGTTTCAGGGTCAGCGGATTCCCCACTACAGCCGTCTAGCCTGGATCACCACACTGAGGGAGAATGGCTGTTGGGGCCGCATGAATATCGCGCTACTGTCAGATTTGACTAAACAGACTTCCCGAGACTAAGATGTGCTGTTAGAAGGTCCCGGTCTTACACTAAGAGGTCTCTTCCTAACTGACCCCAATGGAGTCATCAAGCATTTGAATGTCAATGATCTCCCAGTGGGCCTCTGCCTGGTGAAAGCATTCCAGTTTGTGGGAGTCCATGGAGAAGTCTGCTTAGCAAACTGGACCCCGGATTCTCCTATGATCGAGCCACACCTGACTGCTTCCAAAGAATACTTTGAGACAGTAAATCAGTAGGTCAACTGTGTGCACCTGCAGCTTCTCAAAAGCACCACAGTTGGAACTTACTTTTAGCATTGCAAAGATGATTACAGAAGGCAAAAAAAATAACTTATGCTTGCATTCATAAATATTACTCTAAATGTTTTGTTTTTGCAATACTGGCTATGGCTTTTTAAACATGGTTAGTTATTAAAAACAAAACAAAACTCCAGAAAGCAGATCCTTTGTGATCGAATTGGGATTTGACACACAGCACTGAGAATGAACCAGCGACAGCTACTAACATCAAAAGGATGAATCTCACACGCACAGCATTGAGTGAAAGAAGCCCCGGATGGTTCTGTTTCTTTAAAGTTCAAAAATAGGCAAACCCTATCTATGGTGTTAGAAGTCGGGGGGGGGGGTGGTAGACTGGGAGGGGACTGATTATGTTGTTTCTTGAGCTGGGTAGTAGTTACACGGGTATGTCCACTTACTCATCACACATGGGACTTTTCCATGTGTATGTTAAAAACAAAAATGGCCGGGGACCTTCCTGCTGAAAGCTGCCTTCTCTTGGGCATTCTGTCTTCCCCTGACACTGGCTCAAGGGTCACAGAATAATGGACAGCCCTGCCTTTTCCTTCACTTGTGTTCCCTGTCCCAATACCAAGTGCCACCAAGCACCTCACTAGGGGTTCAGGGAAGATCTGTTGCGTTAATCCATCCATGAATCTGGACTTAAAGTCAATGCAATAGGAAAGATAACAGAGTTTGGAGGCTAAGGAGCTGGGCTAAGATAAACTGGTCCTTTTGACGAGCAAGCACTGATCATGGGTCAGATGGGTCTCCCATTTTTTCAGTAAAGCAGCCTCTCCTTTTCTGAGTGATCCTCGGGATCACCCACCGGTGGTCAGGGAACAAGGGAGGCTCTGGCAGCCTCGGTGACTTGCTCACCATCACCAGCTGTGGGTCTGGCATTGCTCTTTCCCTCAGCTGCGTCCAGGGGACCTTCTAGAGCAGCGGTTCTCAACCTGTGGGTCGCGACCCCTTTGGCGGTCTAACGACCCTTTCACAGGGGTCACCTAAGACCACTCTGCATATCAGATATTTACATTAAGATTCATAACAGTAGCAACATTACAGTTATGAAGTAGCAACGAAAATAATTCTGCGGTTGGGTCACAACATGAGGAACTGTATTTAAAGGGCCAGAAGGTTGAGAACCACTGTTCTAGAGGCAGTGGACTCCAGGCTGTTTAACCACAGCTAGACAGAGCCTGCAAACTGGAAGGCGGAAAATTGAACTAAAGTATCCAACCTGATCTTCCTCCTTCCCTGACATACTCTCATGCTCAGACTCCCAAAAAAGGAGAACACACTTTTGGCTATTCCTTAAGTGACAGGCAGAGAACCACAGCAAATGAGCCTTGGCTGTATGGCTCTACTGATCAAAGGAGGCCAGAGGCTGTCCAGGTAAGAGCTTAGCAAGGTGCCTGGCAGGGCTGACTAATCTTATCATTCAATGGGTCACTAAGGCCCCCTCCAGTCTAAACAGCCATGGATCTGGATCTGTCAGATAGCAGCCAGCATTCAGTATCTGCCCATCTGCCAGACCCCGAGTTAAACGATTGCAAGGCCTGGGAGTTGCGGCCAAGGAGGCTACATCCTGGGTGTGGGGAACCCTGGCTTGCATCCCAGACAACCTCTTGTTGGGGAAAATGAAGGTCAAGATCCCCACCTGGCTTACCTGTGAGGATACGAGGATTAACTGTTCTTGTCAAAGAACACTACAGACCAAAAGGTTGTAGGCTGTCACTATTTGTTTAATCCTAAACATGTTTAGGGCAGCCACAAAGGACACAATGGCTGATGCTTGCATGTGACAGAGCAGTTTGGTTGGTTTCCTCCTCTGTGTCGGGGTAACCATCATCCCCACCTCTCTAGGTGGATGAGGGGTGGTAGATGTGGTGGTTACAAGCAGACACCCTGAGGCCAGGCTGGCTGGATTTGCATCCCCACCTCTGCCTCTTAGGCTATGCAATCCTGGGTAACTTAACTTTTCTGTGCCTCTGTTTCTACATCTGTAGCCAGGTGCCAGGTTGCAGTGGATCAGGGAATGAACCTCAGGTGAGGCAGTGATGTCAGTAAGTGTAAGGACCCCTTTCTTACCAGAGGGTGACAGCTAGAGAGGTCCTAGAGCAGGGGTGGGCAAGCTTTTTGACTCGAGGGCCACAATGGGTTCTTAAACTGGACCGGAGGGCCGGAACAAAAGCATGGATGGAGTGTTTGTGTGAACTAATATAAATTCAAAGTAAACATCATTACATAAAAGGGTATGGTCTTTTTTTTTTTTAGTTTTATTCATTTCAAACGGGCCGGATCCGGCCCGCAGGCCACAGTTTGCCCACGGCTGTCCTAGAGGAAAAGGCAGATGACTCCGGAGTACACTTCGGGCAGTGGGATTGCCTTGATGAGACAGAGTCAAGGAGAGAAGGGCTTTGGAGATTCAGAGGAGGGAAAGGACAGGGAGGAAGAGCAACCTTTGGGGGAGGATGGAAGGGTTCCCCTAAGACGGGCAGAAGGTGCTTCCCCTTGTGCAAAACGGAAAGATACAGAATGGGAGGGTTGGTGATAAGTTTGGGGGACAAAGTAGGCAGTTGACAAGTTCTAATTCAGAGCTGTTGAAGTATGGAGACAAAGTGGGTGGTGTGTGCAGGTGGCAGAGAAGCTGGGGGGTGTGCAAAATCGTCACCAGGAGCCTTGAATCCCCATTGTGCATCTTATCCTGATGATGCTAGAAATCCTTCAGTGACATTAGGCCATGGTAATGACATAATTTGCTTTATTTAGAAGAATTAGGTGGCTGCAGGCTGAGTGTGGGTGGGAGAAGGAAAATCTCCAGCCAAGGAAACCAGCCAAGGGACTGCTGGCTGATGTCCAAGTGAAGGAGTGGAGACCTGAACCAAGGGACTGAGATGGGAAACAGCGGCATTGAGAGAAATAAAGGAAGGGACATCTTGGGTTACATGAAATCTATTATCTTTCAAACTTGGCATCAATGTCACCTTCTTGGTGAGAACTTCCTGGAATTAAAATGACTTTCCTTTTGTAGTTTATTTATTTACATTTTAAATTTCTTTCTTCCTCTACCAGCAGGGGTCCTCAAACTTTTTAAACAGGGGGCCAGTTCACTGTCCCTCAGACCATTGGAGGGCCGGACTATAGTTTAAAAAAAAACTATGAACAAATTCCTATGCACACTGCACATATCTTACTTTGAAGTAAAAAAACAAAACGGGAACAAATACAATATTTGTATTTGCATGTGGCCTGTGGGCCGTAGTTTGAGGACCCCTGCTCTACCACAATGTCAAAGCCATGGGCGAATACTTTTGTATGTTTTGTACCACATGAAAGTACCTATAATAGCACCTGGCACTCATACATCTCTGTAGGCTAAATGCATACCTAGTACAGTGCTTGGCACCTAAGCATTCAGTACATGTGAACTACTTCTAAAGTTGATGGCAATCATAATATCAACAATAATAGTGGGCAGTGGGATCAAGGGAGTGAAACACTCATGAGTCCAGGCCAGTGCTACTCAAAGTGTGGCTCGTGAACACATCACCTGGGAGCCTGAGAAATACAGAGATCAAGCCCACCCAGCCCCAACCAATCAGACCGTGCAGTGTAGGCCCAGGAATCTGTGTCTGCCGAGGTCTCCAGGGGATCCCAAAGCTCACTCAAGTTTGCCCAACTGCCTGGGCTGGTTTCCAGGTTTCTGATTGAAGAGGGAGAGTGGATGGTGTTGTTGACTAGAAAATGGAGTGGAAAGAATTGGAAGTAGAGGAAAACTGATGAGTTCCTTTCTACATGTGTTGAGTTTGAAGAACTTGCTGGGACCAGTCAGCTCAGCAAAGACATCCTAGAGAGACAACCAGGGTGGAGCCCGATTTGGAAGTTGCCAGCAGAAGGCAAGAGTGGGCAGGTCTGATGTGTGCTGATTGAAGGCAAAACGGGGCGTCCTTAACGGGCACCTCCCTGAAACCTGAGTGAGTGGCACAGCCCAGAAGCAGAACACCAGAACAAAAGGGCGAAGACTAGAAAGGCTGCCAGAACACAGCGTGAGGGCTGCAGGGCAGAGTTGGGTAAGCTGCACTTCACTCCAGTCTAGGTTCTGAGCTTGCCTTCCTGCCCCCGCAGCACTCTTATCGGACCACTTGTGGCCCCATTTGCCTATGGAAGAGAGAAGGAGGCCTAGACATGTGCTGGCAAGGGTGCAGTGATCTGAGAAACCCAAGGACTGCCAGGCAAAGAGGTGTGGCACACACAGAGGTTCTGTTCTCAGCTCTGCCACCAGTTCCAGGTGGCTCTCTGGTGCACCTGGTTGATTCCCACCCTGCCCCCTCTGTTGGATGGAAAGGTTGGGCTAGTGTGTATCCCAGTTCTGGGGATATCACCTTTCACACCCAGTCACAGACTCCAGGAGGAGACCCTCTGCATAGGAGCTGTTGGTGCTTCCTGAGCCGTAGGCACGTGATGAGGCTGTGGAGAAGTGAGGAGAGGAGAGCGTGGCCTTGGGTGGAGACCAGAAGGACTGCCTAATCCAAGGCTTACCCAGCTACCATCAGAACTGCTGAGAGTCAAATTCTAAAGAAGGCTTCTCCTCCCCAGCTATAACGGCACACATGAGAGGCCTGGAGCCAGCCAGGGGCATTTCACATGGCGGAAGTGAAAGTTTTCAGGCTGTTTCCTGTCCTCCCGCTCAGAGGCAGATTCAGGCTCTCAAGGGGCCAGCTCCCAGTCCCTGCGCCCCTCTGGCTGGCCAATGGCACAGTCTTCTGGGTTCAAATCCTATTGCCCCTACTTTCTTGCTGTGTGACCCTGGATAAATCATTTCATTCTCTCTCAGCCTCTGTTTACTTATCTGTGAACCAGGGATAATAATTCCTACTCCTTGAGTTGTTGAAAGGATGACCAATAACATCTGTAAAGTGTCTAGCACCTACTAGGTACTTAGAAAGAAGCAACTTGTATTATTATCACTGGTGCCTAAGAGATGGGACTGTCTCCACCTCCTCATGGGGCAGCAGGCAGGCTCCCATAGAAGTCAGGGATAGGCCTGGGTGTTGGCAAAATGCATGACCTTGGGCAATCACTTAAATTTTCTGGGCTCTGTAAAATGAGAATAACAATGCCTCTCTCTTAGACCACGGTAAATGAGATGGTCACATAAAGTGCTTGGCATGGGGCCGGTATTGGAGCAAGTAGCCCATAAATTGTAGCTATTCAATTCCCATTAATGATTATTCCAGAACTCTCCACCTCACAGACTCTGGCACCACTTTTCTGTGTCCACAAAGAGTCCACTATGTTCCCGTCTCCTTTACACAAGGTGTTTTCAAATCCTCCCGCCAGCTGGAGCCCCTACAACAACCTGTGAGGCAGGGTGGGTGCTTCTCTCACCACATGCACAGGAGTCTGGTGACTTGCCCAAGGTGACTTATCTGGGACTGTAGCCACGAATTTCTCCAATCTCCTCCTGCCCCACAGAAAGTCTGCACGTCACTGATTCAGAGTTGAAGGGAGTAATGTGTGAATTTGTTCATTCATTCATTCAACAAATATTTCTTTAATATAGGCACCTATCATGTGCCAGGCACCGTTCAGACTGCTAGTACACAAGGATCAGCCAATATGTCCTCTAGTGGGAAGCTGAGCCCAGAACACAACTTCCCTGCCACCAAACGCATGCAAACTGAGGTGAATGTCCTCTGACCCCCAAACATTCAGGCCTTCCCTACTCTAAGCTCCATGGACTTCTGGAGGACTCAGGGGGCAGTCGCACATGCCACCTTGCCCACGTGGCTGGAGGTCACTCTCCTCTCAAGCATGTCCTCTGTCTTCTGAACGGCTTCATGTTACAGATGAGAAAACTGAGGCACCAAGGAAGGGAAATGACCTATCCAGGCCACTCAGCAAGGACAGGAGGAGCCCAGGACTGGTGTCCAGGTGTGACATCTCTCCAGGACAAGTTGCCTCTTAACCACAGCACAGGAAACTGATGAGTGCAGGGACAGTGCTGGGAAACTGCAGTCAACGGTCTTCTTCCCGAGTTCCCTTATCTGGGCCCACCTGAAAACCCCCAGTAGCAACTGCCAAGGTGGCCACACGACTTTCCTTCCCCACCCACACTGCTCTTGAATAAGTTGGGGAATGCCACAGAAGTGCCACAGGAAAAAGGTGACCATTGTGTGTGGACTGCAGATATTCGATTTAGAAAGAACATCCCTCACTCAAACACAAACATAAAATAGCTCAGAAATGGAGTAAAAACACCAAAATATGTGCCCCACTTAGGAAACATCACATGGGTCTGTTATGAAGAATGTGGTGTGGAAACCCTGATTGGACCCCACTGCCTCTGCCTTCCCCATGGGTCTAGCCCCCTAGAGCTCTTAGCAGTATCACCTGCTCTCTTTTCCTGGCTTCTGCATTCTTTGCCGAGACACTGGCAGTTGTAGGTGCCTTATTGTTCCTTTGCTTAGCACTTGGGGCTGAGAGGTGGCTTTGGACTTTTTCCTCTCTCCATGTGGCTTCTCGGCAGTCAGTGGAAAGCCTAGAGACTGTTCTGTTTGCGCAACCAGGTCGGTGACTACAGCAACTTGCGGAGTTGATGTTAGCATGCTAGGCACGGAGGGAATACTCTACTTGGGGTACTCCTAAGGTACTACCACACATTTCCGGCTCTCCACCTTCACAGCAGGGTATCATTTCCTGGTCCCCTCGTGGTTGGATAGGCCCATGTGACTAGTCTAATAGGAGTGAGCCCAAGCATTTCATTGCCGGTGAAAGACCTTCTAGGGTTCTCTTTCTCTCTGCCATGGAGTATATTCAAGAAGGTGACTGCTCCATCAGCCTGGCTTCTTAAATGAAGACCAGCCCCCAGCTGATCCAGGATGCTCATATTAATTAAAATCAGAAATGAACTTTTGTGGGTTTGGCCTCTAAGATTTAGGGGTTGTTTGTTACTGCAGCATAACCTACTCCATCCATCTTACACAGAGTAGAATATTCTCTAGATATTAGTCTACCCACTTCCCTATAAAACCTTTACCCTCCTTATCATGATAACCCTGCAAGAATAAAGGAAAGTGAAGTAGAGGCAAGAACACTTTCCCATTGTCCTGTAGAATTGTTTTATCCTTAAGTCCCAAAGATGGGTGAACATTCAGTCAAATTTGAAAGGAGAATAAAGTTCAGAGTGTTGTTCTGTCTGGCCTCACTTTCCTATGAAATAGGAAGCTAGGTGATGCATGATGAGAGCAGGTGGGGCTAGCAGCCTGAGAGCCACCCAGGTTAGGAGCAGATGCCATGAGCACTGAGAGACAAGAGACGAGGACACTGACCAGGGACCAGGACACAGGGTGCCAAGCAGCCCTGCGACCCTGCTGAGGTTGTAACAGAGCGTCTACACAATCCCATTCAGCATCCCAGGGACAGTGGCAGAGATGGCAATTCGCTGGATTCATTGGCAGGGGGACGGGGGAGTACAGAAAGTTAAGGAGGGAGATGTGGCTAATGAGGGACACATGATTTAACTGGCTGATGGAAGGGAAGGAGGTGTAGCTGACAGTGGCCCTATCAAGTAGATTCTACCAGTATCCCCATTTTACAGGGGAGAAAACCGAGGCTCAGAGAGGGGATATCTCTTGCCCATGCTCAGATAGCTAAGGTCAGAGCCAGAACTGACCCAAGCTGGGCTGACACAAAAGCATGGTGCACTCTCAGTCAGTAGCCATTTCACTCTCTCTAGCCCTTCATCGGGCTATAGTCCTACACCTTTCATTCTACCTTTAATTGTGAACTCCTGAAGAGCAGAAATCTATAATAATAATAATAATAATAATAATAATAATAATAGCAAGTGCTACCATTTATAGAATGCTTACTACATGCCAGGCCATGTTCTAAACACTTTACACTCATTATTCAAGTCTCACTAGACTCTGTGAGGTAAGTACTGGAATTATCCCCATTTTACAGTTAAGGAAGCAACTCAGTTTGAGCTGAAATTATAATGAACATAATTCATTAATATTATAACTATATAGTTCAATATGACTCATTTCCTCTATAATCCCATTTTATTTTTCCATTTTGAAACATTCTCAGAAAGGGACTGTCTGCAGGCTTCATCAGATGTGAAAGGAGTCCACAGCACTATGAAGGTTAGGCAACCCTGTGGAGGCAAGTGCTAGGGTTCCAGGGGCAGGATTCTGTCTCCCATCTATGCCACAGAACCCTGAGTTCCTGGCTGGTACTGGATAAGGGACCCTATCCCATCTTCATGCAAGGATGGGAATGAATACTAGCTACTTTAACCCATCCACACATCATAAATACATAGATATCATGAATACTTTTATTTCAGTAGTGTAAGCCCATGTGTGACATTCATCATAATACACAAGTCACTTCTTTCCCCAACTGAAAAACAATGTTAGCCCCCAGTGTACTAATTAGAAAAGCATTAGTTGTTGATTGCAAATTGGGATAACAGGAGGGTTTGCAGCAGCCACCTCCGGCTATGATGCTGGCTGGCCCCCACCCCAGACTCTGCATCCTTGAGAGCTGATTGGCTGACCCCGCCCCACTGGACTTGCTTTCTTAGCATCTGCACACTGGCTCAGTCCAGGTAGTGCTTACATAGTATTCCCTACTGTATATGACCGATATGAAATTATACACAGACTATGATCTAAAGTTTTATAAAGTAAATTCTAGACATCCAAACAGATACACCAATCACAAACCAGGCAGAGCCCTCTGGATTTCAGACAACCCGGGCTATTGTGGGACTCAGAGACAAGGTAGCCAGGGCCCGTGCTCCCTGCTCAGGCCAGACAGCTGCTCTCCTTGCCAGGGCCAAGGGCTGAGCCTCAGGACAACCAGGTACCTGTCCTGGCACTGCCCTGATGGGCTGAATGACCTTCTGTAAGTTGTTGACAATCTGAGCCTTGGCTATCTTATCCTCCAAATATGGGGCTGTACCAGATCCAAGTTCAGTCAACAAACAACCACAAAGCACCCACTGTGTGCCTGGCACTGTGAGGAATGCAGAGGAACTAACATTCTAGTCAGGGATCTTGGCCTGGAAGCAATTAGCTATTACACACAGCAGAAAGAAGTGTGAGTGGAGACAGATGTCCCATGTTGTGTTCTGGGGCCACAGAGGAAGGAGTCAGCAGTCTTGCATGGGGCTGTGCAGCCGGCTTCAAAGAGGAAGAGGCTATTTTTGAACTGGGCCTCAAAGCATGAGTAGGAGTTCCATGGGTGGGGTCGAAGGGCAAGCACCTGTAAATGCAGGGAGCTGGAATGGCGAGCACCCCACAGAGGCCAGTGTGGACTGTGGAGCTGGGGGCTCCAGTCCTGGTCACTTCCACATCCCCCGTTTTGGAGACGAAGGAAGAATCCTGAGAACCCGTATTTTTAACAAGCTCCCAAAGTGATTCCAACATGCAGGCAGTGGCTGCTTTGTGTAGAGATGAAAATTAATAAGTGTACAAAAATGAACTTGACCCCAGGCAAGTCCCTCTTTCTCAAGATTCTACCCATCTTTCAAGTGCTGGATCAGACTGGTGGTTTTCAAACTGTGTGCCAGAGAACCCCAGAATCTCCCTAGATCTCCCAGACTCTCCCTCAGAGAGGAGAAGCAAAGGTCAGAGAGAGCAAATCTCTGAGCCCCTATGCACCCTTCTTAGATCTTCTCTCCTTTTATCTGCTTGCTATCACACACTGTGCTTTTATCTGGTATTTTGTTTGTAGTCAGGTTTCCCTGGCTACAAAGAACTTTTAAAACCACTTACTTGGATGACCCCCAGTAATCTCTAAGGAAAAATTTTTTAATTCCTTAAAGGCAGGAACCTACCTTTGTTGAGTATTTCTCAAACAAGTATGAACAGAGACCAGTAGGCTGTTTACCAGAAGCAAGTTATTTTATCATCATCATTTAAAATATTTTGCTGTGATCCAGAAATCAATGAGTGGAGGGGGGAAATATGGCATAGCAATGCAATGGAATACTATGCAACCTGTAACAAACAATGTTTTTGAGAAATAGTTAATAAAATGGAAAATTAAGTGAGAAAATCAGAAACAAAATTGTACATAGACTATGATCTCAACTATAGATGTTACACATCAAAATTCTTGGACAGGGTGGTGGTTCCTCGAAAAATTAAACATAAAATTACCATACAATTCAGCAGCCTACTTCTGGGTGTGTATATAAAAGAATTCAAAGGAGACTCAAAGAGGTTTTTGTATACCAATGCCCAACCAGCATTATTCACAATAGCCAAAAAGGTAGAAAACAACTCAAATGCCCATTGATGAATGAATGGATAAACAAAATATGGCACATACATACAATGAAATATTATTCAGCCTGTGTGTGAGATCCAAAGGCAAAAAAAAAGCGGGTTCCACTTCAGAGATGAAGAAACAGAGGCTCAGAGAGGTTAACTGGTATATTCAAGGCCACACAGTAAGGAAACAGCCAGTTTTAGGGTTTTCTGAAACTCCCCTGGCATGGGCTGGGGAGATGTCCCGGAAATACCAGCTGGGCCACTAACTCATTTGTTTAGTTAGTTGTTTACCTCCTGCCTCTTTCCTTTAAAAACAATAGGTTTTCCAACTCATCTACAAAATGAGAAGGAAATTCCAACACACCCTTTAACATGGGAGAATTTTGAAGACATTATGTTCAGTGGAATAAGCCATCACAAAAAAGGACAAAAAATGTATGATTCTACTTAGATGAGTTACCTAGAGCAGTCAAATTCAGAGCAGAAGAGTTTAAATGGTAACTTTTATGTTATGCTATATATATTTTACCACAATAAACTACAGTCGTGTGGTAATAGTGATGAATTTTTATGCAATGAGATCATGAGAGCAATCACTTTATCCTTTCTACTTCTCTGCTTTTTCCAAATGTTCTACAATGAGAATATATTACTTTTAAAACCAAACAAAAAAGCTATTTAATTAAATATATCTGCTGGTTCTCTGACACTTTCCAAAACTGCACTGCTGTAATTCATGTAAGTGTAAGCAATACTTTCTGTACTTAATTAATAAAAGGATGCCAATATTCAAGGATGCCAACTAAAGTATGCCCCAACCCGCTCAGTCAAAAGAAATGACAGGCAGAGTGGTCCTCCTTCCTAAGATTAGTTGTTGTCGTATATATTTAAATGAATTTCAAATAAAAACGGAACCAAAATAAATCCTCTAATAAGCCTCCCAGGAAACTATCTGGCTTGAAAAAGCTCAAACACAAACTGGAGAAAGAAAACTATAGAAAAGTGGGGATGGCCAATGTTCTTTTAGGATATTAACTCACTGCAGCTGGGAGAGTGACATTGTCAGTGAATTTCTATCCTCCGGTTTCCAGAAAATGTTCTTGTGTAAAATGAATTCAGAAACCAGAAGGGGCTCACCACTTATAAACAATGCAAATCCATTTCCTCCAACACACCCTACCCCAGAGAAATGTGGAACTAACATTTAAAGAATTCTGCTCTGCAGGGCAGCCAGTGCGTCTGCCTGCCAGGGTGCCCTCTGTCCAAGCCACAATGGTTCACCTTCCCTGGCCCCTGCGCCCTCTGCTCAGGGCTGGCTCAAGGGCAGATAGACCAAAAGGTAGCCTCAAGGAGGAGGACACTGTGGCTACACCCAAGTGTGGCCCTTCACTGACTATATGGCCTTTGGCGCTTCAGTGTCCTTATCAAACCAGTGGGAAGAAGGGCACGCAGCAGAGTTGTCCTTGCAGGATTGTTGTGAGGGTTAAACGGTGCTGCCTGAGTGTCTGCTAAGATGCTGGATGCATAGTAGGTGCTCATAAACTTCCTTCTTTATGTCCTAAAAGTTCACTGTCCAACATTTACACGTGTCTTGGTGGGGCACTGCAGGGCATTGGCTTGTACCAAGTGTAGTTAATGCTGAGTGGCAAATTGCAGGGTTACGGTAAAACAATGGGGTGGAAAGAGGATCCTTCAGACCTGAGGTTCAAGGAAGGCCCTGGAGGAGGTATGGGAGGGAAGCTCGAGCTCCCACATTGATTGGCAGGCACAGGGCCCTTTCACAGGCAATGTGTGTGAGATCCAAGAGCAGAAAAGCAGGTTCCACTTCAGAGATGAAGAAACAGAGGCTCAGAGAGGTTAACTGGTATATTCAAGGCCACACAGTTAGGAAACAGCCAGTTTTAGGGTTTTCTAAAACTCCCCTGGCGTGAGCTGGGGAGATGTCCCGGAAATACCAGCTGGGCCACTAACTCATTTGTTTAGTTAGTTGTTTACCTCCTGCCTCTTTCCTTTAAAAACAATAGGTTTCCCAACTCATCTACAAAATGAGAATACTGCCTCAGGACCTTCACACATGCTCTTCCCTCTTCTTGGGACACCTTTTCCCAACCCCCCTCACAGCCATTCACCTTCCACCTGTGCTTTTGGTTTCAGCCACACTGTCATTCCTAAGGAATTCTCCCCAGGGCCTCCCAATTCTCCTGGGTAGCACCCTGTTCTTGTCCTTTAGGGCACAACCCCTATCTGGATGCACATGTGTGATTATTTGAGTCACAGAATCCATGGTATTTGTTGTATGTTGATTCCATAAACATTGATTCAAAGGCCAACTCTATATAGTTTTAAGAAAGTACTACCCTCTCCATCCACCTCCACCCTGTTTCTCAGACTCTCATATCTGAAACATGGGAGGTGGCTGGGGCCCTTGTTAGATTTCTGCCAACTCACAGTCTGTGATTCTATCATCCACCCCTCCCCCCAAAAAAAGTCAACAACAAAGAAAATAAACCAAACCAAACCCAAAACCATTGTGATTCCAGCAAGCTATGTGACCCAGGACAGGTTCTTACATTCTCTGGGCCTCAGTTTTCCTGTCTATCAAACGAAACACTTGGGCTCAATCTTCTAGGATCTTCCCACCTCTAACAATCGTAATTCCTACAAGGAAGGCTCCACCCTCCCCTTGCCCTTCACTTTGAGCTCTTAGTTCAGCCCAGGCACACAAACAGGAAGTGACATCCAGGAGCCACATAGCTGCTAGTTTCTCTGCAGCAGGGGCACCGATGGGGGAGCAGAATTTCTAAACTTTGCAGCTAAAGCCAGGGCTCCATGCCCAAGACTTTTCACAAACAGTGTGTGGGGAGGGCGCTGTCGGTGTCTGCTGGGCCTCCCAGGCCGCCGCTACCCTGGTGCATTCACAGGGTTTACCTTCCAATCCCTGCAGAGTAACAGACTGCTACTCTGATGATTGATTGAAGGTGGTAAAACCCCAAGACACAGCAGGAGATGGAGTGCAGGGCTCCTGGGCTCCAGCGAGCCCCTGTGTGACCTAATGGAAGCTCCGGCCCCTCCCTGGGCCTGGGTTTCCCAGGGGGATGAAGTTGGGGCTGTGCCAGCTCCCCCTCACTCTGATGTCTTCTCTCTGAAAGCAGTGTGGTGCCATAATGAAGGGCACCATCTCCTTGCCCGTGTCTGAGCCCCAAACCTTTCCCTTACCATGTGGCCTGGGAAATTTTTTTTTTTTTTTAAAATATATTTTATTAATTTTTTACAGAGCGGAAGGGAGAGAGATAGAGAGTTAGAAACATTGATGAGAGAGAAACATCAATCAGCCGCCTCCTGCACATCCCCTACTGGGTACATGCCCTTGACCGGAATCGAACCTGGGACCCTTCAGTCCGTAGGCCGATGCTCTATCCACTGAGCCAAACCGGTTTCGGCGCCTGGGAAATTTCTTAATCTTGCTGTGCCTCAGCATCCTCATTTGTAACACTGATGAAAAGGCAGGGCCCCTGTAAAGCTCCCAGAATAGCATCTGGAGTGAGTGAATGCCCAGGAAGTGCAAGCTCTTTTTGTTTTATAATTACTCTTGGTTCTGCAGCAGGTCCCTTTCCTGGTTTGACCACCTGCAGAAGGGCAAGGAGAGCCCTTGTAGACCACGTCCAAGCCCCATCCCTCAGAGAAAGCACATCTGAATCTCAGTTTGAGACAAACATGGCAGGAAACGAAACCATAGGGGAAGGCAGAAAACCCTGTGATGTGCCCCAGGTTTGAGGGCCAAAGCCTCAGGCCACACCCAGACGCAGTAGCAGAGGGAGGGTCCGGCCCCTCCCCGGCTCCCCCAGGAGAGGACGACCTTTCAGAGAGGAGAGGAGAGCAGTAAGACACAGAGGCCGGGCCGGCAGTATCTCTGTGGCTACCTCTGCCCTGAACCTCTCGGATAAAGAGGGGGCTGGACCTAGTCATCTCGGACCCAACAGATAATTCTGGCTGACAGGACTGTTGGCCTCTGACCCCCAGAAACATAAAGATGTGGGTGGCATCACCTCCCTTGGGTCCTCAACGGGAAGGTCCGGGTGCCAGCCCAGATTGCAAAGAGAAGGGACTCCAATACCTGCTTCTGCCAGGCCAACTGCTGTGAGAATGAAAGGAGCCCTGACCACATCCCCAAGGGACGACCCCAGGGGTGTGCCTCTCAACAGGCGCTACAGACAGATGCTGTCTGTCCCTCCACGAGGAGGCACAGAAACGGATAGTAATTCATTGTTATTGTATTTTACCAAAGTATCAGTCCATGGAGCACTAGGAATAAAGAAAGGAGGAAAGGACTGGCCTTCTACCATGCTGCCCATAGACACATTGTCCTGCCCTTAAGGGCCACCCATTTGGCTCCAGTGGGCTCTGTGTTCAAGGTAGAGCATGTCACCCAGTGGCAAATGCCTTGGGCCTCCCAATATCTGCTGCCACTGAACAGGCTGGGGCAGCCTGGCTTTCCTTCAGATAGCCCAGAGGCTGCACAGGGAATAGGCAGGGACATTCAGGGAAGCCATCTGCACTGTGTTAAAAGGGTCCACAGGGGAAAAGAGGAAAACCTAAGAACCAGTGTGCGAGCTCCGACCCTCGAAGATGCTCAGGGGAGGATCTGTTTGGCCATGCTGCACAGAAGGGTCTTTATCAGATATAGAGACGTTTTATAGCTGAAGGGAACACTGGGGGTTTCTGCTCAAACCCTTTTACAGATGAAGAAAAAGGCTCAAAGCAAGTGTACTTTAGAGCAGAGGCAGGATTTGAACCCTTGAAGGCTCCTTGCCCTACCTCCATTCACTGGGTCAACCAAAGGATACTGAGGGCCTATTGTATGCATAAGTGTTCAGTGGTGAACCAAACAGGGAAGTACTCTGTTCTCACTAGGGCTTGCATTCTAGTTGGCAAATAAATAACATTAAAATTTAACAAATCATTCAATAAGGAAATAATTTTAGGTGGTGAAAGGGGTTATAAAGCAAATAAAAGACACGGACATGCTACAGTGACAGCGGTGAGGTGAGGGCACTGCAGTTTGGGGATGGCCTATTTGTGCTGGTTTCTCTCCGGGGTCCCCAAGGACCTTGCAACCCGGTAGCGTGCTGGAGTTGGCTCATGCTGGCTTGCAAGGGCCAATTGTCAAATTTTTAGGAATTTGGCAAGCAGGTTGTTAAACACAGCCATCATTAAAAATTAAATTATATAAACTCACACAGCCATTATTAAAAATTAAGTTATATAAACTTACAGCTAAATGAATTCTATTAAGAACAAAGGTAATCATCAAAACTCATTGCTTCCTAATAGTTTTATGACACGGTAAACTCTTGAGGTCACTGAACTCAATTGCATCTAGGCAGAGAGGAAAATAACAGTATGTTCCTGGTTCCTCAGGCAGCAGCAGCTCGAGACTGGTTATGGTGGAAATACTTATATTACGAAATGTGACAACTACCACCTTTCATTTTTCAAAGAGCCGATCATGAACCGTGGAGCAGCACAATGGGCCTCCAGCATGAACCCAGGCCCCGTGTTTATAGCAGTCTGTGCTCTTCCAGCGAGAGGGTGTGAGATGTGTGTGTGTGTGGGGGGGGGGGGGCGGTACAAGGAGCCTCCTGTCACGTAGGTGTGAACTTTCCTCTTCCTTTTTTAAGGCTTCCACCATGAGGAAGCAAATCTGGGATCTCTAAACAGGCCTGTCTCTTCCTACCAAAGAATCTCTTCAACACTATCAAGGTCTATAAAATGGTGGTTCATTCATGTATTTATTTCTGATCAATTAAATCCTATTGTGAGTATCCAGAGGAGATTTAAAGGGATGCTAAAGAGAATCTCTTTATAAATGTGTATGGTCCCCTCTGAATTCCTCTAGATCAGCGGTTCTCAACCTGTGGGTCTCGACCCCTTTGGGGGTCAAATGACCCTTTCACAGGGGTCGCCTAAGACCATCGAAAACACATATATAATTACATATTGTTTTTGTGATTAATCACTATGCTTTAATTATGTTCAATTTGTAACAATGAAAATACATCCTGCATATCAGATATTTACATTAGGATTCATAACAGTAGCAAAATTACAGTTATGAAGTAGCAACGAAAATAATTTTATGGTTGGGGGTCACCATAACATGAGGAACTGTATTAAAGGGTCGCAGCATTCGGAAGGTTGAGAACCACTGCTCTAGATTGCCACACATTGGGCTTCCTTCCTCTGAGGACATAACTGTTCTCCTAGCAGCAGAGTGAAGTTATTATTATTTTCACTACTACTAATGATAACAGTGGTGCCATTTAATAGTGCCACACGTCAGGCAGGAGACAGTTAAATTACTTCTAAAATCCACACCAACCCATTTTACACATGAGACTATTGAGGTTGAACGGTTTAATAACTTGACCAAGACTAGGCTGCCGCTCCGAGAGGTCCCCAGACTTCCTTCCTGCACTGCAGCTCTGGGACGCTCTTTACACCTGCAGGATCCTGTGGCACTACGGGCTCCCCCATCTCTGGTGGCTTTGGTGGACTTCGTGACTGCTGAGCTTAGTGCCAGGAGCCCCCTCCCACCACCAGAGCAGAGCAACCCAGATGCGCCTGGAATGCAGGAGAGTGACCTAAGGAAGTGGCACGAAGGTCTGGATGCCGGTGAAATGTTGCAGGAGCTCCATGGCAGCAAGAGCTATAATTAGCTCCTGTGCGAACCCTTAACCATGCTGTCTACTGCCCGACTTCTAGTGGTTCTGGCCAGCTTGGTTCTCCCGCTGTCCCAGGGATACTGTGAACAACCAGAAAATCCTTCCAATGCATGCCTCTTCTGCCTCAGTGAGCTGGAATCTCCATCTGTTGCTTGCGACCATGATTTCTGACCAGGACAGCTTCTCATCTGCTGCTCCATATATCAAACCCAAATGTTTCCTGAGTATTTTCATGCTGCAGAATGCCTTCCTAAGCACTCAGTGAAATCTGCACATAGGAATAGTAGTTCTCCTTTCCTTTGCGCAGCTCTGGCTAACATGTAAAAATTTGCTATAAAAAAAGACCCCATGAGAGTATTGAGGGTCAGCGGTTCAGAAACTTGATTAAGACCAGGCTGTCTCCTCTATAGACAACCACAGAATTAGTCAACGGAGAGCAAGCCCAGACTCAGTCCCTGCTCTCAGGGAGCATTTGCCCCTTAAAGAAAATCCTGCCCCTGAGTCTGAGAAGTGTCTTGTCTTTCCCCACAGATGCCAAGCAAGTTCCTCTCAGGGGCAGCTGGCCAGCTGCTTGAGGACGTGTGGTTTCCCTGAGGGAGGAGAGAAGAGGGCAGCTGCACTTCTGCATGCAGATGCTGCCAAACTCAAAGTCACCCCTCTGGGCAACTGGCCCATCGCCCTAGGCTCGCTCCCTCCTCTGTGTCCTCTCGGTGCCCCTCCAGTCATCAGGGCCGTCTGGCTTCTGGAACAGCCAGGGGAATGTCAGAATGACAGGTTTTTCCGTCTCTTCTTTCTGCCTGAAACTTCCCTCTTCACCCTCTAACTCTGTTTAAGGGTCACTTCCACAGGGAAGCTCTCCCTGACCACCACCTCCACAAGCCTGGCCCCTGTGACACCCACTCTGCCCTTGTCCTTCACGGCTCCAGCTGTGCAATTGGTTGTTTCATGACCATCTCCCAAGCTAAATCCTAGCCCCTGGATGGGCAGGGACTGTGTCCACTGCTGTGTCTCCGGTCTCTAGCACGGCATATAGCAGGTGCTCAATAAATTCCGGGCATGTTAATAAGTGAGTGAATGTATGATGGTGGCTTGGTGAATGTTGAATAAATATCGGATTCAGACATGAATCTCTGGAACAGGTGCCCAAACTGGCGAGTGGGGGCCAAAACTGTGGGATCCCTCCAGGCACAACAGCTGCTTCTCCTTGTAGGCTTTTGGTTTCAGTGTTCATTTCCTACAGGATTGGACTTGTTGTCTAATAGCAGGTGTTGCTCAGAGAGAAGTTCGCTAGATCACAGCCTCGTGCCATTTTGCTGGCAGGGAAACTGAGGCTGCAACAGTTCCCATCGCTGGCAGCACCAGCACGGGGTGAGACAAGATCAGCTCACTTTCAGCTCAGAGCTCTTTTCAGTGTCCCACCCTACGAGGGGCCATGTCCGGGAACTTAAAGCAAGGCTCCTGAAGACAAGAGCGCCCAGACCGGGAAGGAATTGAAACATTTATTAGCTGTATTAACGAATCACAAGTCCCAGCCCCTCTCTCCGCAGCCTCTTCCGGCTGCTGCTTTGTGCTCTCGCTGACTGAATCCTGTCCGAGCAGCGCCAGGCAGGGCCCTCTCCTGGGCTGGGCATGGATCTGTATCCAAGCATCTTTCTCTGAAGCTGCCTCTACCTTTGAAACCATCCCCCAACCCTTGCACCTCACCCAAGTCTCCAAACCACACTATGGTTGGAGTCAGGACAGGGCTCTCCTGCCTCAGTTCTGCCACTTCATTCTTGAAAGACTTTGGCCAAAACATTAAAACTTGAAGCCTCAGTTTCGCCATATGTAAAATAACTCCCAATTTACAGACCTCATGGGGTTTTTGTGAGGCTCAAGCAAGACGAATCTATGATCTCACTTTTTAAACTGTCCACTAGTGCAGAGAACTCTAATGTTAATAATCTTATCATTATTTTTCTGTTTCCCCCAGGGTCTTGCTGTCAACCCATAGCCACCTGCTGATCTATCCCAGGGCCCATTCTCTCATCCAACCTCATGACAACATTCAACCATGCTGACCACAGGCACCAAGAAACCCTCTCTTCCTCCGACTTCCCAGACGTGTTCTCTCTGGGCTCTCCTCCTCCGTCTCAGGTCACTCCCTCTCCCAGTGAGGACCTGGCCCAAGTGGCAGCTCCACACTTTTCCCCGCCTTTCACATCTGCCAAGGTCACAGGGCTTCAGGGAACCACAGGAAGCACACGCCCTTCACCCAGCTCCCTTGCAAATGCTTGCGTGGGGCTCCCTGGGTGCTCACAAATGTGAGCACTAAGCCTCCGATCTCCACCCTGCTGCCACCAACACCTCTCCTTTATAAGATGCTCTCTGGCAATAAAAATAATGCAATGACCCCAGGAGCTCATCTGGGCACGTCCCGCAGCCAGTTCTGGATGGCATGCGGCCGAGTTCTCTGGCCTCCACCCTGGACTTGGACAAGCTGAACAGATCAGCTCTTCAGCTGGAGATTTAGATGACATATTTTTACTTCCTTTTTTTAGAACTGAAGGACATTTTTAAAAATTAGTATTTTGGGGGCTTTACTGAATGTATTAGGATGACGTTGATTAACCAAAGTATATAGGTTCCAGATGTACAATTCTGTAATACATCATCTGTATATTGTATTGTGTGTTCACCACCCCAAGTCCGGTCTCCTTCCATCACCATTTATCTCCCCTTTACCCTCTCTACTTCCCCCATCCTCTTCCCCTCTGGTAATCACCATACTGCTGTCTATGAGGGTTTTTGGGTTTTTTTGTTTTCTTAATCTTTTCACCCAGCCCCACAACTCCGAACTGAAGTGCTTTTAGAAATAATTCTGGATTGAATATACTAGATGATAACCCCTTTGCTTTCAGTCCATGGACCAGACATACATCACTCTTTGACTTCCTGAACAAACTCACCTGGACTCCCTCTCTCAGAGAGGAAGGAAGGCTCCTGTCAGCAGCCCTTTCAGCCTGGGCTACATGTGAGGGGCCCTGCCCCACGTCTGATAGTCATTAGGGATGCTAACTCAGGCAGCGGGCCTCCAGAGCCACACTTACTCACCACAGTGGGTCAAGTAAGGAGTGGTCCCAAACAGTGTGCCCGCTGCTCCAGCAGCTCCATGACACCCAACAGAATATAACTGGGGAAGTGTGTTGGAAGATGCCCAGGGAGCTGGGGGGAGCATGAGGAGTACCTAATTCATGGGAGGCAGGATGAAGAGATTGGTTTCGAAAAGAAGATGATGATGAAGCTGGGTCTTGAAAGATGAACAGGAATCTGCAGGTGGGTTTGGGGAGGAGATGGGGAGGGCATTCCAAGCACAGGGAGGAAAGCCCAGAGGCATAAAACCTGGAGAGGGTTTCATGAATGATAGTAGTTCCCTGAGGCTGGAGCAGAAATTCTAAGGAGTGAGGTGATGAGGGTGATGAGAAGTGTAGAGAACAGCTCATTCAGGACCTTGACTGTCACCTATCAGAATATATGTTTTATCCTGAGGTCAGGGGGAGGCTTGGAAAGACTGAAAAACCCAATTGATGTCTGGAAAGAAGACTTCGGTGACAAGATGTACTAGAACATAAGACTGGAGTGGAGAGAGGGCATAGAGCGGAGATCCAGGCTGGAGAGGGGTGCACCTCAACTGAGCGGGAACAGTGGGGATGGAAATGAAAGAACGATTTAAAGAGTTGGTAAAGAGGTAGGATTAACTGAACTAGGTCATAGATTTTATGACTTAGATGCAGGAAGGCAAGGTAGGGGGATGACTCCCAGACAAAGAATCCATGTGTGCAAAGATATAGAGACTTGAAAGGACATTGCCATGCTTGTGGAAACGGGAACAATTGTACCAAAGCCTAGGCTGTGATGGGGATTCCTTTAGATAAGTGGGGATCTATATCAGGGAGTTATTAACAAATCTATGTGGTCAACTGGATTATGGCTTCCAAGTACCATTCCCTGCCAATAAGCAGAGTATATACCTCTGACCCATTGATTTTTGGACTTGGTCAAATGACTGGCTTTGACCAATGGAATATGGGTAAATGTGGCAGTCTGCCAGTACAGGGTGAAGGCTTTAAGAGGTATCACATCACCTCCTTCTTCTTCCAGCTCTCACCACAAAAATAACAAATAGCTCCTTCAGCTTGGGTCCTGTGATGAGAAGACAAATGGAGCAGATCTTCTGTCTGGCTGGCACCTGGAGCAGAGCCACAGAAACCATGCAGCTGCAACTGCCCTACAGCTGTCATGTAATGTGAACCATGAGTAAACCTCTGTGGTCACAAGTTAAGACTTGGGTGGTTCGTTGTTATGCAGCATAGCTGCACTAAGCTAACTGATACACACTTTGTATGTGAGATAAGGGAGCAGATGGTGAAAAACCTTACATGTCATGATTAGTTGTGCATATGGAGAGTCAACAGGGAATTTTGATGAGCTTTCTCATCTTCATTCATTCACATCTAATCTCAGAGGTGGGAACATCCATCCTCCTTTCAGAGCCAACCCTCTTCATTCCCTCCTGCTCCTCTATTGCTCTATTGTCCATCCCTTCCCTCTCCTGCACTGAATCCTTCCCCTGAGCCCATATCTCATTTATCTTTTCCATCTGAAATTATCTCCTTCATTCTGTTTTCCTACAGCTATAGCTGGATCTTTCTCCTGACCTTCTGGAAAGAGTTGAATATACTTATCATCTCTACTTTTTTCTCTCTCACCTATCAACAATCTAGCTTGCCTGCCCCACATTCCACTGAAACTGCTCTCAGTATTTACTTCAGTAATCTCCAAATTGCCCAATGCATTTTCCAGTCCTCATCTTCCTGGATTGCTCAGCACAATTTAGCCTGGGACTAAATTCATTATCTCCCCACCTCAAACATTTCTATTTACTAGTCTCTCAGCTAGTGGTTCCATTATTTATCCAGTGACAGAAGGCCAACACAAGATAATGAATTCTGTTTCAGACTTGCCGAGTTTCTAGTGCCTTTGAGCATTCAAGAAGAGATATGCACAAACGGCTGTTAAACAATGAGTTGAGGGCCCCAAACAGAGATCTAAACTGGAGATAAAGATGAGGTAGCATTTAAAGCGGTAAGTCTGGATGAAATTGCCTAGTTTACAGAGTACAAATACCAGGTCTTTAAATCTCAGGTAATATAGAGAGCTCTCCTGAGCCAGAAATTCCTATTCCTAAAGTCAGAGTTCCAACCATCATTTAATTGCTTTCCTCCCAGGTCATGGCTCCTAGCAGCCTCCACACCATCATCTTATTTCATATTCTGCTCCCTGCTCATGTTGTCTTCTCCAAGAACTCTTAAAAATTCATCATGAAACAAAAGGTAAAGATACCACTGCCCAGTCAAAATAAAAAAGACTGATAATACCAATTCTTGTCAAGAATGTGGAATAATCACACATACATTGCTATGGCATGTAAAATGGTATACCTTGTGACTCAACAATTTTACTACTAGGAAAAAGCAAATGTCCACAAAAGAATTCTATAAGAAATAACAGTACAGATTGAGAATAACCGAAATGTCCATTAATAAGAGATTAAGTAAGCAAATTATGGTACATCCAAACAATAGAATACTACTCAGCAACCAAAAGGAACCAATTACTCATATACCCAACAACACAGACGAATTTAAAAGACACTTTGTCCAGTGAAATGAGCCAGATGTGAGACATACAGTATGATTCCATTTACATGAAGCCCAAGAACAGGCAAAATTAATCAGTGGTGAAAAAATCAGAAAGTGGTTACCTAGAAGGGCGGAGGGAAAATCAATTGAAAATGGGAACTTTCTAGGATGATGTAATATTTTATCTTATTTTGGGTGGTGGTTACAAAGGTGTAAACAACTGTCAAAACTTGTAAACACTTCAGATGGTTGGATTGGATTGTATATAAATTACACTTTAAAAAGTAGAAAAATAAAATACTTTTAAAAAACTTTACTGATTGATTGATCTGAGAGAGGAAGGGAGAATTTGTTGTTCCACTTATTTATGCATTCATTGGTTGATTCTTATATATGCTCTGACGGGGGGCGGAGGGGGGGTCCATATGGGACAATACGCTAACCAAATGAGCTACGAGTTATCCAGCCAGGGAAAAATACTTTTAAAATATCTGTAAAATAAACACTAAAATAAAAATAAAGGGTAGAAAGCATGCATTTCGAATACAATTATATTTATACTATGAATGCACCTAGATAAGTGCCCAGTCCCCCCACTTAATGCTGCCCCCTTTCAGCCACTCTTCTTGCACCCTTGTCTCCATTTTGATAACATCTGTCCATTAGCCATTTTCTAGCCATCATAAGAGATGACTTAATGGAAGGGCACACGCCTTAGAAGCAGACAGGGCCTGCCTTCAAACTCAGCTGCAATTTAAGAGCTGAACACCCATGAGAGAACCTTCTCTTCCTAAACTGTGAAATGGGTTCGTGATATCTAACCTACCCTGCTGGGCTGGGCTAAGACGGGGCAGCGTGCTGACTAGCTCCTGGGGAACCTAAGTCTTTTTTATTTTTTTACCTCAGCCTATGAAACCAACTCACATATGAAGGTCCCCCTAAAGTCCTGGAAAAGCTCGGAAGATGAGATTCACTGGCTTCTCCTCCCAGAAGGGTAAGGAGGCAGCCCTTGGGCCTGGAGTTAGGGCAGGGGTCCTCAAACTACAGCCCGCGGGCCACATGCAAATACAAATATTGTATTTGTTCCCGTTTTGTTTTTTTACTTCAAAATAAGATATGTGCAGTGTGCATAGGAATTTGTTCATAGTTTTTTTTTTAAACTATAGTCCGGCCCTCCAACGGTCTGAGGGACAGTGAACTGGCCCCCTGTTTAAAAAGTTTGAGGACCCCTGAGTTAGGGGATAAGTGAGCTGGTGCTAAGAGCTGGAGAAATGACTGCTTAGCAGTGGTTCTCAACCTTCCTAATGCCGCGACCTTTTAATACAGTTCCTCATGTTGTGGTGACCCCAACCATAAAATTATTTTCGTTGCTACTTCATAACTGTAATTTTGCTACTGTTATGAATCGTAATGTAAATATCTGATACGCTATATGTGTTTTCTGATGGTCGCGACCCACAGGTTGAGAACCACTGGCTTAGAGCCACAGTGGCCAGGGAAAGGTACTCTCTCGCCTACAAGTTAGGAGATACATACCGTCTATCAGGGGTGGGCAAACTTTTTGACTCGAGGGCAACAATGGGTTCTTAAACTGGACTGGAGGGCCGGAACAAAAGCATGGATGGAGTGTTTGTGTGAACTAATATAAATTCAAAGTAAACATCATTACATAAAAGGGTACGGTCTTTTTTTTTTTTTTTAGTTTTATTCATTTCAAACGGGCCGTAGTTTGCCCACGGCTAGCTACTGGAGGATCTTGCCCAAATCACTTTGCACACCTCTTGACTCAGTTTATCCAAGCTGGATCTGAGGAATTTGATATCAAAAACAGCCTCTGGGGTTTCCCAATATAAGGAAGGGAAGCCAGAGCCTTGCCCCCAGGGCTCCCCTCCCCCACCGTATTGGTCCTTGAGCCAGGATCCTAGAAACACAAATTGAAATCTCCTGGACCCGTAAACCCTAGAGACTCTCTCCCTGTTTCCACCCTGTCTTATTCCATCATTAAACACCTGTTACTTGGAACAATAACTGGGGTTTGCACCTGCCCCCCATCTGGTGGGGGAGGCAAGGTACACCCAGAGATAACTCCAAGCAAAGGCTCAGCATAGCCAAGGAAGCACAGAAGTGGAAAAGAAAACCCCTCTCCTATTACGCTCTCCCCCACAGGCGCCCCTCCACACTTGGCCTTTCCCCACTCAGAGCAATATTCCTTTTTCCGAGTTGTGGAAACTGAGGCTGTGTCTGGAAAAGCATCTCCCAGCTAGGAGGCAGCAAGGAGGGCTCCTCCTGCATCTCCTGCCTCCTGAAACACACCTATTTCCAGGTGAATGAAGAAGGCAACAGGCGCCTGCCTACTCAGGAGCCAGAGAAGGGCAAAGGACAAGGGAAGCCACAAAAGCAGCCGCCTGGGTCTGGGTTCCTTCCTGCGGGTTCGAGTGGCATTGACACCTCGCACGGTCCTCCTCCTTCCCTCCCTCCCTGCCGGAAGATTGGGGAATCTCAAGTTGTTCTTCTTTGCCCACGCCTGACATTTTTTTCCACTTTACTCTTTCTTGGACGCCTTTCAAGAGTTTGTGCAATCATTCTGTTTAGCTGTTTTTCTGCCATTTTCAAACATGGGGTGGTGTCCCTTTCGGGTGAGAACGGGGTTACTTGAAGAGTTGAAGGGGCCCTTTCACCTCCCATCACCCCAAATGCAGTAGGCCCTTCGCTGCCAAAGTTACAAAGTCTGAAACTTTCCGCATGCCGGGGTTGTGGCTTGGTGCTGGGCTCTGCGAGCTCTCACCTCCTCCCCTGCGCCCCTGCGCTCCAGAGTTCGTGCGCCCCTCACCCTACCACCCAGAGCTATCCTCTTCCCATCCAGTCCTGGGCAAGAGCCATGTCTCCTTCCTGCCCCAGAGACGGGGACAGACCCCTCACTGCTTTAGAGACTTCCTCGGCGGTCCTGCCCATGCCCCCGAGCCTCCCCTCTCCCGCCCCCTCCCCGCGGACCGGTGCGGACACCTCGGCCCCCAGCCCCTGAGGCCCCGGTCTGGAAGGCTGGGCAGAGGCAGCGACAGGGACCGGATGAGGACAGCGACGGGCTCCGGTTTGGAAGGCAGCGACGAGAACAAAAGCAGGGACACAGTCAAGGCAGAAACCGGGCAGGGCGGAGCGGTGCCCTCTCCTC